>NC_090326.1:1770552-2085552 GCF_035084215.1 Heptranchias perlo | reverse complement strand
AGTTAATTATTGCGTACAGAACCAGTAACAATGAACACAGGGAACAACGAGCCTGGAAACAGCCTGCAGGCTTCAGTGGGACTGGTTATTTTTGGCAGAGTCCGGTGATATTTTCTTTCTCTTACAGTTAATTTGGTCGCGATTGTGATCCTGACCCGAGGAAAGTGTGGTCTCTCCAAATGTACTACTCGCTACCTGGTCGCAATGGCAGCGGCCGATCTAACGGTGGTAATCATTGAAGTCATACTGAAGCGAATTAACAACATGTACTTACCAGTAAATTTCTTATTCATCACTCCGATATGCGCCCTGAAACTTGTCACGAAGATTGCGGCCCTGGACTGTTCCGTTTGGTTCACGATGGCTTTCACCTTCGATCGCTTTATAGCCATTTGCTGTCAGAATCTCAAACCAAAGTTTTGTACCCAGAGGACGGCAAGCATGGTTGTAGCGAGCGTGTGTGTGCTGGGCTGTTTGAGGAGCATGCCCCTTTACTTTGTATACGAACCCAAATTTATAATTAACAATGTCCCGTATTTCTGCATTTTAACCACTGCCTATTACAACTCGCTATTGTGGGCGGCGTATGAGTGGTTCGATAGTATTTTAACCCCTTTACTGCCCATCTTTTTCATCCTGCTGTTCAATGCTCTCATCGTCAAACACATTATAATGTCCAATATAGTCCGCAGGACACTCCTGAGGAACGGTGATAATCACAATGATCCAGAGACCGAGAACAGAAAGAATTCCATGATTTTACTCTTCGCTCTATCTGGTAATTTCATTCTGCTCTGGGTGACGTATGTTGTCCATTCCTTAAGGTGGCGGGTGAAAAACTACAATTATACAAACAAATACTACAGTAATCCGATATACATCAACCAGCAAACGGGATTCATGCTGCAGCTTCTCAGCTCCTGTACCAATACGTGCATCTATGGACTGACACTGAGGAAATTCAGAGAGGAGCTGAAGAATGGGATGAAATATCTGTTTACACGGAATGGCATATTATGTAAATAACAAACAACTGACATGAAGCTGCAGCAGGCTTTGTAGATTTACAACACAGTCTCCTCTTCTATTCGATAACACCACGCTGGCAGGTGATGGAAAGAGAGAGACTGACAGTCTTGAGAGGGAATTCGCCAATTACATAGTTAGGCAAAATAAACCAAGTTGGATTTTGACGTGGACGAATTGCGCTTTGCGGAAAGGGATAACATGTACATGGCAAAAGAGTGGCGCATGGGAAGTGAGCCAGTTGACAGGTGGGGGTGTGTGACATTAATCCCACTGGGATATTGTCAATTGCCTTCCTTAAAATATCGGAGAGGGATACATTAATGTATTTGGTAGAATACATTAACACATTTAGTTGAATACATTAACCCATTAACTAAAATACAACAAAATCAAAATCTCTATTAAATATCTCAGGTCAACGTGAAGCATTTAATTACAATGCTCATTGGTTACTGTAATCTGGTTAATGTGAAGCATTTAATAAAAAAGCACACTAGATACTGGGCCACATATGGTCATGGTGAAACGTTTAATAATAATAAACACTGAGCATTGGACCACATCTGATCATCATTTAATATAGTGTCTCCTGGACATTGGATCATATGTGGTCAATGTAAATCATTTAATAATAATGTAAACTGGAAAATGGACTACATCTTGTCAATATGAATCATTTAATAATAATGTAAACTAGAAAATGGGCCACATCCGGTCAATGAGAAGCATTTAATAATAATGCGAACTGGATACTGGGTCATCAATGTTCAGAGTGAAGCAATTAGGAATAATGCACACTGGACCAAATCTGGTCAATGTGAGCAACTTAACAATAATGTACACCGGACACTGGACCAAATCTGGGCAATGTGATCAATTAATAATGATGTACACTGGACACTGGAGCAGATCTGGTCAAAGTGAAGCATTGAATAATAATGAACACTGGACACTAGGTAACATATATTCAAGGTGAACCGTTCAATACTAATGTGCACTGGACACTGGACCACATCAGGTCAATGTGAAGCATTTAATAACAATGTTCCCTGGACGCTGGACCACGTTTGGTCAATGTGACTCATTTAATAACAATGTACACTGGCCATTGGAGCACATTTGGTCAATGTGAAGCATTTAATAACAACGTACACTGGAAAACATCTGGTAAATGTGAAGCATTTAAAAATAATGCGCAATGGACACTCGTTTACGTATGCTCAATGTGAAGCATTTAATAATGTTGTACAATTGGTGCTGGACCACATCTGGTCAACGTGAAGCATTTGATAATAATGCGCACTTGATAATAAAGGGGAAAAAAAGATGTGTTTTTCCGCCCGAGGGGCAAACATACTTCAAACATAATAATGGATGTTATTCAAAAACATATTCCCCGTGATATTTCATGTGGATTCCTTTGTTTGTAAAGTATGGATTTTAAAAGTTACTGAAACCCGAAAAACAATTACATTTGAAGTTTATGGCCCATATGGTGGATCGAACCCGCGATTTATGATGGTATTAATATCACGATGTAACCAACTGTGCTAACTGATACTAATACAGCTAATCATCATGGGCTCGAATCATGGGTTGGGCAGTCTGTGTTTTACTTCTCACTGGGTGACAGAGTTATTGCACAAACATTAAACAAACTACATCCTTTAAACATTGTTAGGTGTTTCTGTATAAAACTGAAGGAGAGTGTAAATCGAAATTAACAGAAAAAGAGCACTTTAATGTATCGAATTTAATTCTGATAATTATTATTTTACGAACAGTGAACAGCCCATCCCTAAAACACTGCCCAGATATAAAATCAGTCAGCAGGACCCTGAGCAGTTGTAAAATTACTGTGGCCACTGTGATGTTAACACATAACCTTTTGCTCCGGAGTCAGCCAAGAGCTAGCATTGCGCCACAGTATGTTGTGGAGCTGGTTTCAAAGGAGCCAGATGGACACGGACCGCTGCACGGGACTCTCGGAGCGCGAGAGGCGGAAGCAGCAGCAGCAACAGCGAAGGATCCCTGCTCTCTAATCCAGCAGCTGCCGGCGGATAGCTGCGGATCCCGGCCTGAGCCGTGTTTTGGAGTCGCCCGCCAGTCTCTCTTTACTGAACGATCCAGGTGCAGCTCACACACGGGCTCAGGAATCGCGCTTCTGAGACATTCACTTCTAAACGTTGTCTCGATTCAATGAATTGGGTTTCAATTCAATCCCCATCTGCCCTCCGCTCTGTCAGGTCAAGCAAGATACTTGGAGCTCTGTTTTAAAGGATGCCAGCTGTTTAAGCATTTCTCGGCCCTACTACTCCCATTAATAACACTTTTTGGAAGTTAAAGACAGTATCGCATTGAAAGAAAAAGCATACAATTCCGCAACGATTAGTGGCAGGTCAGGAGATTGGTCAGAATATAAATAAACAGCAAAGAATAACTAAAAGAATATCAAGGAGGGATAAATTAGATTATGAGAGAAAGCTAACTAGAAATATAAAAACAGATAGTAAGAGTTTCTGCAGGCATTTAAAAAAGGAAAAGATTAAGTAAAGTGAGCTTTGGTCCTCTAGAGAGTGAGTCTAGGAAATTAATAATGGAGAATGAGGGGAAATGGCGGATGAATTGCAACAGATATTTTGCGTCCGTCTTCACTGTAGAGGATACAAATAACATGCAAGAAATAATTGTGAATCAAGAGGCGAAAGGGAGGCAGGAACTTAAAACATTTACAATCACCAGGGAAAGGGTTTTGAACAAAAATATTAGAACTAAAAGCTGACAAGTCGCCAGGATCTGACGGACTTCATCCGAGGGTCTTAAAAGAAATGGCTGCAGAGATAGCAAATGCATTGGTATTAATTTTCCAAAATTTGCTAGATTCTGGAATGTTCCCACAAGATTGGAAAATAGCGAATGTAACTTCTCTATTCAAGAAAGGGGGAAGAACGAAGCAGGAAACTACAGGCCTATTAACGTCACTCATGAAAGTCCTGGCTCTATTTTCCCCTTAATATCTTGGAAACTTCGATCAAATCACCCCTTAATCTTTTAAATTCCAGGGACTACAGCCCTAGTTTGTGTAATCTCTCCTCGCAATTTAAACCTTGGAGTCAAGGTAACATTCTACTAAATCTACGCTGCACTCCGTCCAAGGCTAATATATCTTTCCCAAGGTGCGGAGCCCAGAACTGCACACAGTACTCCAGGTGTGGTCTAACCAAGGCTTGGTATAGCTGTAGCATTACTTATACTCCTTTGTATTCTAGTCCTCTAGATACAAAGGCCAGCATTCCATCAGCGTTTTTGGTTATTTTCTGTAGCTGTCCATGATATTTTCCTAATCTATGAACATGGACCCTTAAGCCTCTTTGGACCTACACTGCTTCGAACCTTTCACCATTTAGAAAGCACTCTGGTCTATCCTTATTAGTTCCAAAGATGATGACCTCGCACTTGCTTACATAGAAATCCATTTACCACAGTTTCGCCGCTTCACTCAATCTATCAATATCTCTCTGTAAGTTTATGCTTCCATCTACACTGCTTACAATGCTGCCTATCCATTGTGTCATAGGGAAACTTGGATATATGGCTTTCTATCCTGTCATCTAATTCATTAATAAATACAGTTAATAGTTGAGGCCACAACAGCGAACCCTGTGGGACACCACGAGTCACGTCCTGCCAATTTGACGTCCTGCCCATTATCCTTACACTCAGTCTCTTGCCGCTCAGCCAATTTCCTAACCAGGTCAATAATTTGCCCTCAATTCCATGAGCTTCAACTTTAGCTAACAGTCTGTTATGAGAGACTTTGTCGAATGCCTTCTGGAAGTCCATACAAACAACCTCCAAAGACATTCCCCTGTCCACTACTTTAGTCACCTCTTCAAAAAATTCAATCAGGTTCTTCAGGTATGACCAACCCTTTGCAAATCCATACTGGCTCTCTATAATTAGCTGAAAATTTTCAAGGTGTTCAGTTACTCCATCCTTACTTATAGACTCTAGTAATTTCCTGACAACAAATTTGAGTCGAACTGTTCAATAATTCCCTGGCTTCTCTCTCTCAACTTTCTTAAATAGCGGAGTGACATCTTCAATTTTCCAATCGAAAGGAACGGTTCCTGAATCGAGAGATCTTTGGAAGGTTATAGTTAGGCCATCTGCAATGTTCTCGCCTACTTCTTTTAAAACCCTGGGATGGAAACCAGGTGTTCCTGAGGATTGATCACTTTTTAGTACCATTATTGACTTCATTACTGTTAATTTGCATATGGTGACTCCCCATCCCTGATTCACCAGGGAAACTGCCATAAGTTTCCTGTAAGCAAGCAGACCAACTCTGCCCTTCCTACTTGTCCATTTCAAATTCACTTATGCCCCAGACAAACTGCTCGCACAAAATGGCGCTTTCTGTTTGAACACGAAAGATTTTGTCAGAAAATGAGAGCAACAAGTGCGGGTCGGCATGCACATGAAATGAACAGTGAGGGGAAATATTATCGCAAGATGCTGGTATAACTGTTCCCATTTCCAAAATGCGCACACCTCATCAATGCAGCTCCTGGGAATGGTGCAAGGCAAAGGAGGGCTGTCATGTCTCACTTGAAGCGATTGGCACAAATTAGATTCTGCCATCACGTGACATCTCTTTCTGGTTCTGTCACATCTTATCCGACAGCTTCCTCCACTCCTCCAGATGCCGGTGAATTAGGTGCGTGATGCAAACACGGCGACTTAATGAAACCACGCCTTACCTGGAAAGTAGGGGGAAACGATTGATTTTGCAGATAGCAGGATAAATAGATACAACGATCTAATTTCCCTGCTTCTTTAGCTTTGCATTAGTGTAGTTTTTCTTACTGGATTCAATTTGAAGAAAGCAGTGCGATAATAAGCTAGTGCTATTAAGAACATGCAGTGCAAGAACACAGAATCATAGAATCATAGAATGGCTACAGCAGAGTAGGAGGCCGTTTGGCCCATCGTGCCCGTGCCAGCTCTTTGTAACAAGAATCCTCTTAGAGTCATACAGTTATACAGCACGGATAGAGGCCCTTCGGCCCATCGTGTCCGCGCCGGCCATCAAGCCCTGTCTACTCTAATCCCATATTCCAGCATTTGGTCCGTAGCCTTGTATGCTATGGCATTTCAAGTGCTCATCCAAATGCTTCTTGAATGTTGTGAGGGTTCCTGCCTCCACAACCCTTTCAGGCAGTGAGTTCCAGACTCCAACCACCCTCTGGGTGAAAAAGTTCTTTCTCAAATCCCCTCTAAACCTCCCGCCTTTTACCTTGAATCTATGTCCCCTTGTTATAGAACCCTAAACGAAGGGAAAAAACTCCTTAGTATCCATCCTATCTGTGCCCCTCATAATTTTGTACACCTCAATCATGTCCCCCCTCAGCCTCCTCTGCTCCAAGGAAAACAAACCCAATCTTCCCAGTCTCTCTTCATAGCTGAAGCGCTCCAGCCCTGGTAACATCCTGGTGAATCTCCTCTGCACCCTCTCCAAAGCGATCACATCCTTCCTGTAGTGTGGCGACCAGAACTGCACACAGTACTCCAGCTGTGGCCTAACCAGTGTTTTATACAGCTCCATCATAACCTCCTTGCTCTTATATTCTATGCCTCGGCTAATAAAGGCAAGCATCCCATATGCCTTCTTTACCACCTTATCTACCTGTTCCGCCGCCTTCAGAAATCTGTGAACTTGCACACCAAGATCCCTCTGACCCTCTGTCTTGCCTAGGGTCCTCCCATTCATTGTGTATTCCTTTGCCTTGTTAGTCCCTCCAAAGTGCATCACCTCACACTTTTCCGGGTTAAATTCCATTTACCACTGTTCCGCCCATCTGACCAACCCATCTATATCGTCCTGCAGACTGAGGCTATCCTCCTCGCTATTTACCACCCTACCAATCTTTGTATCATCAGCGAAATTACTGATCATACCTTTTACATTCATATCCAAGTCATTAATGTAGACCACAAAAAGCAAGGGACCCAGCACCGATCCCTGTGATACCCCACTGGCCACAGGCTTCCAGTCACAAAAACAACCTTCGACCATCACCCTCTGCCTTCTGCCACTAAGCTAGTTTTGTATCCAAAGTGCCAAGGCACCCTGGATTCCATGGGCTCGTACCTACTTGACCAGTCTCCTGTGGGGGACTTTATCGAAGGCCTTACTGAAATCCATGTATACCACATCCACTGCATTACCCTCATCCACACGCCTAGTCACCCCCTCAAAAAATTCAATCAAATTAGTCAGACATGATCTTTCCTTGACAAAGCCATGTTGACTGTCCCTGATTAATCCTTGCTTCTCCAAGTGGAGACTAATTTTGTCCTTCAGAATTTTTTCCAATAATTTTCCTACCACTGATGTTAGGCTCACTGGCCTGTAGTTCCCCGGTTTTTCCCTAATCCCCTTCTTGAATAATGGTATTACATTAGTGGTTCTCCAGTCCTCTGGCACATCTCCTGTGGCCAGAGAGGTTCTGAATATATGTGTTAGGGACCCCGCAATATCCTCCTTTGCCTCACACAGTAGCCTGGGATACATTTCGTCCGGGCCTGGGGATTTGTCCAATTTTAGGCCTGCTAAAACCGCCAATACCTCCTCCCGCTCGATGTTAATATGTTCGATTATATCACAGTCCCCCTGCCGTATTTCTATGTCTACATCGTCCTTCTCCATAGTGAAAACAGATGCAAAAAATTCATTTAGAACCCTTCCTACATCTGCCGGCTCCACATACCGATTGCCATTTTTGTCCCTAATTGGCCCTATTTTTTCCCTAGTCATCCTCTTACCCTTAATATACTTATAAAACATCTTAGGATTGTCCTTTATTTTGCTCGCCAGTGTTATTTCATGGCCCCTCCTTGATCTCCTAATATCTTTTTTAATTATCCCCCTGCACTTTTTGTACTCCTCTAGGGCTTCCTCCGTCTTTAGCCTTTTGTATCTGCCAAAAGCCCTCCTTTTTTTCCAAATCCATTCTCGTATATCCCCTGACATCCAAGGTTCCCTGGAGTTCTTGGAACCACCTTTGACCTTTACGGGAACATGTTGCCATTGTATGGTCTCAATCTCCCTTCTGAAAGACTCCGATTGCTCCGATGCGGATTTTCCTACAAGCAGCTGATCCCAGTCCATTTTGGCCAGATCCTGCCTTATCCTATTAAAATCGGCCTTCCCCCAATTTAGAACCTTTATTTCCGGCCACTCCCTGTCCTTTTCCATGACCACCTTAAGTCTCACCGAATTATGGTCACTGTCACCAAAGTGCTCACCTACCAGCACTTCTTCCACTTGGCCGGCCACATTCCCTAGAATTAGGTCCAGTACCGCCCCCTCTCTTGTTGGACTTTCTACATGCTGGCTCAAAAAGCTCTCCTGGATGCACGTTAAGAATTTTGTACCGTCTAAGCCTTTTACACTCTGAGTATCCCAGTTAATATTGGGGAAGTTGAAATCCCCCACTATTATTACCCTATTATTTGCACAATTTTCTGAGATTTGCCTACATATCTGTTCCTCTATCTCCCCCTGACTGTTTGGGGGCCTATAGTACACTCCCATCTAAGTACTTGCCCCCTTTTTGTTTTTAAGCTCCACCCATATGGCCTCATTAGAGGAACCTGCTAATATATCATCCCTCCTTATGGCAGTAATTGATTCTTTAATCAATATTGCGACCCCCCTCCTCTTATACCTCCCCCTCTGTCTCGCCTGAAGATTCTGTACCCCGGAATATTGAGCTGCCAGTCTTGCCCCTCCCTCAACCATGTCTCTGTGACAGCAACAATATCATACTCCCATGTGTTTATCAACACCTTCAGTTCATCAACCTTATTCGCAAGACTCCTTGCATTAAAATAGATGCCATCCAGCCTTGCCCTCACATATTTGCCCTGTCTTCCAAGCTGACTTGTTTTTTTCTCTATATTTGGCTGCACATCACCCCCTATTGTAGCTCCACTCTATATCCCACTTAGTCACATTCCCACGCTCTTTCCCCGCAGTCTTGCATTTTTTCCCTTCAAGTATTTATCTAATTCCTTTTTGAAAGCCACGATTGAATCTGCTTCCAACAACCTTTCAAGCACCGCAATCCAGGTCATAACTAGATCTGCGTTAAAACGTTTTTTCCTCAGTCGCCTTTGGTTCTTTTGCCATTCACCTTAAATCTGTGTCCCCTTGTTCTGGACCCTTCCGCCAAAGGGAAACGTTTCTCATTATTTCCTTTTTCTAAACCCTTCATGATTTTGAACATCTCGATCAAATCTCATTCTCTGCTCTAAGAAGAACAATCCCAGCTTCTCCAGCCTGTCCACATAACCGAAGTTCCTCATCCCTGGAACCATTCCACTAAATATTTCCTGCACCCTCTCTAAGCCCTTCACATCGTTCGTAAAATGCGGTGCCCAGAATTGGACGCAATGCTCCAATTGTGGTGGAACCAGTGTTTTTTAAAGATTCAACATAACTTCCTTGTTTTTGTACTCTGTGCCTCTATTTATAATGCCCTGGATCCTGAATGCTTTTGAAAAAGCTTTCTGAACCTGTCCTGCCACCATCAATAATTTGTGCTCATATACACCCAGGTCTTCCTGTTCCTCCAACGGCTTTATAATTGTACCATTTAGTTTACACTGCCTCTTCTCGTTCTTCCTGCCAAAATGTATCACTTCGCACTTCTCTGCGTTAAATGTAATATGCCATGTTTCCGCCCATTTCCCCAGCCTGTTTATGTCCTCTCGAAGTCTATCAATATCCTCCTCACTGTTTTCTACACTTCTACGTTATCTGTCATTTGCAAATTTTGAAACTGTGCCCTGTACTCCCAAGTCCAAGTCATTAATATATACCAAAAAAAAACAGTCGTCCTAGTACCATCCCTGGGGAACATCACTGGAGACCATCTTCCAGTCCGAAAAACAACCGTACGCCACTACTCTCTGCTCCCTGTCGCATAGCCAATTTCGTATCCATGCTGCCACTACCCGCTTTATTCCACGAAGTTCAATTTTGCTAATATGCCCATTATGTCGCACTTTATCAAACTCCTTTCGAAAGTCCATATTCACCATATCAATTGCATTGCCCTCATCAACCATCTGTTACCTCATCAAAAACTCAAGCAAGTTAGTTAAATACGATTTGCCGTTAATATATCGGTGCTGGCTTTCCTTTATTAAACCACACTTCCCAAGTGACTATTAATTTTGTCCCTGCTTATTGTTTCTAAAAGCTTTCCCACCACCGAGGTTAAACTGACGGATTTATCATTAGTCTTTTTTTAAACAAGGGTGTAAGATTTGCAAATCTCCAGTCCTCTGGCACCACCCCTGTATCCAAGGAGGATTGGAAAATTATGGCCAATACTGCTGCAATTTCCATCCTTACTTCTGTCAGCAACCGAGGATGCATCCCAGACGGACCTGGTGACTTATCTAATTTAAGCATAGCCAGCCTTTCTAGTTTTTTTTAAAAAATATTCGTTGGTGGGATGTGGTCTTCCCTGGCAAGGACAGTATTTATTGTCTATCCCTAATTGCCTTTGAGAAGATAGTGGTGAGGCGCCTTCTTGAACCACTGCAGTCCGTGTGGTTAAGGTTCTCCCACAGTGCTGTGTTTGCACAGGAAGGGAGTTCCAGGATTTTGACCCAGCGACGATGAAGGAACCGCGATATATTTCCAAGTTGGGACTTGGAGGGTAACGTGCAGGTGGTGTTGTTCCCATGTACCTGCTGCTCTAGTCCTTCTAGGTGGTACAGGTCGCCGGTTTTGGAGGTGTTGTCGTAGAAGCCTTGGCGAGTTGCTGCAGTGCATCCTGTGGATGGTACACTTTGCAGCCACAGTGCGCCGGTGGTGAAGGGAGTGAATGTTTAGGATGGTGGATTGGGTACCAATCAAGCGGGCTGTTTTGTCTTGGATGGTGTCGAGCTTCTTGAGTGTTGTTGGAGCTGCACTCATCCAGGCAAGTAGCGAGAATTACATTACACTCCTGACTTTTGATGTAATTGGTGGGAAGGCTTTGGGGAGTCAGGAGATGAGTCACTCATCGCAGAATACCCAGCCTCTGACCTGCTCTTGTAGCCACAGTATTTATATGGTTGGTCCAGGTATGTTTCTGTGGCTTCCCGTTCTGCTGTTGCTCACTTGCTGATGCTCGATACCGCCGATTGGAGCAAAGTATTTAATGTATTGAGGGAGTGGGCCAACCCAAGGCAAGATTTCTCTACTGGTCGTGGAGCAGCTTGGAGGCGAGTGTGATGGACAACTTATATCCTGCAATGGGGGAATTCAGTTTCAGTTCCTGAACATGTACGGTACAAAGTGGGTAAAAGGGAATGATTCAGTCCCGTCTGGTACTGTAAAGCCAGTGTGTGTCTCAGGTTGAGCTCCTGTACATGTACAGTACACAATGGGTAAAAAGGAACGATTCACTTCCCTCTGGTACTGTGGGTCTCGTGTGTGTCTCAGTGCCAGCTCCTGTACATATACAGTACACCGTTGGTAAATGGGAATGGTTCACTCCTGTCTGGCACTGTACAGCCCGGGTGTGTCTCAGTGTCAGCTCTTGTACATGTACACTACACAGTGGGTAAAAGGGAACGATTCACTCCGGTCTGGTACTGTACGGCCCTTGTGTGTCTCAGTGTCAGCTATGGTACATGTACACGACACAGTGGGTAAAATGGAATGCTTCGCTCCTGTATGGTACTGTACAGCTCATGTGTGTCTCAGTGTCAGCTCCTGTACATGTGCAGTACACAGCGGGTAACAAGGAACAATTCACTCCCGTCCTGAACCTGAAACAAAATTTCTGCCAGTAAGGCAGTCATCTTGCTGAGGGGCAAGGTGGCCACCATACTCAGTGCTGCAAACACAGCACTGGTGTTCATTTAAAAAGGAATAGAACTGGAAAGCAAACATGCTATGTTAAGCTCATAAAGGACCTTGGTTAAACCAGAGGTGGAGGAACAGCGTGCTTGGGAGGGGCTGTAGGACTGGAGCAGGTTACAGAGATAGGGAGAGGTGAGGTACTGATTGATTGAAGCGTACGAAAGAACAAAAATCAGAAAGCCAGGGGTGGGGATGGAATTCGTGACAAGGATGGGGCCAAAGATCATGAATTGCAGCTCATCTCAACGAGAATTTCGGTGCGACAACACAAAGACATTGGAAGGGTCGAGAGAGGCGGTAGTATTTTCAGCATCCATATGAAAGTTGTTCCATGTCTGCAGACAACATCACCAAAGGTCAGCATGTAGATGAGGAAGAGGAGGAGGAAGGAATTAACCTTTAGAAACATCAGACATAACGGTGATAGGATGGCAAGTGAAGCTTCTCCTGGCTCTGATCAGATAGGTGAGCGGAACCAAGTCAGGGCAGTCAAAACAAAAGAGGCAAGTGTCCGGTGAATGAAGAGGTCAGGGGTGGGTTTGCTGTAGTTATGGAAATGGGGAGGGTGGGCCATGGAGGGATTTAATCCCAAGGATGAGCATTTTCAATTTAAGAAATATGGAACTGGGAACTAGTGAGGGTCAGTGATGCTGAGCAGGACCTAGTGCTGGTTGGACACGGACAACAGAGTTTTGGACGAGTTCCCGTTTATGGAGGGTGGAGGTTGGGTGGCCGGTCAGGAGTGCATTGGAGGAATGGAATCTGGAGGGGACAGAGGGATTGATGAGGGTTTCATTGGCAATGGGCTGAGGATGGAATGGAGACGGGTGAGGGAATCAAGGGGCCTTTGTGATGGAGGTCAAATCGGGTCATGAGCTCAACTCGGTGTTATACGGGACCAATTTTACTCGAGCCGTTAAATAGTGTAGTATTACCGGGTAAATATCTGCAGTAAAATAACGGAGAGAGGAATGTCAATGGGGCACGTTCAGTGTCTGTCCCCTAATATCACCCACAGTTATTTTTAGGCTACAATCCTCAACCTGCCCTTTAACTGTCCCCGTGTCAGAGACTCACAATTCATTTTTTTTAACTGGGAAACCGCAGGAACAGAGTGAAACGGGTCTGATAGCGACCCTTGGTTCAGTGTAAAGTGCAGAGAATCGGTATTAATAATTAATGAATCGCCAGGAGTGAACATGGTCAATACAATTATATTAAAACTGTAAATGAACCGCTCATTATTGTTGGATCAGTCCTATATGATCGGAGATTTTAACTTTATTCCTGAGAGAGGTCTGATTAAGATAATGTCCTCGATTTTGAGAGGTTTTTGTTATATTCACCGCATTATTTTCATTGGTGTCAAAACTGTTGATGGAATATGTTTGTTCAAGTGACTGTAACTAATAGCAATGATCAGGAGTAATGATCTTTTTTATATCCGACCCTGGCATTGTTACTGGATTATTCTCTGTGCTGAATGTATTGGAGTCAGGTGTCTGGGCTAAGACGTGGTATCAGACCATAAGGAGCTGTTAACAGTTTCATGTTATGGAACTAACGGATCCTGGCATATGTTTTCATCAATGTGTATTTAGTAACTGATAATGAGACAGCTCACGGTCCCAGTGTTACAAGGAGGCAGCGCAATTTCCTCCCTCCCCAATATATTGCTTCAGTTTAACTGGTATTTCAATGTATTTATTGGGTATCACTGTTACGAAATATTATTTCCTTATGTGTGTATCTGACGCCGCTTCAGATATCGAGCTACTGAACTGAGTTTGCTGCTGATTCTTTCACATCTCCTTCTCTGCTTCACTGTGGATGAATTCACTGATTGTCGCTGGACTTCATTGTAAAATAAAATGTTTTAATGTTATGTTGTCAAAGTTTGCACTGTATCTGTTGGAATCAGAACCCCTTCTATTTATCTGTAGGTTATAAGTATGATGTTGGCGTTTTGTTAATTGAACAATCCCGCCATCTATCACTTTACTTTATAATTACAGGGGAAGGAATCTCAAATATGGTGAGATGTATCTGGAAGAGGCAATTGATACTGTTCATTCCACGATTTGTAGATGAAGTGAACAGTGTAAGTCAACAGGTGGGGACTTGAATGACCTGTAGAAACATTAAACTATTCCACAGAGGCTTCACTATTTAATAAACTGATTATGAGAATGTGATCGGTGGAACACGGGGCTGGAGAACCGAATACAGGCACAGGATGATATGATTTAATCGGATATGAAAATGGACCTGAGAAAGTGGGACGAGTGAGTGATAGAGAGTGTGACTGAGAGGGAAAGAGAGGGGATGTGGTGAGAATAATTCGTCAAAATGAACTGCTGAATCTTCCAGTACAATTAAACATCGAAAATGTGATTTGAAGGAGTTATTATGATGTGGTCAGATTGGGTGAGTTTTTATTGTGGGACTCGCGCCTCATGTTTATATCCCTGTCAGGTCCTCGGTCTGTTTTTGTGAATGTTCCTTGTTTTCCAACTTAATACTAAACATAATTAAAATTAACTTCAAGAATGTAATCAGTAATTTCTTGATCGTAGTGAATTTTTAGGATGCTGCATTTTTAAATCTCGGCTGAGTTCAATAAACAAAAAGGTTGATTTAATTAATACTGTTCAATGTAATTTCAACTGAATGCACAAAATAAATTTATTCAACGCATTTTATACCCAACACAGGCTCCCTGATACCAATAACCACAGAAATGTACTGTTGAAGGTATTAGTTGGATTGTGTTGGTGGTACCTATAGATTAAATTTCCTCTAACACTCTGCTGCAGTCTCTCCCTGTGAACCCCAGCCTCACCTCCCACTGAATTGGATCCTCTGCCTCCTCATCCTTTGCTTCAGTTGATCCACTTTCCCAAACCATCTGCTCTTGAATCCCTTCCAGCTCCTGCATGTCCTTTTCCTGGTCTCCCTCCCATCCTTACTCACTCGTTCGGTCTCCAGCTGCCTTTCCCGTTTAGTTCCAGCCCCTATCGGCTCTATTAACCCAAAGCAACAAAACCAGCTGCACCTCCCCCTATCCCTCACCTTCCCGACCCTTTGCTCTCTTTTCCCGTCCGTCTGGAGCCCCAATCAGACTTTCATCCACTGGATTTCCGGTGTGTAAAACCCCGTCACCCTTCCCCACCGGCAGTGAGCCTTCACTCAGCCCCTCCAGTGGATCCGCTGCTCACTTTATTCACTTTCTCTATCGACCTCCCAATTTATTTTTGATCATTGTCTTTAAAAACATTTCTCTGACCCAAAGCGCTGCGCAGGTCAATGATTCACTTTCCACTGGTCCATGCAGCAACAAAGCTGGAAATTTCACCCCAGACCCTCTCAAACTGCTGCTTTGTCTCCGGGTCTGATCAGTAATTTCTCTGCTTCATTTTCTCTCTCTTACGGTTAACTTAGTGGCGATTATGATCCTGTGCCGAGGAAAGTGCGGACTCTCCAAATGTATCATTCGCTACCTGGTGGAAATGGTAGTGGCCGATCTCATGGTCGATATCATTGGTGTCATATTGGGGTGGATTGGTGCGATTTATCTCCCAGGATTATTCCTGTTCATTACTCCCCCGTGTAGTTTGATTGCCTTCTTGAGTGAAGCAGCCACGCGGGTTTCTGTCTGGTTCACAGTCGCCTTCACTTTTGATCGATTTGTGGTCATTTGTTGTGAGAAGCAGAAAAATAAATATTGCACCGAGAAAACAGGGACTGTGGTTCTGGGAACAGTGAGTGTGCTGCGCTGTTTTGAGAATCTCCCCTTGTACTTTACACAGATACCTGGATATATAATTGAATACGTTCCCTGGTATTGTGAGATTAAACCGAGCTACCGACCTTCCCCCGCATGGGCAGCATTTGAGACGATTGACCTCATGTTAACCCCATGTGTTCCTGTCTGTCTGATTTTGCTGTTCAATGTTCTGACGGTCAGACGTACTTTAGTGTCCAGTCGAGTCCGCAGGGGACTCCGGGGCCGAAGCAATGGAGAGAATCACAAGAACCTAGAGATGGAGAACCGAAAGAAATCCATCATTTTACTCTTCAGTATATCGGGTAGTTTTATACTATTATATGTGACTCTGGTTGTCTTTTACATTTATGCGCGAATTACAGACACTCAGACTTATTCCTCCGATACTGACCCTGGTTATATCATAGAACACAAAACAGAGATGCTGCAGCTTCTCAGTTCCTGCACATACACGTGTATTTATATCTTGACCCAGACTAAGTTCAGAGAGGAGGTGGTGAAGAAGGCGGTGAAACGCCCACTCAATCTAATTGTTAAATTAGTGAAATCATAGAAAGAGCTGAAGAGTTTCAAGCACTGGAACTAAATCCAATTTCATCCTCCATCCCCTACATTTCCCAGGGGACAGAAAGTACATTTTATATTAGCAGCACAGAGCCCTGAAATGATCTCAAATCTGATTCTGCTATTATATCTTATTGATAATCTGACCTACTGAGGCAGAATTTGCTCTCCTGACGATTCATGAATTGTTGCTCAAATTGGGGGCACGAAAGAGCTCAGCTGGACTTCAACTAAATGGCCGCCCAGAAAAATAGACAAACCTGGGAATCAAAGTAGCTACTCTGTGTCTGATCAGAATGGGTGCACTTTAAATAAATGGAGAAAGAGAGAGGGAAAGGGAGAGAGACGTAGGTGGAAAAAGGGAGAGGAAGTGAGAAAGTAAAGGAGAGTGAGTGAGAGAGAGAGAACAAAAGACAGAGTGATCGAGAAAGGAGAGAGAGAGACAGTGAGAATGATGCAGAGAGAGACAGCGAGAGAGAAAGACAGAAATAGACAGTGGGAAGGAGGGACAGAGAGAGAGGACATTGAGAGAGGGACAGACAGACAGAAAGAGAACACAGGTACAAAACAAATATAATGATTTAAGAAGCACAGGGAATTAAGACAGGTTCACATGAAAGGTAGGGGGTGCGTGTGAGAGATTGAAATAAAAAGGGGCAGAAACAGTGTTGTCGGAGGCGGAGAGAAATAAAGCGAGTTTGTAAGATCGGAGAGAAAAGTAACGAGAGAAAGAAAGAGACAAAGAAAGCAGAAATGGATGGAACGACAGAGAGAGATGGACAAAGATTTAGGAAATGATAGAGGTAGAAGTGGAAATAACAAGTTAGAAAAAATACAGAAAATAAACAGAGATAAATGATAAAAACCGAAAACAAACATATTGAAAGACAGAAAAAAACATATAAATTTACAAGTGGGTAGAGACAGGAGTGAGAATAGAACACGGAAAGCATTTAAAAAACCAAACAAACTATATAATCAGCCCGGGGTGTTTGAGAGTGCTGACTCGCAGAACAGCAGCAGGTGAAGCAGGACAGATAGTTCATGTTTGTTTTGGGGAAACACTCTTGTAGATTTAATTTTGACATTTCGAAAGATGATGCCTGCAGGCTGCACAATAAAGTCCTTCAGTCTTGTTTACCTGACCCTGACCAACACGTATTGCAAGAGTTTCCCAGCTGCTCTGTGCAGTAATAATTCATCTGATAAACGCAAGACTAAGAATAAATCGGCTTCAGCATGTCTGAAGGAAAAGGACACTTAAAAGGTTTGTTAATGACACATTGTAAAAGATCACACAGCAGAGCATAGGTCACCATAGCAAAAATAAAGATTCCAGGCACTTGAGGTCATTTGAACATCTGCCGACTTAACTTCGTTACGTTTTGGACACTAAGAGAAAACAAGTAAAGTGTGAATCAAACGTGAATTTCATTTGTAGGAACCTATTGTTGATAAGCCATTGCCCCAGAGGTGGAATTCACTTTTATAAAGCTCTTTAAAAGCTGGGCAGAAGTTGAGTGGTGAGAGATACAGATCCACCACGACTGGTCCAACCTCATCTTTCGCTTCTTTGCACACCGCCTCACCTGGAATCTTCCTGACTGCTCGCCACCTCCCAGCTTGATGCCTCGATGCAGGTTACAGATTGCCTGTGAAGCAGATGACTTGTTTACAAGCGGAAGCCACGCTACACTACAACCATATCCATCAAAATACCTGGAACCTTCCCAGCAAGCTTGAGCCAACGGTTAATATATAACTTTCGTTATGGGCTTAGTCTGAGGCAGACACTAGATTTCCAAACAGTTTTGCGTTTCGGGAATTTAGAATGTGTTGTTTTATTGTTGTTAAAGCAGTTCTAAATCGGTCATAAACCCAGCATGTCATGTAAATCCTAATGTTAATTTTGCCAGTTTATTAATAACAAATGATTGTTTTCTTTATAAAGCCATGGTTTGTGCCTGGAGTGTCTTTAGGAAAAAGAGCCCATTAAGTTAACTTTTGATGATAATGAGGCATTGACTCATATAAAAGTATAAAATCACTGTGCATTTTTTTGTTCCACCATCTGTACCACGTGCAACTTTCCCAGTGAGCTGCTGGATTCTGCAGTAAATCACAATGTACTCTTACTCAGTCTGCTGTGTTACCAAACTGAACAGGTTCCCGCAGCACTCTCCTGCTTTGTCACTGTTACAAATACTGTTATTGTTTCAGATTAAGGAAAAATATGAGTAATGGAGAAATAAATCAAACCCTATATCAGAACTACATTCAGATTTAGTTCAATTTTGGTCTAATTTATTTAATAGAAGCTAGAATTACATTCTCGACACTAAATGGCTATTTTGTCCTTCCCTCCGAATGTCTGGTCTCTCCTCGGGAAGCATTACGTCCAATTAACCAAATGTTAGTCCATATTTTGGCAGAATTTCACAATTTCTGTTTAATTCCCTCACTGCACCGCTGTCTTCGTGTTAAGCAGCAGTTAGTGCCATTCTCACTCAGTTTGTATCTTTAACTATAGTGCAACAGTGATTTAACAGGAACAGCAAATGAGCACTCTCCATGCCTCTCAACATAATAAGCTCCGCCTTGCCCCTCCGTCAGATGGCTGTCCTACTGGCGGCCATTTTGTTTCAGGATGGCCATTTTGATTTATTTTCATGGCAGCAATTTTGTTTCAGTTTCAGGGCGGGCGGTTCATGGTATCAAAGTTGTTTTCTGTAGTATCATAGTATCGCAGGAGGAGGTCATTCGGCACATCGTGCCTGTATCGGCACTTTGAAAGAGCGAAACAATTATTCCAATTTCCCTTCTGCTTTTTCCCCAGAACCCTTATGGGGGCTTTGTAATAGTTTCTGCAATCTAGAAAGATATGTATAACTATATATTATATATACAAGTTATTGTTCTTGTTGTAAAGTAAAGAATTCAGGAGAAACTTCATTACCCTGTTTGACCGAATATCCTGTTTCTGTGCTGTGCTGTATTCTATGTCATATGTGGTTCTAATATATACGTACAAGCTGTTGTCTATAAAGATTGTCTCTCAATCTTTTACTCTTTAGAGTAATCTGCTTTAGAAACTGCGCTTTTTTTCTGTGCAAATGAATGTTGCTGAGAGATTGTCCCTATAACTAAGCAAGTGATCTTGCTGTGTATTTGGTTTTAAATTTCTTTGCTTTGGCTTTTTTAAATGCCATCAATTGGTTTGAATTCGTTTGCTAATTGGATAAAGCCACAAACTGTAAGTTGGCCATAATCTACAGGCTTTATGTCCACTGCTAATTAAAGCAAGAGAAAAGAGCAAAGTTAAAGTTCGTTCACCTTTGCAAACTGCAACAGAAAGGGGTGAAGGAGCAAGAAATACACAAGCTTTTTGTCCCCAGCTTCAGGAACAGAAGAGGAAGAAAAGCAGTTAGGACCCTGCAGCAAATACGGACCATGACAGACAGACAGACCGGAACCTTTTAGGGGGAGGGAGTGAGTGGAAAAGCAGGAGAGAGAGGCAACGTGTGCTCTTCAATCTGCCCTGAGTGTCTTTCTATGTCTCTCTCTCTCTCGCTCCCAACTTTTCTCTCATCTCTTTCGATTCTCTGCTTTGCAACGGGGGATTGAGTTTGTCGATGGTGTTTGCTGATAGATTGCCTGTGTAACAGAATGAGTTTACGGAGTGTATGAGGGAGCTATGGGCTCTCGCTGTGCCTTTTGAGTCCCTTGCTTTGTTTTTAATCATTTTTTAAAAATTCTTGTGGAAAAGCTGCTTCATGAAGATGTGGAAAGAGAAATTTTGGGAAGAGGTTGAATCCTTGGCCAAGAAGCTTTCTGACCGAGGCCTTCACTACAGGCTGCAGCCAATGGGGCTCACGCGTTTTATATCTGGGTCAATGTGGGATCACTTGGAGAACTGTGGGATCACTGGAAACATTCCAGGGTCAATGTGGGACATGCTGGAATCACTGGGACACTCTGGGATAGTATTTTCGATTAAGATGGCCGCCTTACTGGCCGCCATTGTGTTTCACGCTCATGGCGTTGCAAGAGAAACTTCTTCGCTCATTTTATGTAATATATCAATATGTAATGTAATTATATATTTTATATATACAGCATATCATATTAACAATTTTTTGTTGTTTATAAAGATTGTCTCTCAATCTTTTACACAGGTGCAGTTTGGACACTGGGATCACTGGGTGCACTGTGGGATCACTGGGACACTGCGGACCACTGGATTACTGTGGAATTACTGGGGCATTCTGGGATCACTCTGAGATCACTTGGACACTGTGGAATCACGGTCACTGTGGGATCATTGTGGGATCGCTGGGTGCAATGTGGGTTCACTGGTTGCTCTGTGAGATCACTGTGGGATCACTGTGGATCACTGGGACACTCAGGGATCATTGGGACGTTGTAGGATCACTGTGGGATCACTGCAAAATTGTGGGATCACTGTGGGATACTTCTTTATCCAGCTGGGTCGAACGGCACCTGTTTGTCTGCTATACATTCTATAGAATTCTGTATATTATCCAAATATATCTCATAAATAATACATGTAATCTTGTTGTTGTTGTAGTGTAATAAGGTATCCCGGAGAAATTTCCTTACCCAGATGGCGTAAATGGTCTTTTTCTGTGCCGTACTGTATTCTATGTAATATATGTAGAGATACAAGATGATGCTGTTGTAAATTAGAAATACCAGTTGGACCGAATGGCCTCTGTGTTGTGCTGTACGGTACATTCCATGTAAAATATATAATTATATTGAGCCTGAAATTGCGCAGAGCGGCGTGGCAATGCTTTCCGCAGCTTGTGCAAATTAAAAGAATGAATGCACTTACCCAGGTCTCCACAATATCCGTTTGTTTGATTTTGAAATTTTGTGAAGTTGTGCGCTATCAATTTAACCTCTCAGCAACGTAAACTGATTGGCATGGGACGATCTGTGGGAATGGAAGATACGCCCACAAAATCTGTCAGGGAGAGAAGTCACGCACAAAAGCAGGCAAGCGGACTTCATTCATTTAAAGTAATGTTCTGCAAGTCATTATAAATAACAAAAATAGTTTTTTTTTGTAAAGAGCCAAAGAAGTAATTCAATTAAATTAAAGAGACAGAAGTGAAAAGTAAACAAAAAAGACATTTTAATATATATTTTTTTTAAATGACCAAAAAATGGTCAAAATGCTGGCACTCCCGACCTAACAGCACTGTGGGAGAACATTCACCTCACGGACTGCAGCGGTTCAAGAAAGGGGCTCACCACCACCTTCTCAAGGGCAATTAGGGATGGACACATCCCATGAACGAATAAAACAAATATTACAATAAAGAACATCATGAGACTGCACATTTTTTAAATGTATTTTTTAGTTGTTTGGCAGTCATTAGGAGTCACCGCGTTTTTGCAGAGCTGGTATTTTTCAGCGTGCATTTTGGTGGTGTAATAATGCAGATGGGCATGTTGGCGATGTTTCACTGAATTCAGTGATTGTATAGTTCGATGGCCCTTTAATTTGCAGCTGTCAAATCGCCGTGGAATAGGAGCACGTTCCTGATTTCTGGGTTTAAGTGCGCATGTGCAAATGCGTGAACTTGCTCCTTCGATTCGTCATTGGAAACAGAGGACGCCATTGAGCTACTCATATGTCACGTGAGTAATTTCAGCCCCGTTAGACATTATCTTATATATTCAAGAAGATATTGTTGTCAAATAAGGAATTCAGGGGATACTTCTTTACCCAGATGGGCCAAATGGCCTGTTTCTGTGCCGTGCTGTATTGTATGTAATATATATATATATATATAAAAGTATATATTATATATACAAGAAATTATACTTGTAAAATAGAAATAGCAGGTGGGCCGAATAGCTTCTGTGCTGCACTGTACATTCGATGTAAAATATATAGTATACTATGTTATAATATCCAGAATGTAGGGATGGAGGAGCCTCGGCCCTTGAATTTGTCCAACACGTACGAGGAACTAACTAATTTTGTGGATGAGAACAAAGACTGCAGGGAGGAAGGGCAAACTGACCTCGACACCGTGGTACAGGAGGCCATTCAAATGGGGGGTGTAAAAATGAATGTGGTAGAGTTAGGGGATTGTATAGTCAGGGAGATAGATACTGTTCTCTGCAGCCGTGACCGAAACACCCGAAGGCTGTGTTGCCTGCCAAGGTTAAGGATATCTTCTTGCAGCTGGAAAAGGAATTGGAGCATGAGGGGGAGGATCCAATTGTCGTGGTGCACTTAGGAACCATAGATAGAACTAAGAATGAGGTTCTGCTCATAGTGTTTGTGGAGCTGGGTACAAATTAATAAGCAGAAACTCAAAGGTAAGAATCTCTGGATTACTATCTGAGCCACACGCAAATTGGCATAGAGGCAAACAGATCAGATAGTTAAATGCGTGACTCAAAGTGTGGTGTGGGAGACAGGGGTTTCGATTCATGAGGCACTGCCACCAGTACTGGGAAAAGAGGGAGTTGTTCTGTTGGGCCGGGCTCCACTTAAACCTGGCTGGGTCCAGTGTTCAGGAGAATCGAATAATTATGGCTGTAGATAGAGCTTTAAAATAAAAAAGTGGTGATGGATCAGGTGAGGGGAAATTTAGAAATCAAATGAGACAAGTCAAGGGAATAGAGCAGTGTAGATATTTAGGTAAATTTAAGCTCAGTCTGGCAGGAACGGACAGAGAGTTTAACGGTAATAGTGCATCAGTGAATAAGGTCAAAGAAGGGTAAAATGGTAAAAAATTAAAATTATAGGCTCTTTATCTGAATGCACAACGCATTCGTAACAAGATAAAAGAATTAATGGCACAAATAAAGATAAATAGGTTTGATCAATCGCCATTACAGAGACATGGTTGCAAGGTGACCAAGGTTGGGAACTAAGTATTCCAGGCGACGTTTCGAAAAGTCGGCAGAATGGAAAAGGAGGGCGGTAGCATTGTGGGATCGCTGAGTGCACTGTGGGTTCACTGTGGGAAGACTGGAACACTCTGGGATCACTGGGTTCACTGTGGGATCACTGGGTGCATTGTGATATCACTGGGTGCACTCTTGGAACACTATGGGATCACTGGGATACTCTGGGACCACTGTGGAATCACTGGGACACTTCGGGATCACTGTGCGATCACTGGGACATGGTGGGATAATTCTTTACCCAGTTGGGCCGAACGGTCCCCATTTCTCTGCTGTACATTCTGTGTAATTCTAAGTAATATCCAAATATATATAACATTGTTGTTGTTATAGTAAAACAGGGAATCCCGGAGAAACTCTTTTACCCAGATTGGCCGAAGGGCCTGTTTCTGTGTCATGCTGTATTCTATGTAATCTATATATAAAGATATATTATATTATATATACAAGAAGTTCAAAAATTCATATTCAGGAATATGAAGATATATTATAATATTATAGGCACAAGCAGTTGTTGTTGTAAAATGGAAATGGCAGTCGAGGTGAATGGCCTCCGTGCTGTACTGTGCTGTACTGTACATTCGATGTAAAACATTTCAAATATATAAAATTCTATTGTATTATATATTTAAGATGTTGTCAAATAAGTAATTCAGGGATAACGTCTTTACCCAGATGGGCCGAATGTCCTGTTTCTGTGCCATGAAATATTCGATGTAATATATTATATATATAAAGACATATAAAACCATCTTTTTATACCTCTCTCTAAAGTCCCGTCCACCCTCAACTCGAAAAAAACGTATGAGGAGCTCATGGAATCCTTTGTCACTAAGATTGAGACCATCCGTTCAGCTTGCCGCTTCCCTCCCTTCTCCTAGCCCGCCAAACCTAATTTCCCCTAAGGTTCCCCCCTTCCCCAGCCCTGAACTCACATCTTTCTCTGGTTTCTCTCTTATCTCGCTTCATGCCTTCTCCGAGATCACCTTCACCATGAGATACATCTCCTGCGCCCTCGTCCCTCTTCCCACTAAACTGCTGACCACCCAACTTCCATTCAACACAAGATAAGGGCTCATGGGGTTGAGGGTAATATATTAAAATGGATAGAGGATTAGTTAACGGACAGAAAACAGAGCTTGGGTATAAACGGGTCGTTTTCAGATTGTCAGGCTGTAACTAGTGGGGTGCGGCAAGGATCGGTGCTTGGGCCTCAGCTATTTACAATCTGTAGTAATGACTTAGATGGAGGGACCGAGTATAATGTGTCCAAGTTTGCTGAAGATACAAAGCTCGGTGGGAAAGTAAGCTGTGAGAAAGTCACAAAAGGGGTTAAATTGGTTAACACCCAGAAAACCGGTGTGAGTATCGCGATCCGCCAATACCTCGCGCCTAGTGCTCCCGACGCAGGCAGGACGAGACATTCGTTGGCCTGAACACTCACCTCAGCCAAGCGTTAAAAACCTGCGATGACATGAGGCTTCAAGGGTTTTCGCACTTTCCACCAGCAGGGGAAGCCCGAATCTTTTAAACAGAGGCTGTCTCTCTGACAGCCAGCCAAAATCTCTTAAAGGTAGACGGTATCTGTAACTCGCTAAAAATAACAGTCTGCTGTCTGCGCCACTAGCCGCATCCACTGCTCCACGCACAACACCCCCATCACCCATACCAACAAATTATTTCAATCAATACTCAACTCTTCCAATCAGATGCTTGCTCTTACACTCACACATTACCACTGTTGCAAGCCGTACACCCACAACTCATAGGTCACACACACAGGTAGCTATTCAACCGTGATAGGCACATCACCCAAACATCTTGCAGGACACTCGTCGACAAACGTCCAGCCATCTTGCAGCAGAAGGTGACGCATAACAGGAGGCAGCAAGTGGCATTTCGCCCCTCGAGCCTGTTCCGCCATTCAATGAGATTATGATTGATCTGGCACCTAACTCTATACACTTGCCTTAGCCCCATATCCCTTCATACCCTTGGTTCACAGAAATCTATCAATCGTACAGGATGTGCTGGGCGCCATGGCTGATAACCCTGAGCCCACAGTAGAGGAGGTGCTGAGCATAATCACTGATGACGCTGAATCCACAGTGCATCTGTTGCTGAGCACTATCACTGGTAACCCTGATTCCACAGTGCTGGAGGTGCTGACTACCATCACTGACATACCTGAGTCCACAGTACATGGGGTGGTGAGCACCATCACTGTTAAACCGGAATCCACAGTACAGGAGATTCTGATCACAATTATTAAAAACCCCGTGTCCACAATACAGGTGGAACTGAGCACCATCACTGATCACCCTGAGTCTATAGGATAGAAGGTGCTGGGCACCATCACATATAACCCCGAGACCGCAAAACAGGAGGCACTGAGAACAGTCACTGGTAAGCTCTGAGTTGGAATCACAGAAGATGCTAAGCACTATCAATGATGATCCAGAGTCCATAGTACAAAAGACACTGAGCACCATCACTGACATCCTGAGTCCACAGTCCAGGAGGAGCTGTGCACCATCACTCATAACGCAGAGTCCACAGAGCAGGAGAGCAGAGCACCACTACTGATAACCCAGAGTCCACAGTACTATAGATGCAGAGCATTATCACTGATAATCCTGAGTCCAGCGTACAGGAGGTGCTAAGCACCATCACGAATAATCCTGTGTCCACATTAAAGGAGGTGCTGGGCACCATCACTGATAACCCTAAGCCCACAGTACAGGAGATGCTGAGCACCATCACTGATCACCCTGATTCCAGTACAGGAAGTACAGGATACCATCACTGATATCCCTGAGTGCAGTAGAGGACATGCTGAACATCATCATTGGTAACTCTGCGTCAACAGCACTGGAGGTGCTGAGCACTACAATTGATATCCATGAGTTTTCCGTGCAGGAGATGCTGAGCACCGTCACTAATAATCCTGTGTCCACATTAAAGGAGGTGCTGGGCACCATCATCGATGACCCTGAGTCCACAGTACAGGAGAGCTCAGCATGCTCACTGATAACCCAGAATCCACAGTACAGCAGATGCTGAACACCATTACTGATAAACCTGAGTCCACAGTAAAGGAGATGGTGAGCACCTTCACATTTAACACTGAGTCCACAGTACAGCAGGTGCTGGGCACAATCATTGCTAACGCTGAATCTACAATACAGGAGGTGCTGAGCACCGTCACTGATAACCCTGAGACGACATTACAGAAGGAAGCGAGAACCGTCACTGGTAACGCTGAATGCACAGTAATGGAGATGCTAAACACCATCAATCATAATCCTGAGTCCAACCTACAAGAGATATTGAGCACCGTCTCTGTCATCCCGAGTCCACAGCAGAGGAGAGCTGAGCACCAATAATATAATGCAGAGTCCACTGTACTAGAGATGCTGAGCACCATCACTGGTAATCCTGACTCCGGTATACAGGAGGTGCTAAGCACCGTGCCTGATGACCCTGAGTCAATACAGCAGGTGCTGAATACCAGCACTGAAAACGCTGAGTCGACAGCGCAGGAGAGCTGACCCCAATACTGATAACCCAGAGTCCAGAGCACTAGTTAATCCTGAGACCACAGTGCAGGAGGAGCTGAACACCATCACTAATAACCCTGAGTCCGCAGTACAGGAGATGCTGAGCACCATCACTGATAACCCTGAGTCCACAGTACAGGAGGTGCTGAGCACTATCACCGATAAACCTCTGTCCACAGTAGGTTATTGGAGGTTATTGCCATCATCATCGATAACCCTGAGTACGCAGTACAAGGGATTTGAGCACCATCACTGATCAAACAGAATCCACACTACAGCAGATGCTAAGCACCATCACTGATAACCGTGTGCCAATAGTACAGGAGATGCAGAGCCACCATCACTGATAACTCTGAGTCCACAGTACAGCAGATGTTGAGCATCATCATTGATAACCCTGAGAACACGAAGTACAAGAGCTGCTGAGCAACATTACTGATAACCCTGAGTTCACTGTACAGGAGGTGCTAAGTACCATCACTGATAACCCTAAGTCCACAGTACAGGAGGTGCAAGTATCATCATTGATACCCCTGACTCAACAGTACAGGAGATGCTGAGCACCGTCACTGATAACCAAGCGTCCAGTACATGAAGTGCTGGACACCATCACTGATATCCCTGAGTCCAGTTGAGGACGTGCTGAATATCATCACTGATGACTCTGAGTCCACAGTACAGGAGGTGTTGAGCACCATCACTGATATCCCTGAGTTCTCAGTGCAGGGGATGCTGAGCACCGTAACTGATAACCCTGGGTCCACATTGCAGTAGAGCTGAGCACTATCACTGATAACCCAGAATCCACAGTACAACAGATGCTGAACACTATCACTGATAAACCTGAGTCCACAGTACAGGAGGTGTTGGGCACAATCATTGCTAACGCTGAATCTACAATAAAGGAGGAGCTGAGCACCATCACTGATAACCCTGAGTCCACAGTACACGAGTTGCCGAGCACTATCGCTGATAACCCCGAAACCACAGTGCAGGAGGTACTGGGCACCATCACTGATGACCCTGAGTCTACCGCTAAAGGTGCTTCAGCGCAGCATCACTGATTACGCTAAGTCCACAGAAAAGGAGGTGCTGAAAGCCGTCGTTGATAACCCTGCATCCACAGTACAGAAGATGGTGACCACCTTTACGGATAACCCTGACTCCACAGTACAGGATGTGCTAGGCGCCATGGCTGATAACCCTGAGTCCACAGTGCAGGAGAGATGAACACCAATACTGATAACCCAGAGTCCACAGCTAGAGATGCAGAGAACCATCAATGATAATCCTGAGTCCAGTCCACAGGAATCCACAGAACAAGAGATACTGAGCACCGTTACTGCCACCGCTGAGTCTACAGTACAGCAGATGCTGAGCACCATCACTGATAACCCTGAGTCCACACTCCAAAGCTGCTGTGTACGATCACTGATAGCCCTGAGTCAACAGGACAGCAGAGCTTAGCACCATTACCGATAATCATGAGTCCAGTGTACAGGACGTGCTAAGCACCATCACTAATAACCCTGAGTCCACACTACTGTAGCTGCTGTGTACGATCAGTGATAGCCATGAGTCCACAGGACAGGAAAGCTGAGCAACAAAATCGATAACCCTGAGAGCAGTGTACAGGAATTTTTTTGCAGCATCCCTGATAACCATATGTCCATAGTACAGAAGGTGCTGAGCACCATCACTGACAACCCTAAGTCCACATGACAGGAGAGCTGAGCACCATCAATGAAGCCACTGATTCTACAGTACAGCAGATTCCGAGCACCATCACTGATAAGCCTTAGTCCACAATATAAGAGGTGCTGAGCACCATCACTGATAACCCTGAGAAGACAGAACAGGAGGTGCTGAGCATCATCTCTGATAATCCTGAGTCCTCAGTACTGGAGCTGCTGAGCACCATCACTGATAGCTCCGAGTCCACAGGACAGGAGAGCTGAGCACCTTCACTGAAAATCCTGAGTCCAGTGTACAGGAGGTGCTGAGCAGCATCACTGATAAGCCTAAGTCCACATTACAGGAGGAGTTGAGCACCATCACTGATAACGCTGAGTTCATAATACAGGAGAGCTGAGCACCACCACTGATAATCCTGAGTACATATTACAGGAGGTGCCGAGCACCATCACTGATAGCCCTGAGTCCACAGGACAGGAGAACTGAGCACCATCACTGATAATCCTGAGTCCACAGTACTGGAGGGGTTGAGCGCCATCATCGATAAACCTGAGAGCAGTGTACAGAAGAGGTTAAGCACCGTCACTGATAACCGACAGTCCACACTACAAGAGGTGCTGAGCATTATCAGTGACAACCCAGAGTCCACATGGGAGGAGAGCTGAGCACCATCACTGACACCGCTGAGTCTGCAGCACAGCAGATTCTGAATACCATCATGATAACCCTTAGTCCACAGTACAAGAGCTGCTGAGCAACATTACTGATAGCCCTGAGTCCACTGTACAGGAGGTGCTAAGCACCATCACTGATAACCCTAAGTCTACAGTACAGGAGGTGCGAGCATCATCATTAATACCCCTGACTAACAGTACAGGGGATGCTGAGCACCGTCACTGATAACCCAGCGTCCAGTATAGGAAGTGCTGGACACCATCACTGATATCCCTGAGTCCAGTGGAGGACGTGCTGTACATCATCACTGTGACTCTGAGTCCACAGTACAGGAGGTGCTGAGCACCATCGCTGATAAACCTGAGTCAACAGTACAGGAGGAGCTGGGGACAATCATTGCTAACGTTGAATCTACAATACAGGAAGTGCTGAGCACCATCACTGATAACCCTAAGTCCACAGTGCAGGAGAGGTGAGCACCGATGCTGATACCCAGAGTCCACAGTACACGAGTTGCCGAGCACTATCACTGATAACCACGAATCCACAGTACAGGAGGTGCAAGGCACCATCACAAATAACTCTAAGTCCACAGTACAGGAGATTCGATGCAAGGTCACTGATAACCCTGTGTCCATAGTTAAGGGGATGCTGAGCACTATCACAGCTAACCCTGAGTCAATAGTACAGGAGTTGCCGAGCATAATCTCTGATAACCTTGACTCCACAGTACAGGAGATGCTGAGCAGCATCACTAATACCCATGATTTCACAGTACAGGAGATGCTGAGCAACATCACAAATACCATGATTCCTCTGTTCAGGTCGTGCTGAACACGATCACTCATAACCCAGAGTCCACCGTACTACAGATGCAGAGCACCAACACTGATAATTCTAAGTCCAGTGTACAGGAGGTCTGAGCACCATCACTGATAATCCTGAGTCCAGTACACTGGTGGTGCTAAGCATCATCACTGATAATTCTGAGTCCACAGTCCTACAGATGCAGAGCACCATCGCTGATAATCCTGAGTCCAGTTTACAGGAGGTGCTGAGCACCATCACTGATAATCTTGACTCCAGTATACAGGTGGTGCTCAGCACTAAGATTAAGTACTAACCCTGAGTCCATCGTGCAGGAGTTGCTGGGCACCTTCGCTGATGCCCGTGAGTCCACAGTACAGGAGATGCTGAGCACCGTCATTGATGACCTGAGTCCACAGTCCAGGAGTTGCTGAGCACTATCAGTGATAACCGTGGCTCCACAGTACAGGAGGTGCTGAGCATTATAACTGATAACGCAGAATCCACAGTACAGGAGTTGGTAAGCACCATCCCTGATAACCCTGATTCCTTAGTACAGGAGTTGCTGTGCAATATCATTGATAACCATAATTCCACAGTACAGAATTTGCTGGACACCATCACCGATATCCCTGAGTCCATAGTACAGGAAGTTCTGAGTACCATCACTGATAACGGTGTTCCACAGTGCAGGAGGTGCTGAGGTATTCTGCAACATCACTGATAACACTGGGTCCGACATACAGGAGGTGCTGAGCACCATCACGGATAAACCTGAGTCCACAGTACACGATGTGCTGAGCACCATCACTGATAATCCTGTGTCCACACTACAGGAGGTGTTGAGCAACATCACCGTTATCCCAGTGTCCACAATAAGGGAGGTGCTGAGCACCATCACTGATCGCCCTGAGCCCACAGTAAATGAGGTGCTCAACACCAACACTTAATCCACAGTACAGGAAATGCTGAGCACCATCAATAATAAAACCGAGTTCACTGTACAGAAGGTGCTGAGCACCACCACCGATAAACTTCTGTGGACTGCTGAGAACCATCACTGATATCCGTGAGTGCACAGTACAGGATGTGCTGACCACCATCTTTGACAACGCTGAGTCCACAGTAAAGGAGATGATAATCAGGAGTCCACATTAGTGCAGCTTCTGAGCACCATCACTGATAACCATGAATCCAAAGTACAGGTGGTCCTGAACACTATTACTGCAAATCCAAATTCCACAGTACAGGAGGTTCTGAGCACCATCACTGGTAACCTTGAGTCCACAGTACAGGAGGTGCTGCGCAACATCACTTATAACCCTGAATCCGCAGTACAGGAGGTGCTAAGCACGTGAAGGAGGTTCTGAGCACCGTCAGTGATAACCCTGAGTCCACTGTTGAGCAGCTTTTCCATATCATCAATTATAACCCTAAGTCCACAGTACAGAAACTGCTGAGCACAATCACTGATATCCCTGTGTCCAAAATACAGGACGTGCTGAACAGCATCGCTGATCACCTAGAGTCCACATTACAGGAGGTGCTGTGCACCATTACTTAATACCTGGGTCCACAGTACAGGAGGTGCCTAGCACAATCACTGATAACCCTGACTCCACAACATGGGTGATGTTGAGTGACTGTTTCCCCTGGCTGGAGAGTCTAGAACTAGGTGTTATAATCTCGGGATATGCGATCGGCGATTTAGGACTGAAATGAGGAGACATTTCATCACTCAGAGGGTTGTGAACATTAGGAATTCTCTACCCCTGAGAGCTGTGGATGCTGAGTCGTTGAGTATATTCAAGGCTGGGATTGATTGATATTTGGACTCATAGCGAATCAAAGGATATGGGCATCGGGGAAGTGGAGTCGTGGTCCAAGATCAGCCATGATCTTACCGAAAGGCAGAGCTGGCTCAAGGGGCCGTGTAGCCTACACTTGCTTCTATTTCTTATGTTCTTACAATGCACTTTAATTACTCTGTGCATTGAGACGGAGCGGTTAATGATGTTGAGACGCGCACACCGTCCTACAATACAATTTTAATGCCTGTTTAGTTACAGAGAGTTCAAAAGGTACGGAGACAACACACTTTAAATACATGTGCAGTGAGACAGAGGGTTTTAACTTACAAGACACACACACTCCTACAATACAGGTACAGAAACATCACCGACCTGACTGCAGTAGCACATGCCAGGAGCAAGTAGAGATCGTTTGCAAGTTCCCCTCCATTGGTATAGCCGAGGCTTAGTCACTCGAACAGTCCCCTCCTCCCAGTTCAAAGCCCCTCACCAAACAAGGAACTGTTTTTTCCTGCCTTAACCCTGCCCCCCAGCTGTGGGAGAGTCCAATGTGAGTCTGACTGTAACGAGAGGTGTGATGCGCCTCCTGCCATGTGCGAGTGTCCCAAAGGCCATGGTTCATTCCTGAGGCCTCTCCCTGGGAACCAGTTCTAATGGCTGCTCCCTTCCAGTGAGTGGAATGATGCACCGCAGGAAGCCTCACTCACCTGCACGGTGCATTGTTCTGTCGGGATTCTCTGATCTCACATTTAACTTTTTTCCATTTCTTGGTGTCTGCTTGTCTCACTCGCCATCTATCTGCCTCTGTTCGTGTCTCTCTTCAACACTGTACTCACTCCCAGTGTTAGGCTATCTGTCTCTCACATTTATCTATATCGCACTGTTGCTCTCTCATCGCCTCATCTCTACCTATCATTCTTTGTTGGTGTCTTCCTATATCTCCCAATGAACTCAGTAGCATCTTATATATCTTACTCTGTTCGTGTCTCTCTCACTGTCCTCACACATCTTCTTTTAGTGTCTTCCTGTACCACTCATTCTCACCTTTATCTACCGCCCTCTTTCAAATTGTAGTCAATCCCACTGTTGGTGTCTCTCAATGTAATCAGTCTTACCTTCACTCAATCTCCTTCTGTTAAGTGCGCTTACCTCTCATTGTCGAGAGTCAAACTTTTATCAACTCCCTCTGGAGGTGCCTCTCTGCATTCGCTCTGACCTTTATCTCCCTCTGTTGGTGTCTTTCTGTATCTCTAACTGTACTGCAATCAGCACCTTTATCTATTTCCAACTATTGGGGTTTCTGTGTATCATTCACCGTACTTAATCTCACGTTGATTATTTTTAACCGAGAGGCTTGTTAGGCCATTTTAGAAGGCAGTAAAGAATCAAACCACATTGCAGTGGGTCTGGAGTCACATCTCGGCCAGAACACGGTATTAGTAACACAGATGGGTTTGTAATGACAATGCAGCAGTTACATGACCACCATTAATGATATTAGTACTTTAATTCCAGAATGTATTTAATTAATTGATTTTAAATTCCCCAGTTGCCGTGATGAGATTTAAACTCATATTTCCGGATTACTAGTCCAGTAACGTAACCACTACGCTACCTTACCCTTGTGCTTCAGAGGTGGCTGCGCCCCTAGCCAAGCATTTCCAGTACAGCTACAACACAAGCATCCAACCGACAATGCGGAAAATTGCCTAGGTATGTCCTGTCCACAAAAAATCAGGGCAAATCCAATCCGGTCAATTACCACCCCATCAGTCAACTCTCAATCATCAGCAAAGAGATGGAAGTTGTCGTCGACAGTGCTATCAGGCGGCAATTACTCACCAATAACCTGCTCACCGATGCTCAGTTTGGGTTCAGCCAGGACCACTCGGCTCCAGGCCTCATTGCAGCCTTGGTCCAAACATGGACAAAAGAGCTGAATTCCAGAGGTGAGGTGAGAGTGACTGCCCTTGACATCAAGGCAGCATTTGACCGAGTGTGGCACCAAGGAACCCTAGCAAAATTGAAATTAATGGGAATCAGGGGGAAAACTCTCCAGTGGCTGGAAGACGGTAGTGGTTGTTGGAGGCCAATCATCTCAGCTCCAGGACATTGCTGCAGGAGTTCCTCAGTGTAGTGTCCTAGGCTCAACCATATTCAGCTGCTTCATCAATGACCTTCCCTCCATCATAAGGTCAGAATTGGGGATGTTCACTGATGATTGCACAGTGTTCAGTTCCATTCGCAACCCCTCAAATAACGAAACAGCCCGAGCCCGCATGCACCAAGACCTGGACAACATCCAGGCTTCTGCTAATAAGTGGCAAGTAACATTCGCGCCGGACAAGTGCCAGGCAATGACCATCTCCAACAAGAGAGAGTCTAACCACCTCCCCTTGACATTCAACGGCATTACCATCACCGAATCTCCCATCATCAACATCCTGGGCGTCACCATTGACCAGAAACTTAACTGGACCAGCCATATAAATACAGTGGCTAAAAGAGCAGGTAAGAGGCTGGGTATTCTGCGGCGAGTGACTCACCTCCTGACTCCCCAAAGCCTTTTCACCATCTACAAGACATAAGTCAGGAGTGTGATGGAATACTCTCCACTTGCTTAGATGAGTGCAGCTCCAACAACACTCAAGAAGCTCGAAACCATCCAGGACAAATCCGCCACACGGGCTGCAGCGGTTCAAGAAGGGGCTTCCCAAGTGCAATTAGGGATGGGCAATAAATGCTGGCCTCGCCAGCGACCCGCACATTCCATGAACGAATGGGAAAATGAATCTATCTCCCTCTATTGGTGTCTCTGTATCTCTCACTGTACTCAGATACACCTTTTCTAACTCACTCTCTTGGTGCCTCTGTCTATGACTGCATTCACTCTCAACTTTATCAATCTCGCTCTTTGGTGTCTCTCTGTATCTCTCGCTGTACTCAGTCTCAAATTTATCTGTCGCCCTCTATTGTTGTCTCTGTATCTCTCGCTGTATTCAGCCTCTCCTTTATCTTTCTCCCTCTGTTGTTGTCTCTGTATCTCTCGCTGCACTCAGTCTCTCCTTTATCTATCTCCCTCTGTTGGTGTCTTTCTGTATCTCTCAGGGCAATCAGTCTCACCCTTATATATCGCGCTCTAATGGTTCTCTGTATTTCTCTGTGCTCAGTCTCACCATTATCTGGATCCCTCTGTTGGTATCTCGATATCTCTCACTGGAATCCGTCTCACCTTTATCCATCTCCCTGTGTTGGAGTCTCTCTGTATCACTCACTGTACTCAGCCTCACCTTTATTTGTTTACCTCTGCTGGTGTCTTTCCGTTTCTCACACTGTTCTCAGACTCATTTTTATCTATCTCCCTCTGTTGGTGTCCTTCTGTATCTCTCACTGTACTCAGTCTCACCATTATCTAGGTCCCTCTGTCGGTGTCTCTCTGTTCCTCTCAGTGTATTAACTTTCACCTTTACCCATCTCTCTCTGTTGGTGTCTCTCTGTTTCACTCAGTCTAATTAATCTCACCTTCATCTATTCTCGCTCTGTTGGTGTCTCTCTCTGTATCTCACTGTAATCAGTCTTACCGTTATCCATCTCCTTCTCTTGGTGTCTCTCTATATCGCTTAATCTACTCAATCTCATCTTTATCTATCTCGCTCAGTTGGAGTCTCTGTTTCTCACATTACTCAATCTCACCTTTATCCATCTCCCTCTGCTGGTGTCCCACTGTATCACTCACTCTACTCAGTCTCACCTTTATATATCTCCCTCTGTTGGTGAATCTGTATCTCTCTCTGTACTTATCGCCAGACAGGAGGGTTCCCTCCCAGTCGGGGAACACTTGAGCAGTCAGGGACATTCAGCCACCGATCTTCGGGAAAGCGTACTCCAAGGCGGCCTTCGATACACACGACAACGTAAAATCGTCGAGCAGAAATTGATAGCCAAGTTCCGCACCCATGAGGATGGTCTTAACCGGGATCTTGGGTTCATGTCACACTACACGTAAGCCCACCAGCGAACAAAAGCTATCTGTTTTTAATATAACTGGTAATTTGCTGGCTTTCTCTGCCTTCCGGATGTTTCTGCCTCTCTCTGGTTTTTTTTCTGTTTGTTTTTTTTTGTTGACTGTGTATTTGGGGGCTCTGTCGGTAACACCTCTCTGTCTGTACACGGCGATTGCCTTGGCAACGGGCAGTTGCAAAGACTTTCTGTAATGATCATATATTGTTCTGTGATTTATAAATGCGTAGGCTTCGAGGAGTTCCTGACATTTACCTGAGGAAGGAGGAATCCTCCGAAAGCTTGTAAATTTCAAATAAAATCATTGGACTATAACTTGGTGTTGTAAAATTGTTTACAATTGTCAACCCCAGTCCATCACCGGCATCTCCACATCGTACTGAGTCTCACCTTTAACTATCTCCCCCTGTTGTTGTCTCGCTGTATCGGTCATCGCACTCAGTCTCACCTTTATTTTACTGCTTTGAATTTAGTGTACTGCATTCGCTGCTCACGATGTGGTCTGCTGTATATTGGGGAGACCAAACTCGCAGTGCACCCACGCCCTCCCCAGCTCCAATATCCATCATTTCGGCAAAGCTCCACCAATGACTCGATATATCGCATTTTCTACGCGGCAGTTCCCTCCCTCCAATACCCAGCCATTCGGACACCCTCTGCCAGTGACTCGATATCTACTCTATTCCACGCGGCAGTGCCACCCACACATCCAAAAACCAGCGATGCGTCACTCCATGCCAATGACTCGATATCCATCTTATTCCCCCTTTCAGTGCCCCCCACAGCTCCAATATCTTGGCATTCGGACACTCTCCGCCATTGATTCGATATCCATCCAATTCCGTCCGCAGTGCCCCCCACAGCTCTAATACTCAGCCATTCGAGCACTCTCCCTCAGTGACTCGATATTCATCCAATTCCACCCGGCAGTGCCCAACACAGCTCCGGTATCCGGCCATTCAGGCGCTTTCCGCCAGTGATTCGATGTTGATCCTATTGCCCCGTAATTGACCCCAACGCTCTATTACCTGGCCATTCGGACAGTCTCCGCCAGTGACTCCATATCCATCCTATTCCACCCGCAGTGACCGCCACAGATGCAATATTAAGCCTTTCGGACATGCACCGAAAATGAGTAGAAATCCATCCTTTTTTACCCGGTAGGGCATCCCATAGCTCCAATACCCAGACATTCGGGCACTTCCCGCCAGTTATACGATATCCATCCGATTCTCGCCGGCAGTGCCCCCGACAGCTGCAATACCAGCCATTCAGGCATTCACCGCCAGTGAATTAATATCCATCCTATACCATTCGGCACTGTCCCACACAGCTCCAATACCTAGCCATTCTGACAGCCTCCTCCAGTGACGAGATAACAATCCTATTCCACCAGACAGTGCCACTCACAGTCCCAATACCCGGCCATTCGGACACTCCCCGCCAGTGACTCCATATCTATCCTATTCCAGCCGGCAGTGCCTCCCACAGCTCCAATATCCAGACATTCGGATACTCCCCACCAGTGAATTCACATCCATCCTATTCCACCCGGCAATGCCCCAAACTGCTCCAATGGCCAGACATTCGGAAACGCCCCGCCAGTGACTCGATGTCTACCCTATTCCAGACTGCAGTGCACCCAACAGCTCCGATTCACAGCCACTCGTACACTCTCCGCCATTGGCTCGACAGCCATCCTATTCCCCAAGGCAGCGCTCTCCACAGCTCCAATACACGGCCATTCTACCACTTTCCGCCACTGACTCGATATCAATCGAATCCCACTAGTCAATGCCCCCCACAGATCCAATATTAAGCCTTTTGAACACTCTCGTCCAGTGACGCGATATCTATCCTGTTCCACGCGGCAGTGCCTCCCACAGCTCCAATAAGTGGCAAGTAACATTTGCGCCAGACAAATGCCAGGCAATGACCATCTCCAACAAGAGAGAGACTAGCCACCTCCCCTTGACATTTAACTATATTACTATTGCCGAATCGCCCACCATCAACATCCTGGGGGTCACCATTGACCAGAAACTGAACTGGACCAGCCATGTAAATACTGTGGCTAAAAGAGCAGGTCAGAGGCTGGGTATTCTGCAGCGAGTGACGCACCTCCTGACTCTCCAAAGCCTTCCCACCATCTACAAGGCACAAGTCAGGAGTGTGATGGAATACTCTCCACTTGCTTAGATGAGTGCAGCTCCAACAACACTCAAGAAGCTCGACACCATCCAGGACAATGAAGCCCGCTTGAATGGCACCCATCCAACACCCTAAACATTCACTCCCTTCACCAACGGCTCACTGTGGCTGCAGTGTGTACCATCCACAGGATGCACTGCAGCAACTCGCCAAGGCTTCTTCGACAGCACCTCCCAAACCCGCGACCTCTACCACCTAGAAGGACAAGGGCAGCAGGCACATGGGAACAACACCACCTGCACATCCCTCTCCAAGTAACACACCATCCCGACTTGGAAATATATCGCCGTTCCTTCATCGTCGCTGGGTCAAAATCCTGGAAATCACTGCCTAACAGCACTGTGGGAGAACCTTCACCATACGGACCGCAGCGGTTCAAGAAAGCGGCACACCACAACCTTCTCAAGGGCAATTAGGTATGGCCAATAAATGCTGACCTCGCCAGCGACGCCCACATCCGACGAACGAATAAAAAAATAAGCAGCCATTCGGACACTCTCTGCCAGTAACTCGATATCCACCTTATTCGACCCGGTGATGCCGCACTCCGCCCCCCGCAACAGCTTCAATACCCGGCCATTCGGACACGCCCCACCAGTGACTCCATATCTATGCCATTCTACCAGGCCGTGCCGCCCACTGCTGCAATACACAGCCACGCGGTCAGTCTCCGCCATTGACTCGATATCCATCGTCTCCCATCCGGCAATGCCCCCCTCAACTCCAATACCCAGCCATTCGGATAGTCCCCGCCACTGACACGATATCCATCCCAATTCCTCCGGCAGTGCTCCCCACAGCTCCAATACCCAGATGTTCGGACACTTACCACCAGTTACTAGATATCCATCCAATCCTCCCCACGGTGCCCCCCACAGCTCTACTGCCCGGCCATTCGGACACTCCCCCGCAATCATTCGATATCCATCCTTTTACAACCGGCATCGCCCCCGACAGCTCCAATACCCATCTATTCGTTCATTCTCCGCCTGTTCCGGTACCTTGAGCGTGTAGAGCGGAGGACTGGTTCACATCATTTGTTGTGGCGGGGACGGGGGCTGCACACATCCAGGTAACTGGCAAGTATTCCTTCAAACTCCTGACTTGTGCCTTGTAGATGCGAGAAAGATTATGTGGAGTCAGGAGGTAAGTCACTCGCTGCAGAATACCCAGTTTCTGACCTGCTCTTATAGCCACAGTATTTATATGGCTGGTCCAGTTAAGTCTGTGATCAATTTTGACCCCCAGGATGTTGATGGTGAGGGATTCGGCGATGGTAATGCCATTGAATGTCAAGGGACGGTGGTTAGACTCTCTATTATTGGAGATGGTCATTGCCTGGCACTTGTCTGGCACTAATGTTACTTATCAGCCACTTATCAGCCCAAGCCTGGATGGTGTCTAAATCTGCTGCACGCGGTCACGGATTTCTACATTATCTGAGGGGTTGCGAGTGGAACTGAACACTGTGCAATCGTCAGCGAACATCCCCATTTCTGACGTTATGATGGAGGGAAGGTCATTGATGAAGCAGCTGAAAATGGTTGGGCCGAGGACACTGCACTGAGGAACTCCTGCAGCAATGTCCTGAGGCTGAGATGATTGTCCTTCTAGATTATGTTCCTGTAACACTTCTAGATGTTGTAAACACAGTGGTAAACACTTCTAGATTCTGTTCCTGTAACCCAAGCGTCCAGCGAGCTATTCGGTTACTGGGCACCGTGCCATCTTTTAATGCCCCTGACGTTAACAACTGGGTCGGGGTGTTGGCACTCAGAATGACAATGGTTTCTAATCCGATGATATAGGAAAATTTATATGTGGCCCAGTAGATAGCTAAAGGTGGTTTTCTCAGGCAGTGAGCGATTGTCCCACCAATGACAGTGTTTGACAGGCAGATGTCACAGGCACCTGAACACCATGTCATTCTTGGAGCAAAACAGCCGACACTACAATGACACTATTCACTACTTCGCGTGGGTATGGTTGATCAGCCTTTGGGGTTTTTAAGGCTGTGGCTGCAGCAACAGTTTGTTTCAAACCCTCGATCGATTCTCCAGTGGGGGAAACAATTTCCACGCTGCCTCCTTCTTAAACAAGGCGGACAGTGTGTGGTTTTAATCTATAAATTATCTATCAAATTTTGGTGATATCTTAGCAGCCCTAAAAATGACCGGAGAGTCGGTCCATCTGTCGGGGTTAGGGTGGCGGTTACAGCAGATACTCAATAATGTGTATCTGCTGTAACCGCCACCCTAACCGCCACCCGACCCCATGAATTAAAGTCACTCCTAGATCGTCTACCTGATCACAGGCCACTTGGGCCTTTTTTGAGTTTAATTTTAACCCACTCACTGTGATCACTTCTAACAGTTCTTTTATCAGATCGTAATGTTGTTCCGTGGTCTCGATATGTAACAAATATCATCCACATACTGAACTATTGCAGACTTGTCAGAGAATTCGGTCAAAATGTCCTTCAATATCTGATGAAAAATGGTGGGGGTTTGGTGATATCCTTGCGGTAAACCGTTCCAGGTATACTGCAGGGTGAAATCAAATTTATATTGGCACTGACTGGTCAAGGGGATGGAACAGAATGCAGTTGAAACGCCCAAGACTCGGATTGGGCTGGTGTTTTTATCAGTGTCTGAGGAAAGAGGTCTCAGCTGCGGCTCAGTGGGTTGCACTCTCACCTCTGAGTCAGCAGGTTGTGCGTTTAAGTTCCCCTCCAGGGACTTCAGCATAAAATCTAGGCTAATACATCAGTGCAGTACTCAGAGAATGCTCTACTGTCTTTGGTGCCATTTTCGAGTCCCCGTTCCTGTTGTCAGGTGGATGCAAAATGTCCCATGGCACTATTCGCAGAGGAGCAGGAAGGTTCTCCCCGATGTCCCAGACGATATTTTTCCCTAAAAACCAATACCACTGAAATAGTTTATCTGGTCATTGTCACATTTCTGTTTGTGGAAGCTTGTTATGCACAAATTGGCTGCTGTGTTTTGTACATGATTACACATCAAATAAATATTTCATTGGCTGAAGAAACGCAGTGCCAAATGTGGCAGCAAGAGTGGTTCAGGCTCGATTGTGAAGCAACGTGTCATCTTGATAGTGGGACCCCGACCCGGAAGTGGGTCCCACCCTGTTTCTCCGTACGACAGATGCAGAGTACCAACACTGATAATTCTGAGTCCAGTTTACAGGAGGTCTGAGCACCATCACTGCTAATCCTGAGTTCAGTACACTGGTGGTGCTAAGCATCATCACTGATAACTCTGACTCCACAGTCCTACAGATGCAGAGCACCATCACTGATAATCCTGAGTCCAGTGTACAGGAGGTGCTGAGCACCATCACTGATAATCTTGATTCCAGTATTCAGGTGGTGCTCATCACTAAGATTAAGTACTAACCCTGAGTCCATCGTGCAGGAGGTGCTGGGCACCTTCACTGATGCCCGTGAGTCCACAGTACAGGAGATGCTAAGCACCGTCATTGATGACCTGAGTCCACAGTCCAGGAATTGCTGAGCACCATCAGTGATAAACGTGGCTCCACATTACAGGAGGTGCTGAGCATTCTAACTGATAATGCAGAATCCACAGTACAGGAGTTGGTAAGCACCATCCTTGATAACCCTGATTCCTTAGTACAGGAGTTGCTGTGCAATATCATTGATAACCATAATTCCACAGTACAGAATTTGCTGGACACCATCACCGATATCCCGGAGTCCATGGTACAGGAGGTTCTGAGCACCATCACTGATAACGGTGTTCCACAGTGCAGGAGGTGCTGAGGTATTCTGCAACATCACTGATAACACTGGGTCCGACATACAGGAGGTGCTGAGCACCATCACCGACAAACCTGAGTCCACAGTTCACGATGTGCTGAGCACCATCACTGATAATCCTGTGCCCACACTACAGGAGGTGTTAAGCAACATCGCCGATATCCCCGTGTCCACATTAAGGTAGGTGATGAGCACCATCACTGATCGCCCTGAGTCCACAGTAAATGAGGTGCTCAACACCAACACTTAATCCACAGTACAGGAAATGTTGAGCACCATCAATGATAACACTGAGTTTACTGTACAGAAGGTGCTGAGCACCACCACCGATAAACCTCAGTGGACTGCTGAGAACCATCTCTGATATCCGTGAGTGCACAGTACAGGATGTGTTGACCACCATCTTTGACAACGCTGAGTCCACAGTAAAGGAGAAGATAATCACGAGTCCACATTAGTGCAGCTTCTGAGCACCATCACTAATAACCCTGAATCCAAAGTACAGGTGGTCCTGAACACTATCACTGATAACCAAAATTCCACAGTACAGGAGGTTCTGAGCACCATCACTAGTAACCATGAGTCCACAGTACAGGAGGTGCTGCACACCATCACTTATAACCCTGAGTCCGCAGTACAGAAGGTGCTGAGCACCATCACTAGTAACCCTGAGTCCACAGTAGAGGAGGTGCTGCACACCATCACTTATAACCCTCAGTCCGCAGTACAGGCGGTGCTAAGCACGTGCCGGAGGTTCTGAGCACCATCAGTGATAACACTGAGTCCACTGTTGAGCAGCTTTTCCGTATCATCAATTATAACCCTAAGTCCACAGTACAGAAGCTGCTGAGCACCGTCACTGATGCACCCTAGTCCACAGTACAGGAGGTGCTGAGCACAATCACTGATATCCCTGAGTCCAAAATACAGGACGTGCTGAACAGCATCGCTGATCATCTAGAGTCCACGTTACAGGAGGTGCTGTGCACCATTACTTATAACCCTGGGTCCACAGTACAGGAGGTGCCTAGCACGATCAATGATAACCCTGACTCCACAACACAGGAGGTGCTGAGCACCACCACTGATAAACCTGAGTCCATAATATAAGAGGTTCTGAGCACCATCACTGATGAATCTGTGTCCTTAATATAGGAGTTTCTGAGCACCATCACTGATAACCCTGAGATCACAGTATAGGAGGTGCTGAGCACAATCACTCGTTTCCATGAATCTAAAGGACAGGATGTGTTAAACAGCATGACTGACCACCCAGATTTCACAGCACAGGAGATTCTGAGCAACATCACTGTTAAACATGAATCAAAATTACAGGACTTTCTGAGTACCATCACTGATAACCCTGAGCCAACAGTGCGGGAGGTGCTGAGCACCATCACTGATAACCCCGAGATCACCGTAGAGGAGTTGCGGAGCACCATCACTGATCACCCTGAGTCCACAGTACAGGAGGAACTGAGCACGATTGGTTATAGCTCACAGTCCAAAGTACAGGAGGTGCTTTGCACCATCACTGATAATCCTGATTTCACAGTACAGGAGGTGCTGAGCACCATCACTCAAATCCCTGAGTCCACGTACAGGAGGTGCTGAGCACCATCACTGATAACCCTGAGTCCACTGTAAAGAGGTTGCTGAACAACATCACTGCTATCCCTGAGTCCATAGCACTGGAAGTTCTGAGCACCATCACTGGTGACCCTGTGCCACAGTTCAGGAGGTGCTGAGATGCTATGCATCATCAGTGATAACCCAGAGCCCATGAAAGAGCAGGTTCTGAGCACCATCACTGATAAACAGGAGTCCACAGTAAAGGAGTTGGTGAGCACCATCACAGAAAACCCTGAATCTACAGTACAGGAGGTGCTGAGCACCATCACTGATAACCCTGACTCCACAGTAAAGGAGATGCTCAGCCCCATCACTAATAACTATTAATCCACAGTACAGGAAGTGGTGAACAATATCACTGATAACACTGAGTCCGCAGTCGAGCAGGTTCTGAGCACCGTCACTGATAACCCTGAGGCGCAGTACACGAGGTGCTGAGCACAATCATTGATATCCCTGAGTCCAAAGTACAGGACGAGCTGAACAGCATCACTGATCAACCAGGTTCTACATTGCAGGAGGTGCTGAATACCATCACTTATAACCCTGAGTCCACCGTACAGGAGTTGTTCCATACGATGACTGAAAACCCTGAGTCCACAGTGCAGAAGGTGCTGAGCACCATCACTAATAACCCTGAGTCCACAGTACTGTGGGCGTTGATCACCATCACTGATATCCCTGAGTCCACGGTACAGGAGTTGTTGAGCACCATCACTGATAAACCTGAATCCATAATACAGGAGGTGCTGAGCACCATCACTAATAACACTGAGCCACGGTACAGTAGGAGCTGAGCACAATCACTGCTCTACCTGAGTCCAAAGTAAGGACGTGCTGAACAGCCCGTAATCTGTCCGACAACACAATTGAAATACCTGTGCAGTGAGACTGGGATTCAAGATACAGCGACACACACACACAGACACACACACATACACACACATCATCGCACAATGTTTTTAAAACACCCGTGCAGTGAGAGAGAGATGTACGCTACAGAGAGAGACACACCCCATCTTACAATACACTTTAAATACCTGTTCAGTGAGACAGAGAGTTTAAAGGTACAGGGTAAAACACACTACAATGCACTTGAAATACCTATACAGTGAGAGAGCCTAAACGTACAGAGACACTCACATATCGTCCTACAATACACGTTAATTACCTGTGCAGTGAGACAGAGAGTATTAAGTTACATTGGCAGACACACACACCGACCTACAATATAATTGAAATACCTGTGCAGTGAGATGGAGAGTTTAATGGTACAGAGACACAAATTCTGCCCTACAATACATTTACCTGAGGAAGGAGGAAGTCTCCGAAAGCTTGTGAATTTAAAATAAAATTGCTGGACTATAACTTGGTGTTGTAAAATTGTTTACAATACATTTGACATAACTGTGCAGTTACAGGTATTTAACCGTACCTTTATTTTCAGGTCATTTTCAGATTGGCAAGCTGTGACTAGTGGGGTGCTACAAGGATCGGTGCTTGGGCCTCAGATATTTACAATCTATATTAATGACTTAGATGAAGGGACCGAGCCTATTATATCCACGTTTGCTGACGATAGAAAGCTTGGTGGGAAAGGGTACGGTAGCATAGTGGTTATGTTACTGGACTAGTAATCCAGAAGGCCTGGACCATTAACCCGTTCGTACATGAGTTCAAAGTCTGCCAGGGCAGCTGGGGAATTTAAATTCAATTAAGTAAATAACAAAATAGGAATAAAAAGCTAGTATCAATAATGCTTGTCGATGAAACTACCGGATTGTCGTAAAAAGAGGGGTGACTAATGTCTTTTAGGCAAGGAAACCAGCTGTCCTTACCTATATATGACTCCAGATGCACAGCAATGTGGTTATTCTTAACTACCCTTTGAAATGGTCTCGCAAAACACTTCAAGGACGTGGCTCACTATCACCTGCTCAAGGGCAATTAGGGATGGGCAATAAATGCTGCCCTTGCCAGTGACGCCCACATCTCATGAATAAAGAAAAAAAGTAAACTGTGAGGAGGACGCAAAGTGTCTGCGAAGGGATACAGAGAGGTTTAGTGAGTGTGCAATAAGGTGGCATATGGAGTTTAATGTGAGGAAATATAAGGTTTGTCAATTTGGTAGGAACAGTAGAAAAAGAGAATATTTTTCAAGTGTTGAGAAAGTATTAAATGTTGGTGTTCACTAGGATTTATGTACTTTTTACACGAAACAGAGAAAGTTAACATGCAGGTACAGCTGTCTTGCTGCAATTGCACCGGGGTTTCTTGAGACCACACCTGGAGTACTGGATCTCCTTATCTAAGGAAGGATATACTTGCCTTACAGGCGACAAACGTTCACTAGTTTGATTCCTGGGATGGGAGGGTTGTCCTATGAGGAGAGATTGAGTAGAATGGGCCTATATTCTCTGGCGTTTTAAAGAATGAGAGGCGATCTCATTGAAACACATAAGATTCTGATGGGGCTTGACATGGGTGATGTTGAGAGACTGTTTCCCCTGGCTGGAGAGCCTAGAACTAGGTGTTATAGTCTCGGGATAAGCGATCGGCGATTTAGGACTGAAATGAGGAGACATTTCATCACTCAGAGAGTTGTGAACCTTAGGAATTCTCTACCCCTGAGAGCTGTAGATGCTGAGTCGTTGATTATATTCAAGGCTGGGATCGATTGATATTTGGACTCATTGCGAATCAATGGATATGGGCATCGGGGAAGTGGAGTCGTGGTCAAAGATCAGTCATGATCTTACCGAATGGCGGAGCTGGCTCAAACGGCCGTATGACCTACTCTTGCTTCCCTTTCTTATAATAGAATTTAATTAATCTGTGCAGTGGGACGGAGCGTTTAATAATGTTGAAACACCCACACACGCACACCGTCCCACAATGCACTTTAAATGCCTGTTTCGTTACAGAGACAACACACTCTGTCCGACAATACACTTTAAATACCTGTGCAGTGAGCCAGAAAGTTTAAAGCCACGTTCACAAAAATCCGACAATACACGTGCAGTGAGACAGATGGTTTTAACTTCCAGACACACACCCACTCCTACAATACAGGTACAGAAACATCACCGACCTGACAGCAGTCGCACATCGCAGGAGCAAGTAGAGATCGTTTGCAAGTTTTCCTCCATTGGTTTTGCCGAGGCTTAGTCACTCAAATAGTCGTCCCCTCCTCCCAGTCCAAAGCCCCTCACCCAACAAGTAACTGTTTTTCCCTGCCTGAACCCAGCCGTGGGAGAGTCCAATGTGAGTTTGACTGTAACGAGAAGTGGGATGCGCCATGGCTCATCCCTGAGAACTGGAACCAGTTTATTAGGGCTGCTCCCCGCCAAAGCTAGGAATGATCCGTCTTTCAATTCTCAGCTCTCTTTTGATTGATTTTTCGCTGCTCCCTTTCGTGTGGCTTTCGCGCTCTCTCTCCTTCAATCCCAAGATTTGCCCTTCTCACACTGTGTGTTCTCTTGGATGGACACTGTTCAGTAAAACCTGCATTTATCACTCATCTCGTGTTATCTCTCTCTGTTGTTTTTTCTCTGTATCACTGCACTCAAGTCACATTGATCTCTTATTTCCATCTCCTGGTATCTGCCTGTCTCACCGCAACACTGTACTCACTGCCAGTGTTAATCGAGCTGTCTCTCACATTTATCCATAACTCGTTGATGCTGTCTCCCTGCCTCCTCTTCACCTGTCATAGTCTTCCTATATCTCTCAATGTATTCAGGTATCACCTTCATCTATTTTCTTACGTTGGTATCTCTCCCACTGCACTCACACATCTTCTTCTTCCTGTCCTGCACCACTCATTCTCACCGGTATCTATCGCCCTCTTTCACACTGATGATTTTTCTCAAGGTCATCAGCCTTACCTTCACCTATCTTGCGATTTTATTGTGCTTTTGTTTCACTCAATCGCCTTCTGTTCGTGTCCATAACCTCTCATTGTAATCAGTCTAATTTTTAGATATTTCTGTTGGTGCCTCTCTGCATTCATTTTTACTTTATCTCCCTCTGGTGGTGTCTTTCGGTATCGCCAGCTGTATTCCATCATACCTTTGTACATGACCTTCTGTATATCCCACTGTACTGCAATCAGCAACGTTATCTATTTCCTTCTCTTGGGGCTTCTCTGCATCATTCACCGTAATTCATCTTCACGTTGATTATTTTTTTAACCGAGATTTTACAATTGAGTGGCTTGTTAGGCCATTTTAGAATCAACCACATTGCAGTGGGTCTGATGCCACATGTTGGTCAGACCGCGGTATTGAGTGAAACAGATGGGTTTTTTAATGACAATGCAGCACTTCTATGGCCACCATTATTGACATTAGTATTTTAATTCAAGAATGTCATAGAGTCATGGAGTTATACAGCACGGATAGAGGCCCTTCGGCCCATCGTGTCCACGCCGGCCATCAGCCCTGTCTACTCTAATCCCATATTCCAGCATTTGGTCCGTAGCCTTGTATGCTATGGCATTTCAAGTGCTCATCCAAATGCTTCTTGAATGTTGTGAGGGTTCCTGCCTTCACAACCCTTTCAGGCAGTGAGTTCCAGACTCCAACCACCCTCTGGGTGAAAAAGTTCTTTCTCAAATCCCCTCTAAACCTCCCGCCTTTTACCTTGAATCTATGTCCCCTTGTTATAGAACCCTCAACGAAGGGAAAAAGCTCCTTAGTATCCATCCTATCTGTGCCTCTCATAATTTTGTACACCTCAATCATGTCCCCCCTCAGCCTCCTCTGCTCCAAGGAAAACAAACCCAATCTTCCCAGTCTCTCTTCATAGCTGAAGCGCTCCAGCCCTGGTAACATCCTGGTGAATCTCCTCTGCACCCTCTCCAAAGCGATCACATCCTTCCTGTAGTGTGGCGACCAGAACTGCACACAGTACTCCAGCTGTGACCTAACCAGTTATCTATACAGCTCCATCATAACCTCCTTGCTCTTATATTCTATGCCTCGGCTAATAAAGGCAAGTATCCCATATGCCTTCTTTACCACCTTATCTACCTGTTCCGCCGCCTTCAGGGATCTGTGAACTTGCACACCAAGATCCCTCTGACCCTCTGTCTTGCCTAGGGTCCTCCCATTCATTGTGTATTCCCTTGCCTTGTTAGTCCCTCCAAAGTGCATCACCTCGCACTTTTCCGGGTTAAATTCCATTTGCCACTGTTCCGCCCATCTGACCAACCCATCGATATCGTCCTGCAGACTGAGGCTATCCTCCTCGCTATTTACCACCCTACCAATCTTTGTATCATCAGCGAACTTACTGATCATACCTTTTACATTCATATCCAAGTCATTAATGTAGACCACAAACAGCAAGGGACCCAGCACCGATCCCTGTGGTACCCCACTTGCCACAGGCTTCCAGTCACAAAAACAACCTTCGACCATCACCCTCTGCCTTCTGCCACTAAGCCAGTTTTGTATCAAAAGTGCCAAGGCACCCTGGATTCCATGGACTCGTAACTTCTTGACCAGTCTCCTGTGGGGGACTTTATCGAAGGCCTTACTGAAATCCATGTATACCACATCCACTGCGTTACCCTCATCCACACGCCTAGTCACCCCCTCAAAAAATTCAATCAAATTAGTCAGACATGATCTTCCCTTGACAAAGCCATGTTGACTATCCCTGATTAATCCTTGCTTCTCCAAGTGGAGACTAATTTTGTCCTTCAGAATTTTTTCCAATAATTTTCCTACCACTGATGTTAGGCTCACTGGCCTGTAGTTCCCCGGTTTTTCCCTACTCCCCTTCTTGAATAATGGTATTACATTAGCGGTTCTCCAGTCCTCTGGCACATCCCCTGTGGCCAGAGAGGTTCTGAATATATGTGTCAGAGCCCCCGCAATCTCCTCCTTTGCCTCACACAGTAGCCTGGGATACATTTCGTCCTGGCCTGGGGATTTATCCATTTTTAGGCCTGCTAAAACCGCCAATACCTCCTCCCGCTCGATGTTAATATGTTCGAGTATATCACAGTCCCCCTGCCGTATTTCTATGTCTACATCGTCCTTCTCCATAGTGAAAACAGATGCAAAAAATTCATTTAGAACCCCTCGTACATCTGCCGGCTCCACACACAGATTGCCATTTTTGTCCCTAATGGGCCCTATTTTTTTCCCTAGTCATCCTCTTACCCATAATATACTTCTAAAACATCTTAGGATTTTCCTTTATTTTGCTCGCCAGTGTTATTTCATGGCCCCTCCTTGATCTCCTAATTTCTTTTTTAAATATCCCCCTGCACTTTTTGTACTCCTCCAGGGCTTCCTCCGTCTTGAGCCTTTTGTATCTGCCAAAAGCCCTCCTTTTTTTCCTAATCCATTCTCGTATATCCCCTGAAATCCAAGGTTCCCTGGAGTTCTTGGAACCACCCTTGACCTTTACGGGAACATGTTGCCATTGTATGGTCTCAATCTCCCTTCTGAAAGACTCCCATTGCTCCGATGCGGATTTTCCTACAAGCAGCTGATCCCAGTCCATTTTGGCCAGATCCTGCCTTATCCTATTAAAATCGGCCTCCCCCCAATTTGGAACCTTTATTTCCGGCCCCTCCCTGTCCTTTTCCATGACCACCTTAAATCTCACCGAATTATGGTCACTGTCACCAAAGTGCTCACCTACTAGCACTTCTTCCACTTGGCCGGCCACATTCCCTAGAATTCGGTCCAGTACCGCCCCCTCTCTTGTAGGACTTTCTACATGCTGGCTCAAAAAGCTCTCCTGGATGCACGTTAAGAATTTTGTACCCTCTGAGCCTTTTACACTCTGAGTATCCCAGTTAATATTGGGGAAGTTGAAATCCCCCACTATTATTACCCTATTATTTGCACAATTTTCTGAGATTTGCCTACATATCTGTTCCTCTATCTCCCCCTGACTGTTTGGGGGCCTATAGTACACTCCCATCAAAGTGCTTGCCCCCTTTTTGTTTTTAAGCTCCACCCATATGTCCTCATTAGAGGAACCTGCTAATATATCATCCCTCCTTATGGCAGTAATTGATTCTTTAATTAATATTGCGACCCCCCCCCTCCTCTTATACCTCCCCCTCTGTCTCGCCTGAAGATTCTGTACCCCGGAATATTGAGCTGCCAGTCTTGCCCCTCCCTCAACCATGTCTCTGTGACAGCAACAATATCATACTCCCATGTGTTTATCAACACCTTCAATTCATCCACCTTATTCGCAAGACTCCTTGCATTAAAATAGATGCCATCCAGCCTTGCCCTCACATATTTGCCCTGTCTTCCAAGCTGACTTGTTTTTTTCTCTATATTTGGCTGCACATCACCCCCTATTGTAGCTCCACTCTGTATCCCATCCCCCTGCCAAGTTAGTTTAAACCCCCCCCCAACAGTGCTAGCAAACCTCCCCGCAAGGATATTTATCCCGCTCTGGTTCAGGTGCAACCCGTCCGACTTGTACAAGTCCCACCTTCCCCAGAAGCAGGCCCAGTGATCCAGGAAACTGAAACCCTCCCTCCTGCACCAACTATTTCGCCACGCATTCATCTGTTCTATCCTCCTATTTCTATACTCACTAGCCCGTGGCACTGGGAGTAATCCAGAGATTACAACCTTTGAGGTCCTGCTCTTTAATCTGCTACCTAGCTCCCTAAATTCTTGATGCAGGACCTCATCTCCCTTCCTACCTATGTCGTTGGTCCCAATGTGGACCACGACCTCTGCCTGCTCACCCTCCCCCTTGAGAATGCCCTGTAGCCGCTCAGTGACATCCATGACCCTGGCACCAGGGAGGCAACAAACCATCCTGGAGTCACGTTTACGGCCACAGAAACGCCCGTCAGTTCCCCTTACGATAGAATCCCCTACCACTATAGCTCTTCCACTCTTTTTCCTCCCAGCCTGTGCAGCAGAGCTACCCCTGGTGCCAGGAAGTTGGCTGCTGCTGCCTTCCCCTGATAAGTCATCCCCCTCAACAATATCCAAAGCGGTATATTTGTTTGAGAGGGGGACGGCCACAGGGGACCCCTGCACTGCCTGCCTGCTCTTCTTACTCTGCCTGGTGGTCACCCAATTACTTCCTGCCTGTACAACCTTTACCTGCGGTGTGACCATCTCACTAAACGTGCTGTCCACGACGTTCTCAGCATCGCGAATGCTCCTTAATGAATCCATCCGCAGCTCCAGTGCCGCAATGCGGTTTGTCAGTAGCTGCAGCTGGATGCATTTCCCGCACACATGGTCGTCAGGGACACCGGAAGGGTCCCTGATTTCCCACATAGAGCAGGAAGAGCATAACACGGGGCTGGGCTGTCCTGACATGACTTACCCTTTAACTAATTAATTCAAATTAAATGAATCCCACCAATTTTACTTCAATTAAAAAGGTATACTCAAGGGCCCTTGCTGAACAGCAGTCCCCCACTACACAACAGAGACCAGAGAATCCACAAACTCTAACCTTAGACAAATTCAGCAGGAAAATACTCACCAGCCAATCACTTACCTCTTCCTTGGTGACGTCCCACTTGGATTACTTTTTGCTTCTTATTTATCTTAGGTCCAGGAGTTAAGTCCCTGTGATGTCGCACAGTAGTTGTCTCTTGGTGAAGGTCTGCTGCTGCTTTTATTCCACAATCTCAGTCTTCTACTCTCAGGTCCACTACCGCTCTGCAGGAAAAGTTTGGAAAAGCAAGGCAAAGCAGCACCTCCTTCCCCCACTTCACCAAACTCCCACACTTACCGAACTCTCAGCACACTGTGTAATATCCGCACACCGTGCAGTCCGCACTGACAGGCCCCTGTATTTCTGCAGTTGAGACTCAGATGAGTCAGGCCTGCCCCACCTTCAGGTACCAATTGAATCTCGCTAACCAATTAACTTGCTACAGCAGCTCTCTGCTGAAGCCTGACAGAAACTTAGAAATTTAAACTTTTAAATTGACCTTAAACAGTTGAAGGAATATGCACTAGATTTAAAGAGATTAACCCTTCAACTCCCACACTTACCGAACTCTCAGCACACTGTGTAATATCCGCACACCGTGCAGTCCGCACTGACAGGCCCCTGTAATTGAATTTAAATTCTCCAGTTATTAAGATGAGATTCGAACTCATGACTCTCAATTACTAGTCCAGTAACGTAACCACTATGCTACCGTAACCTTGTGTTTCCAAGTTAGCTGCGCCTTTAACCAAGCTTTTCCAGTACAGCTACAACACTAGCATCCAAACTACAATGTGGAAAATTGCCCGGGTATGTTCTGTCCACAAGAAAGCAGGGCAAATCCAATCAATTACCGCCCCATCAGTCTACTCTCAATCATCAGCAAAGAGATGGAAGGTGTCGTCGACAGTGCTATCAGGCGGCACTTACTCACCAATAACCTGCTCACCGATGCTCAGTTTGGGTTCCGCCAGGACCACTCGGCTCCAGACCTCATCACAGCATTGGTCCAAACATGGACAAAAGAGCTGAATTCCAGAGGTGAGGTGAGAGTGACTGCCCTTGACATCAAGGCAGCATTTGACTGAGTGTGGCACCAAGGAGCCCGAGTAAAATTGAAGTCAATGGGAATCAGTGGGAAAACTCTCCAGTGGCTGGAGTCACACCGAGCACAAAGGAAGACGGTAGTGGTTGTTCGAGGCCAATCATCTTAGCCCCAGGACATTGCTGCAGGAGTTCCTCAGTGGAGTGTCCTGGGCTCAACCATATTCAGCTGCTTCATCAATGACTTTCCCTCCATCATAAGGTCATAAATGGGGATGTTCACTGATGACTGCACAGTGTTCAGTTCCATTCGCAACCCCTCAAATAATGAAGCAGCCCGAGCCGGAATGCAGCAAGGCCTGGACAACATCCAGTCTTCTGCTCATAAGTGGCAAGTATCATTCGCGCCGGACAAGTGCCAGCGAATGACCATCTCCAACAAGAGTCCAACCACCTCCCCTTGACATTCAGCGGCATTACCATCACCGAATTTCCCACCATCAACATCCTGGGGGTCACCATTGAACAGAAACTTAACTGGACCAGCCATAAAAATACTGTGGCTAAAAGAGCAGGTAAGGGGCTGGGTATTCTGCGGCGAGTGACTCACCTCCTGACTCCCCAAAGCCTTTTCACCATAGACAAAGCACAAGTCAGGAGTGTGATGGAATACTCTCCACTTGCCTGGATGAGTGCAGCTCCAACAACACTCAAGAAGCTCGACACCATCCAGGACAAAGCAGCCACACGGACTGCAGCGGTTCAAGAAGGGCCTTCTCAAGGGCAATTAGGTATGGGCAATAAATGCTGGCCTCGCCAGCGACGCCCACATTTCATGAACGAATGGAAAAAAAATCTATCTCCCTCTGTTGGTGTCTCTGTATCTCTCACTGTACTCAGATACACCTTTTTCTACCTCCCTCTCTTGGTGCCTCTGTCTATGACTGTACTCACTCTCAACTTTATCAATCTCGCTCTTCGGTGTCTCTCTGTATCTCTCGCTGTACTCAGTCTCTCCTTTATCTGTCTCCCTCTGTTGTTGTCTCTATCTCTCGCTGCACTCAGTGCCTCTTTTAACTATCTCCCTCTGTTGGTGTCTTTCTGTATCTTTCAGGGCAATCAGTCTCACCCTTATATATCTCCCTCTATTGCTTCTCTGTATCACTCTGTGCTCAGTCTCACCTTATCTGGATCCCTCTGTTTGTGCCTCGATATCTCTCACTGGAATCCGTCTCACCTTTATCCATCTCCCTGTGTTGGTGTCTCTCTGTATCACTCACTGTACTCAGCCTCACCTTTATTTGTCTACCTCTGCTGGTGTTTTTCCGTTTCTCACACTGTTCTCAGACTCATTTTTATCTATCTCCCTCTGTTGGTGTCTTTCTATATCTCTCACTGTACTCAGTCTCACCATTATCTAGGTCCCTCTGTCGGTGTCTCTCTGTTCCTCTCAGTGTATTAACTTTACCTTTATCCATCTCTCTCTGTTGGTGTCTCTCTGTTTCACTCACTCTAATTAATCTCACCTTTATCTATCCTCCCTCTGTTGGTGTCTCTCTGTATCTCACTGTACTCAGTCTTACCGTTATCCATCTCCTTCTCTTGGTGTCTCTCTGTTTCACTTAATCTACTCAATCTCATCTTTATCGATCTCCTTCAGTTGGCGTCTCTATTTCTCACTTCACTCAATCTCACCTTTATCCATCTCCCTCTGCTGGTGTCCCACTGTATCACTCACTCTACTCAGTCTCACCTTTATCGATCTCCCTCTGTTGGTGAATCTGTATCACTCACTGTACTCAGTCTCACCTTTAACTATCTCCCTCTGTTGGTGTCTCGCTGTATCACTCATCGCACTCAGTCTCACCTTTATGTTCCTGCTTTGAATTTAGTGTACTGCATTCGCTGCTCACGATGTGGTCTCCTGTACATTGGGGAGGTCAAACTAGCAGTGCACCCCCGCCCTCCCCAGCTCCAATATCCACAAATGACTCGATATATCTCCTATTCCACCCGGCAGTGCCGACACTACAATACCCAGCCATTCGGACACCCTCTGCCAGTGACTCGATATCTACTCTATTCCACGCGAAAATCCAAAAACCAGCGATGCGTCACTCCATGCCAATGACTCGATATCCATCTTATTCCCCATTTCAGTGCCCCCCACAGCTCCAATATCTTGGCATTCGGACACTCTCCGCCATTGATTCGATATCCATCCAATTCCGTCCGCAGTGCCCCCCACAGCTCTAATACTCAGCCATTCGAGCACTCTCCCTCAGTGACTGGATATTCATCCAATTCCACCCGGCAGTGCCCAACACAGCTCCGGTATCCGGCCATTCAGGCGCTTTCCGCCAGTGATTCGATGTTGATCCTATTGCCCCGTAATTGACTCCAACGCTCTATTACCTGGCCATTCGGACAGTCTCCGCCAGTGACTCCATTTCCATCCTATTCCACCCGCAGTGACCGCCACAGATGCAATATTAAGCCTTTCGGACATGCACCGAAAAGTGAGTAGAAATCCATCCTTTTGTACCCGGCAGGGCTTCCCATAGCTCCAATACCCAGCCATTCGGGCACTTCATGCCAGTTATAAGATATCCATCCGATTCTCGCCGGCAGTGCCCCCGACAGCTGCAATACCCAGCCATTCAGACATTCACCGCCAGTGAATTAATATCCATCCTATACCACTCGGCACTGTCCCACACATCTCCAATACCTAACCATTCTGACAGCCGCCTCCAGTGACTAGATAACAATTCTATTCCACCAGACAGTGCCATTCACAGCCCCAGTACCCGGCCAATCGGACACTCCCCGCCAGTGACTCCATATCTATCCTATTCCAGCCGGCAGTGCCTCCCACAGCTCCAATATCCAGCCATTCGGACACTCCCCACCAGTGAATTGACATCCATCCTATTCCATCCGGCAATGCCTCACACTGCTCCAATGGCCAGACATTCGGAAGCTCCCCGCCAGTGACTCGATATCTATCCTATTCCAGACTGCAGTGCACCGCGCAGCTCCGATTCAAAGCCACTCGTACACTCTCCGCCAATTGCTCGACGGCCATCCTATTCCCCAAGGCAGTGCTCTCCACAGCTCCAATACACGGCCATTCAAACACTCTCCGCCATGTGGCACCAAGAGTGGTTCAGGCTCCATTGTGAAGCAACGTGTCATTTTGATAGTGGGACCCGGACCCGAAAGTGGGTCCCACCCTGTTTTTCGATTGAACGGACCATATTCATATTGTCTGTCTTGCCCCACATCGAGTCTGAAAGTGGACAATGTCCTGTAGTACCGTTCACACCTCAAGCCTGTAGAAAGGCCAATTCAACCGTTTCATGTCAACTGGCCTAGCAGCCTATTGATCCCGAATGTGTCCTCCCACTGATATGCCAAAGGATTAGCTGAAGAGCCTGATGGCTGTAGCACCAACCCCTGGAGATCACTGTGTTCCCAGGACCACCAACTCCAGTTCAGATGCTGTGACAAAGGAGACCTGTGGAAACATTACTGGTGGAGCAAGTCTCAACTGGAGAAATATCCTCAACAGTTGATCCTTCTGGATGACGAAGATGACTGTTGCCATCACTCACTCTCTCTCAGTGAGTATGGGAGAAGACGCTGATCTCACCTGCCAATATATCCACTAGTAGATGGTTCATCTGATGGTCAAACCAAACCACAGTGTGGAAATATGAAGGATTCAGCTGCTAATGCAAAGGGTATTCGCTACTCCTGGTCTCCCGGTCCCAAGTGTTCAGAATGATCCATTTCCACATGGAAGGACTGGAAAGGACCAACCCATACAGATCTGTGGTGGGCTATCTAGGCAGGAATCGATGTTTTGGGAGGTGAAGCTGGATAGGGTCTCGAACGTTACTTGGTGTGATCTCCCTGTATTACAGGTCCTAATCTGGAATGTCGGGCTCGCCGAGTACAAAGGACATTGTGGTCCGGCTAAAGTCTTGAAAATGCTGTTCTCCCTGAAGGGGCCTATAGACGGGGATGTGGGCTAAGCTATAAAGTGAGACAGTGTCCCCTTGGGTGCCAATACTGGAATGCCTGAATTTTCTGCTGGAGATGCTTGTAGCTCTGCAGCATCTCCTCCACTTGCTCGCCGTAGTAGTACTCAGCATCAAATGGCATCTGCAGTAGTTGCTGCAGCTGTCCCTGAAGGGACCTCAAGTTGCGCAGACAAAATAAGTAATGATACAATATCCATTGGACGATAGACCCTTCTCGTACATTGAGGGCAACCACACAGCCAGCTGCTGCAGTGGTCTCTGAGGTTAGTCCTCACTCAATGGCAGGGAATGCTCCCTCATCTCTCCTGCGAGATATTAGCCTGTTGATAAAAAAAGCCGGCCCCAGTGGACTTGGTGGCAGGGAATACGGGATCAATGCCAAACCCCTGCAAGAAGGTCCGTCAGAGCCACATGATCCAACATTTGGATGGTGGTAGTTGGTGCCGGAATAGTTTCCTCGGCTTTCACGACTGAAATTCAGCAGCTTGATCAGCGAACTTCAATGTGTGATGCAGGGTGGTGGAGACACTATTAACACTGTCTACCATGACCATAACCTGAGGGTGCTTGTCCAGTCCGCCAAAACTGTCCTGGAGATTAGTAGGACGAATCCAGCAAAGGCCAGTGCCAAAAGCCTTTACTAGACACCAAGTAAAGACTCAATCCCTCCAACATCCCCCCCTCCCCTGCCCGATGCAGGGACATCCAGAACCGAAAGTTTCAGACTCCGTTTCACCCTTGTGTTCAATTCATGAATAAGCCTTCGCGGCTGGAGGATATAGAATCATGGAATCATAGAAGTTTACAACATGGAAACAGGCCCTTCGGCCCAACATGTCCTTGTCGCCCAGTTTATATCACTAAGCTAGTCCCAATTGCATGCACTTGGCCCATATCACTCTATACCCATCTTACCCATGTAACTGTCCAAATGCTTTTTAAAAGACAAAATTGTACCCGCCTCTACTACTGCCTCTGGCAGCTCGTTCCAGACACTCACCACCCTTTGAGTGAAAAAATTGTCCCTGTGGACGCTTTTTTAGTTCTCCCCTCTCACCTTAAATGTATGCCCCCTCGTTATAGACTCCCCTACCATTGGGAAAAGATTTTGACGATCTACCTTATCTATGCCCCTCATTATTTTATAGACTTCTATAAGATCACCCCTAAACCTCCTACTCTCCAGGGGAAAAAGTCTCAGTCTATCCAACCTCTCCCTATAAGTCAAACCATCAAGTCCCGGTAGCATCCTAGTAAATCTTTTCTGCACTCTTTCTACTTTAATAATATCCTTTCTATAATAGGGTGACCAGAACTGTACACAGTATTCCAAGAGTGGCCTTACTAATGTCTTGTACAACTTCAACAAGACATCCCAACTCCTGTATTCAATGTTCTGACCAATGAAACCAAGCATGCTGAATGCCTTCTTCACTACCCTATCCACCTGCGACTCCACTTTCAAGGAGCTATGAACCTGTACTCCTAGATCTCTTTGTTCTATAACTCTCCCCAACGCCCTACCATTAAAGGAGTAGGTCCTGGCCCGATTGGATCTACCAAAATGCATCACCTCACATTTATCTAAATTAAACTCCATCTGCCATTCATCGGCCCACTGGCCCAATTTATCAAAGTCCCGTTGCAATCCTAGATAACCTTCTTAACTGTCCACAATGCCACCAATCTTGGTGTCATCTGCAAACTTACTAACCATGCCTCCTAATTTCTCATCCAAATCATTAATATAAATAACAAATAACAGCGGACCCAGCACCGATCCCGGCGGCACACCGCTGGTCACAGGCCTCCAATTTGAAAAACAATCCTCTACAACCACCTTCTGTCTTCTGTCGCCAATCCAATTTTTTATCCAATTGGCTACCTCACCTTGGATCCCGTGAGATCTAACCTTATGCAACAACCTACCATGCGGTACCTTGTCAAAGGTTTTGCAAAAGTCCATGTAGACCACGTCTACTGCACAACCCTCATCTATCTTCTTGGTTACCCCTTCAAAAAACTCAATCAAATTCGTGAGACATGATTTTCCTCTCACAAAACCATGCTGACTGTTCCTAATCAGTCCCTGCCTCTCCAAATGCCTGTAGATCCTGTCTCTCAGAATACCCTCTAACAACTTACCCACTACAGATGTCAGGCTCACCGGTCTGTAGTTCCCAGGCTTTTCCCTGCCGCCCTTCTTAAACAAAGGCACAACATTTGCTACCCTCCAATCTTCAGTCACCTCACCTGTAGCTGTCGATGATTCAAATATCTCTGCTCAGGGGACCCGCAATTTCCTCCCTAACCTCCCATAACGTCCTGGCATTTCATCAGGTCCCGGAGATTTATCTACCTTGATGCGCGTTAAGACTTCCAGCACCTCCGTCTCTGTAATATGTACACTCCTCAAGACATCACTATTTATTTCCCCAATTTCCCCAACATCCATGGCTTTCTCAACCGTAAATACCGATGCGAAATCTTCATTTAGGATCTCACCCATCTCTTGTGGTTCCGCACATAGATGACCTTGTGGATCCTTAAGAGGCCCTACTCTCTCCATAGTTACTCTTTTGCCCTTTATGTATTTGTAGAAGCACTTTGGATTCATCTTTGCCTTATCTGCCAAAGCAATCTCATGTCCCCTTTTTGCCCTCCTGATTTCTCTCTTAACTCTCCTCCGGCAATCACTATACTCTTCAAGGGATCCACTTGATCCCAGCTGCCTATTCATGTCATATGCCTCCTTCTTCTTTCTGACTAGATCCTCAATCTCCCGAGTCATCCAAGGTTCCCTACTTCTACTAGCCTTGCCCTTCACTTGATAAGGAAAGAGCTGACACTGAACCCTGGTTAACACACTTTTGAAGGCTTCCCACTTACCAGACGTCCCTTTGCCTGCCAACAGACTCTCCCAATCAACTTCTGAAAGTTCCTGTCTAATACCATCAAAATTGGCCTTTCCCCAATTCAGAATTTTAACTTTTGGGCCAGACCTATCATTCTCCAAAGCTATCTTAAAAATAATGGAATTATGATCACTGGTCCCGAAGTGATCCCTCACTAACACTTCTTTCACCTGCCCTTCCTTAGTTCCCGAGAGGAGGTCAAGTTTTGCCCCCTCTCTAGTCGGGCCATCCACATACTGAATGAGAAATTCCTCCGGAATAAACTAAACACATTTCTCTCCATCCAAGCCCCTTATATAAGGTATTGGTGAGACCTCACCTGGAATACTGCATACAGTTTTGGTCTCCCTACTTAAGAAAAGACATACTTGCTCTCGAGGCAGTACAAAAAGGTTCACTCGGTTAATCCCGGGGATGAGGGGGCGGACATATGAGGAGAGGTTGAGTAGATTGGGACTTTACTCATTGGAGTTCAGAAGAATGAGAGGCGATCTTATTGAAACATATAAGATTGTGAAGGGGCTTGATCGGGTGGATGCAGTAAGGATGTTCCCAAAGATGGGTGAAACTAGAACTAGGTGGCATAATCTTAGAATAAGGGGCTGCTATTTCAAAACTGAGATGAGGAGAAACTTCTTCACTCAGAGGGTAGTAGGTCTGTGGAATTTGCTGCCCCGGGAAGCTGTGGAAGCTACATCATTAAATAAATTTAAAACAGAAATAGACAATTTCCTAGAAGTAAAGGGAATTAGGGGTTACGGGGAGCGGGCAGGATATTGGACATGAATTTAGATTTGAGGTTAGGATCAGATCAGCAATGATCTTATTGAATGGCGGAGCAGGCTCGAGGGGCCGATTGGCCTACTCCTGCTCCTATTTCTTATGTTCTTATGTTCTAATGCTATGGCTGTCCTAGTCAATGTTGGGAAAGTTAAAGTCCCCTACTATTACCACCTTATTTTTCTTGCAGCTGCCTGTAATCTCCTTATATATTTGCTCCTCAATTTCCCGTTGACTATTTCGGGGTCTGTAGTACAATCCTATCAAAGTGATCTCTCCCTTCTTATTTTTCAGTTCTACCCATATAGACTCTGTGGGCGAACGCTCGGATATATCCTCTCTCACCTCTGCCGTGATGTTCTCCCTAATCAAGAACGCAACTCCCCCTCCTCTCTTGCCTCCTGCTCTATCTTTCCGATAGCATCTGCACCCGGGAACATTGAGCTGCCAGTCCTGCCCCTCTGTTAGCCATGTTTCGGTAATAGCTATAACATCCCAGTCCCATGTACGCATCCATGCCCTGAGTTCATCTACCTTGCCCATCAGACCTCTTGCATTGAAATAAATGCAGTTTAATCTGGACTTCCCTTGGTCTTTGCCCTGCTTTCTCAGACCATCTGTCCGGTCATGTTTTGTACACTCTCCCTTACTGCCTTTTGTATCTGTCACCACTTCACTCCCCACTGACTTCCTGCATCAGTTCCCATCCCCCTGCCACTTTAGTTTAAACCCTCCCCAACAGCAGTTGCAAACACTCCCCCTCGGACATTGGTTCCAGTCCTGCCCGATGCAGACTGTCCAATTTGTACTGGTTCCACCTCCCCCAGAACCGGTTCCAATGGCCCGGAAATTTGTATCCCTCCCTCTTGCACCATCTCTCAAGCCACGTATTCATCCTCGCTATCCTGTCATTCCTACTCTGACTAGTCCGTGGCACTGGTAGCAATCCTGAGATTACTACCTTTGAGGTCCTACTTTTTAGTTTAACTCCTAACTCCCTAAATTCAGCTTGTAGGACCTCATCCCGTTTTTTACCTATATCGTTCGTACCTATATGCACCACGACAACTGGCTGTTCACCCTCCCCCTCCAGAATGCCCTGCAGCCACTCCTAGACATCACTGGCCCTTGCACCAGGGAGGCAACATACCATCCTGGAGTCTTGGTTGCGTCCGCAGAAACGCCTGTCTATTCCCCTTACAATCGAGTCCCCTATCACTATAGCTCTGCCACTCTTTTTCCTGCCCTCCTGTGCAGCAGAGCCAGCCACGGTGCCATCAACCTGGCCGCTGTCACCTTCCCCTGGTGAGCCATCTCCCACAACAGTATCCAAAACGGTATACCTGTTTTGGAGGGAGATGACCGCAGGGGACCCCTGCACTACCTGCCTGCACCTCTTACTCTGTCTGGTGGTCACCCATTCACTTCCTGCCTGTACTCCCTTTACATGCGGTGTGACCAACTCGCTAAACGTGCTATCCACGAGTTTCTCTGCATTGCGGATGCTCCACAGTGAGTCCACCCGCAGCTCCAGCTCCGAGATCGATCGGTCAGTAGCTGCAGGTGGACACACTTCCTGCTCACTTGGTCGGCAGGGACACTGGTAGTGTCCATGACTTCCCACATCTTGCAGGAGGGGCATATCACGGGTGCGAGGTCTGCTGCCATGACTTGCCTTAGCTCAGTTACCCCTTTTAAATTACTTTGAAATTGGAAAATGTTAACTATACTCGGGACTTCGGTTCACTAAAAAAAACACTACCTGCTATAAAAGCTGCTTAGTTTCCCAGCTCTTAGTTTAAACCAATGCCCTAATTTAGAGAGAAAAAAACAGTAATGGTCTGATGCAAGCTCCCAATTGGGCTTCCGAAGATGTGAAGCTTCCGGCCAGTTTCCTCAGGCTTAACCGACGGGGAAGGTTGATAGGGAGCCCTGGTAACAGGGCGAAGGGCGGCTGTATCAGCTAGGAGTTCATGAATACAAGCGCCAATCGAGTTAAACCCTCGAGATATGAGCCCCTTCCATTCGGGGGAGGTGCCATTAAGGCACACATGACCACCTTGGAAGTGTTTCAGAACCCCTGGATCCGGAAATCCCCTCAGGAGTTGGAGGGAGCTGCTGAAGGTGGCTCCACATTGGTGGTGGGGGTTCGGGGAGACACAGATCAATAAAAAGTGAACGGAGACCTATGACTGCCTTCACCGAAGTGGAACTCACCCACAGCTTCGGTGACCCTCAGCGGTGTCGAGTCCTCCGAGGGTGCCCCAAAATGAGCTGCAAATTACTGGCGATCAATGTCCCGAGGCTGGGTGGGTGGCAACAGAGGGGGCGACGGGTCGATCTGGTGAAGGACTCACCAAAATTAGATGGTAGTGTTTAGAGAACGAGCCTGATTCTGGCAGCAGTAGGCACGGACAATTCAGAGCTTGCTGGTGCCAGAGGAGGACCCTTCCTCTTTATCGTGGGAGGCCTCGGTATCGGGACTTCACGCGATGGTGTGGACTGCGAGTGACCTTGATCAGCCAGTCCCACTTCACACCATCGAGGCAACAACCGGAGCTTTCCCCCCACCCTTCGAGACTTTCCTCTTCACTCCCAAGGTGGACTCCCAGCCGCCATCGGCCGGAGATGACTGTATGGATTGGGTCCCAACCAGTATCAGTGTAGTTAATCCCGAGCAGTGCCGAACTCTAGCTGACATTGGTCGGAGATGACTGTATGGACTGGGCCCTAACCAGTGCCGGTGTAGTTAATCTCGATCAGTGTTGAACTCCAGCTGACATTGGTCAGCGATGACTGTATGGACTGGGTCCTAACCAGTGTCGGTGTAGTTAATCCCGAGGAGTGCCGAAATCCAGCTGACAGTGGTTGGAGATGACTGCATGGACTGGGTCCTAACCAGTGTCGGTGTAGTTAATCCAGAGCAGTGCAAAACTGTCTCTGACATCCGTCGGAGATGACTGTGTCGATTGGGCTCTATCAAAGTCTCAATTCAGTTAATCCCGAGCAGTGCTGAATGTAGCCTGGAGTTGAAGCAGGGTTGGTGCTTGATGGCGATGTGGGGACATGGTGTCTCGACGTGAAGGTCCAGCCCGGGGGAGGGGGAGAAAATTAACAATAGAAATAGATGTCTGAATAATTCAAAGCAGACCTCGAATGGATGACAGACCCAGTGGCAGTTCTGTTCGAACTACTGCCCACACATTATGCCTATAATCGGTGAGTCCTGCAATCTAGCATTCAAGTGTCTTCCTCTGCTTCAAATATTGAACAAACTTTCTGTTAAAAGGCGCAATGGTCTGTTCCTCAACCACTCCCTGTAGAAAACCATTCCAGGTTCCAAATAACTGGAAAGAAATTTCTCTCAGCCTCGCTTCTCACTCGGTGACCAATTTAAATTGTTGGCCCCTCCTTCAATGACTCCTCAATGAGAGGAAATAGGAATTCCCGATTCACTTGATCAGAACCCTTCATTATTTTCAAACTCTCAATGGAAACTCCACTTGGCTTCTCTGCTCCAGTTGAAATAGTCCGACCACAGAGGGCTGGATGCGATTGGGCGTTGGGCCTGGAGAAAAGGAACAACCAATCGAGGAAGAGGTTAAGTTTCTCACGGGGCACTTTCTTTGCTTCAATCATCAGACTCAATGAACCAGCTCCGAATTTTTAATTCTGTGATTAGTTCCTGACCCTGATATCTGTTTGTATTGTTCATTATGGTCTTATTGGAATCCGCTCATTTTTTTGGCATGTACTTTAATCAGTTTATCCTGGGAGATGCACAAAGACCACAAAGGTGACAGGGGGGCCGGTGAGCTGTAAATTTTGCTAAAACTGGGAGTATCGGATGAGAAAGAAATGCTCCAGAAGGGTGAGAGTGAGTTTAGCAACCTCTTCATTCATTGGCTGGGCGTTTAGATGAGTCTATAGGGGATTGGTTGTTGACTATCAATTAAAAAACAAATTAAAAGTTGCAGGGCCGGATTTTGCTGAGCAAGTTAAGGTGAGGCTGACAGCGCTCGCCGTTATTCATGTGCAAATCGGACAGTAACTTCCAGCGAACGCACATGCGCAGTTAAACACGGAAATCTCGAAGTTGCCGTACCAGATACGACGCTCCTCTGCAATCACCGCGAAAACGGCATATCATCGTCTGGCTCCCCATTCAAATGAATGGAACATCGTGAAGTTCCCTGTACTGACCTCGTAGATACCGAATAAACTTACATGAAGTGGATAGGGCTTGTCCATTCTGACGTGAGTACCCTTTTTAACGATGTGATAAGTCTTGATGACTGCTAAACAATCTCTCTGGCACGGAATATTAACTTTAACAAGTGTGGAATCTCATTCCTGCAGCTTTTGATTATTGTCAGACATTTAATTTTTTGAACTTTTTCTTACTGTCTCTTAATTCAATCTTTCCCACCCGCTCATTATTTCTCTTTCTGTACATGATTTGACATTGCACTCAATATTCTATCTGACATTTCCTGGTACAATCCATGCGTTGTTATTAAGGTGCTTCAATCTGATTGGTCAAGTGGATTCACTGGTCCCAGATGCCCTGGAGAGAGCGCCGTTCTTTTTGGATCTCAAATTTAGAGGAAGTTGCTGTGCGAAAGCTCATCGAAAGTCTATGGGCAAGTGAAAGTCCAACTCGAGGCAGGCACCGTTCGTTCACCGCTCATAGCAAAATGCGGCCCTAGGAGTTCGCACTGAGAGATGGATGGGACACAGAGTGATGTTGTGAGGGGTATTTTAGCTTTATTTTTCCCTCCTTTGCGGGATCTCTACTGGCATTGCTACAATTTAGGTTGGTATGTGCTCTCTCGTGTATGAGATCCTCTTCCCGTTGAGGTTTTGTTTCTCACAACTTTACTCTGTGGGTAGTTTGATAAGAAGCCGCATTTCGTCTCGCTCATCCTGATACCAACCCGGGTATCTGTGGCAGAAAAAGAAATTACACACAAAAATCACTGGGTTGCAACAAGGAAACTATAGGCATTTTATTGTTCCTCTCGTATTGAAAAAAAAACACAATAGGAAGAGAACACCTAGTGAAGATGGAGAAGATTAAAGGGGGGGTGAAATACCAAGAGCACAGGGTGGAGAGAGAGGTTTTTGAAGGAAGAGAGAGAGGGATAACAAGGCCCCGTGTTTTCGGGGTGAATTCGAATGAGCAGTGCTTTAGTAACTGAAAGACTGACCACTGCTATTGGAGCTTGGGGCGAGGGGACGTTGAGCAGTGAATGCAGAGTCAGGCGGGCAGAGGCTGCAGACTAGGGACAAATGGCCAGAGATGTTGATTCAGATCAGGGTGGAATAAGATTGTGGAGGGATCGAGATTCCCAGACTGGGACCTCGAAGTCAATGTTCTGGTGCCCAATGAAACCAGTTAAGGATGGGGTCAGGAAATGTCCCTCTGATAATTACTAATCTAATCAAGTTATTCCTTCAGATATTGCAATGGGGCCCGAGGTTTGATCAGTATGTTGTACACTGCTCAGGGCCATACTTTTATCAATACTGAGAAACCCTCAGCTCCATCTAACAGGCCATTAGCACTTCCCAATAGTCTAACATTTTTAACTTGTCACGGGTGTTTTCTCTCAAGCCTTTCTCCTTACTAGTGATCTTCCTCGGTTAATTTTATGGAATAATGTTGGGGTGGGAGAGGTGGAGCTTTATCATACCGTCTAACCTATTACAACACTTAACCTGTAAATACTTCATGCAGATTCTGGGTGCAATACTTTTCAATGTGTTTATTTTCTTGTAACGTTACTGGCCACAGATTCTGATCCCACCTGATTATTAACGGCAGAAGATTCCACCGGTTCTGGAGTTGGATAATTGACACCGTTTTCAGAATCAGATAGAAGGTCCAGAATGGCTGAAATGGCATTAGGAGAACCACGATCACTGTCACAAGAGGAGCTTGTCTAACACTATCGCAGTGCTTTAGATGGATATATCTGAGTCCAGCTGACCCGGGGGGGGGGGGTCCTTGGTAAGGAGCCAGGGATTGACAAGGCCAGACGGCACAAGGAACACCTGGGTCAAGAGATTCTCCCAGAATCCTTCAGTCGCATTGTCTGAGGCTAAGCCCAAGCTCCAAACTGTTTATATTTTTAATTAACAGAGTGTCAATGCACTGAGTTCAATTAAGGAATAAATAGATACGTTTCCAGAACAACGTATTCCAGGTGCAACATTTCCATTTTCTGATTAAAACACCAGCTATCTTCCGCCCCAGAATACAATATTTTCTGTGTTTCAAATGTTGCCTTAAGCACAAAAGAATGGAAGGAATTGGTCCCGTACCTAATTGTTGCAATAGCTGCCTCTGTGAGAGGCTTTCCATCTTGTGAAGGTTTTCCCACCTCCCTCTCTGAGCTCTCTTCATATTCCCTGTGTATGTCTCTATTTTCTCTTTATTTGTATCTGCTCTCTACCTCCAACTCTCCCTCTGTCAATATCTTCTCTCCCTCTCCAAGACTTCTATTCTCTCCCACTCTGCTGGCTCAGTGAGTTCTATTTACAACACTTGAAATCAGTTTTCCAATGAGGACAAATAATTTTGAGCTTTGTAGCTGGGTAAAATCGGTTGAACCTGCCGTGTGGCCAGGCTGGGATTGCATAGCTCGAATTGTGATTTTCGTTCCCACTGCTGTTTTCCTGCACCGGTTTAAAAAGTACAGTCCTGGTCTCACTGCTGCTGAGACCCTGGTCTGTGTTTCTGCCGCCACAAGCCCTCATTTCGCCAACACTCTGGCCACCTCACACGTTTAAAATAGCAAAGCGATGAAATCCCAGCTAGAATCATAGGATCATACAGCACAGACGGAGGTCATTCGGTCCATCGTGCCCCTGCCGGCTCTTTGAAAGAGGTCTCCAATTAGTCCCAATCCCCCACTCTTTCTCCATTGGCCTGGAAATGTGTCCTTTACAAGTATATATCCAATTCCCTTCTGGAAGTTACCACGTGGGCCAGTGTCAGGAGCGGTGGGGCACGTGCAAAGCTCAGTCAATGCAGCCCCGGTGGGATTACTGCAGAGGAGGAACATCCAGCCTTAAGTATCTACTTGGGGGCCAGTAAATATCAGTAACTGCACTCCAGGCCTCGGCCTACCTGTGAGTAAAGTCACAGGAGATCTCTCAGTGACAACAAATGAATCACTCGACCCTGCTGTGCCTCAGTACTACTGGATCTGTTCAAATATTCACACAATAGAATCTGCTCGATTTGCCCGCTAGATCAAATGATGACTGTAGCCCACTGACCATTCCAGCCCATTCCCCATCAACTGCTGCTAAATAACAGCACAGAAGGAAAGACTGTGGTTTGTCCACCTGTGCCCACTGCAAGCTCTTTAACGGCTGCCACCTAACCCTTGCCTTTCCTCGTATCCTTTTTACATTCTTCCTTATTAAATATTTAATTCCTATTTAAATGATTTTACAATTTCTGTCTCGAAAGCCACTTTTTCTAATAATCCTCGGTGTGAAGAATTTTTTCACCTCCACCCTTCGTTTTTCCAGTCAAAACCCTGAGCTCTCGGTGCTGGTGGACATTTTGAGTAATTGATTATTCAGATGTTTTCTCTCTCTCCCTCTCAGCCTCTCCGCTTATTTAGTCCCATTCATTCTATCCCCAAAATGCACTCTGAGTGAGACACTGCTCAACACCAATCAGTGGTTTAAATTGGAGGCTCTCAACTGCTTAAATGGTCGTTTCTGACTGACTCCCTCCACTGTTTAAATTGTCAGTTCAAGATGAGTTGTCCCACAGACTATCCCAGGTTCTAGGAAAAGCTCATCAGAACAACCAACGTGCACTGACCAGGAAAAGCTGCATAATTTATACAGAATGGTTTCAGTTTCCAGGATTTGAGCCGTTAGATCTGCACGGTCACTGTCGTGGATTTTACTGTTACTCACACTGCATTCCACAAGGAATGATACAAGCTGGAACTACTGGTCTAAACAAACCATCTATAGCAACAGGCTTCTGCGTGTCAGCTGGCTACTGATATTTCCATTGTTCAAGCTCCCGTCACAAAGTAAACCTGTTCAGATCATCTACCCGATCACATTCACTCCTTGATAGATCAGCCAGATGGTCACAGTCAGTGCAGCTCCTTTTCCTTCACTTAAACTGGGTGTGCACGCTCTTGACTCAAATTGACCCAGTTTACGAACCTCATGTGATCTCACTGTGATGTGCAGTGTAAGGGTGAGACTTGCCCTGTGATCTCACGGTTTGACCCGTCCAGTTAAAGGGGCTTCACATTGATGAGAGTGTTTTGCAAACTCGTGGGCTTCATTAAGGTCACAATGACTGATACGCTAGAAAGCATCAAGTTACATCGAGTTACATTGAGTTACATCGAACACAGCAGTCCGAAGGAGGAAGGCGACTCAATGACAGGCTGACATACTGAGAATCAGCACGTCCTTTCATGCAAGGCTGTATGACGCAAAGCCCACAGAGAGCACGGCCTCCCAGTCCTTCCTGTCCTCTATCGTGGAGGTCTTAGAGGACAGTGAGTGGGAGAGCGTGGATTGGCTGCTGACTTTGGACGAGCTGACAAAGGCCGTCCAGTCTTTGGAGAAGAGTAGAATTCTCGGATGCGATGGCTTACTGGTTCAGTTTTATTCGACTCTGTGGGGCTGCCTAGGCCCAGACTTGCTAGAAGTGCAGATGAGTATGCTTCTGGCAAGCTGCATGTCGGAGTCCATGAGGAAAGGCATCATCACCTGATAGACAAGTAGAAGAGGGAGAGAGAAGAAATTAATATTGGCGACCCATTTCCTTGCTAATTGTCGACTGCAAGTTCTGTTTTAAGGACATCGCCAACAGGCTCAATCCTGATCTGAAGGTGGTTATCCGCCCCGATCAGGTCTGTACTGTTCCTGGCATGAAGATCTCTGATAGCCTTGCGCTGCTCAGAGGTACATGCAGGTCAGGTGGTGAACACCTGCCTCATTAGCCTGGACCAGGAGAAGGCCTTCAGCAGACCAACCCACACGTACATGATGGACGTACTCTCCAAAATGTTGTTTGGCGATTTATAACCGACTGATCCACGCGGACATCCATGGCATAGTCCTAATCAATGGGTGGTAGTCAGAGAGCTTTACAATTAGGCAGGCCTGTCTTCTCTCTGCGGTCTTGTTCTTATGTTTTATCGAGCCATTTGCCACGTCCATTAGGAACGACGCAGGTATTGCGGGGTGTGGGGAGGGTGAGAATCTCAGGCAGGGTAGACTCTCAGATCAAGGCTGCCGTTTACATGGACGATGTCACCATCTTTTGCTCCGATCTGCAACCAGTTCAAGCTGGTCTCGGGGCCAGAGCGAACCGCAGTAAGAGCGAGGTCATGTTCTTCCGTAGGTGGGAGACCCGATCCTTTGTCCCCTTCACCGTCAGGTCCAACTACCTGAAGATGCTGGGGTTCTGCTTTGGGGGGCCCCAGGCCTGCACCAAGAATTGGGGGGAGCCAAGGCCAAACAGATATTTGGTATGAAGGGGAGGGGGCGCTCCCTCTCCATAACCGACAGGAACCTGGTGATAAGGTGTGAGGTACTCACGGTGTTCCTCTCCATGTACAGGGTATGGCCCATTCTCCGGTGCACCACCAACACAGTCACTCAATCTTTTTTCCATTTTGTCTGGAGGTCCAAGGTAGAACGCATCCGCAGGATCACCATGTACAAGCCGCCAGACAAAGTGGGGAAGACCGTCCCCAATGCCTCTCTGATCCTGATAGCCACCTTTGTGCGTGGCTGCCTCAGAATGAGTGTAGAGGCCCAGTACGCAAACACCAAGTCTCACTATGTGGTAAGAGTCTTCCTGTCCACCACACTGAAAAGACTGGGTCTGGCCACACTAGACGAGCAGGTGCAGGACGTCCCGTTCAGCTAGACTTTCCCCCCACCAACTGTCCGAGGTTGAGAAGTTCCTCAAGAGGAACCCCTTCGACAACAACGCCATCAGACAATTATTGGCATGGAACATTCTGGGAGTCCTGCAGGGAAAGGCGACGCTTGATCCTATTGGACTGTTCCCCAACCGGACGTCAAAACCATTTGCCAGAACGTCTCATCGCTGGAACTAACCAACAGACACCAGGATGTAGCCTGAGTTGTGGTGAGAAGGACCCTTCCAGTGCGGTCCTTCCAACATGGACGGAATCTCAGTGCCACTGCGAACTGCCCTCGAGACTGCAGCGGGGATGAGACCATTATCCATCGCCTGGTGGACTGCCCCTTCGCACAGAAGGTGTGGAGAGTGATGCGTTGGTATCTGTCCCAGTTCATCCCCGACAGCTCGGTTAGATAGGACTCTGTGCTGTATGGGCTGTACCCCATGATGGAAAACAAGACAGATATCAACTGCTGCTTGAAGATCATTAGCTCACTGAAGGAAGCCCTTTGATCCTCCAGAAACCTGCTGGTCTTCCTGCTGAAGGAGTTGTCGACCAAGTGTTGCTGACTGGCGCACTTCAAGGTCCAGGATTACGTGCTGTGGGATGCATTGAAGTGAGGTGCGGCCTACGCATAGGCTGCATGGGGAAAGGCCTCCACGTAAGGCAATCACAACTTTGCATTGTTCACCACGTATTATAAGAAAGGTACTGTGACTAAATTGTAATATTGGGATCGAATTGTGTATGATCTGTATTGTATTGAATTGAATTGTATTGCTTTGGAATTGTAATATTTACTTTGAACTCTGTGTATTCTTATTTTTTTATGAAATAAAGTATACTTTGAAATTTAAAATCTTGCAAAATCCCTGCAAGTAGGTCAGAGCCGCACCTGAGTCTGAGTCTGATCTGCAGTCAGACTCGTTATCCATTGCACCAATGGGCCGGGTTATGGGGAGTAACAAGCAGCTCACAATCACACAGTGCTGCAATATGAGCCAGCAACGAGTCAGTCTCAGTCATGCCCATGCGACTCCAAAAATCTTGTCGGCGTCGCTGGCAAGGCCAGCATTTATTGCCCATCTCTAATTCAACTTGAAAAAGTGGTGGTGAGCCGCATTCTTCAACCGCTGCAACCCCTGTGGTGAATGTTTTCCCACAGTGCTGTCAGATAGGGAGGCCCAGGATTTTGACCCAGAGACGATGAAGGAATGGCGACATATTTCCAAAAAGAGGATAGCATGCCGGAAATCCCAAGAAAACTAATATTGAATCGGGGACAGGGACTCGATAAAATTAACATAAGTAAAGCAACAGTAATGAAGAAAATAATAGCACTAAAGAGTGACAAATCCCCAGGACCAGATGGTTTCCATCCTAGGGTTTTAAAGGAAGTAGGTGAGCAGATTGCAGATGCCCTAACTATAATTTTTCAAAGTTGTCTAGATTCAGGAACTGTCCCTCTGGATTGGAAAATTGCACATGTCACTCCGCTTTTTAAGAAAGGAGAGAGACAAAGTATTTATTTGGCTGGTCCAGTTAAGTCTCTGGTCAATGGTGACACCCAGGATGTTGGTGGTGGGGGAATTAGGCGATGGTAATGCTGTTGAATGTCAAGGGGAGGTGGTTAACTTCTCTCTTGTTGGGGATGGTCATTATCTGGCGCGAAAGTTACTTGCCACTTATAAGTGAAAGCCTAGATGTTGTCCAGTTCTTGATGTATGCAGGCATGGACTGCTTCGTTATCTGAGCGGTTGTGAATGGAACTGAGCACTCTGCAATCATCAGCGAACATCCCCATTATTAATCTCATGATGGAGGGAAGGCCATTGATGAAGCAGCTGAAGACGGTTGGGCCTAGGACACTGCCCTGAGGAACTGCTGCAGCAATGTCCAGTGGCTGAGATGATAGGCCTCCAACAACCACTGCCATCTTCCTTTGTGCTATGTATGACGACAGCCAATGGAGAGTTTTTCCTCTGATTCCCATTAACTTCAATTTTACTAGGGCTCCTTGGTGCCACGGTCAAATGCAGACTTGATATCAAGGGCAGTTACTCTCAACTCACCTAAAGAATTCAGCTCTTTTGTCCATGTTTGGAACAAGGCTGCAATGAGGTCTGGAGCTGAGTGTTCCTGGTGGAACCTAAACTGAGCTTCGGTGAGCAGGTTATTGGTGAGTAAGTGTCACTTTGCTGATGATTGAGAGTAGACTGATGTGGCAGTAATTGGCCAGACTGGATTTGTCCTGCTTTTTGTGGACAGGACATAGCTGGGAAATTTGCCACTTTGTCGGGTAGATGCAAGTGTTGTCGCTATATTGGAACAGTTTGGCTAGAAGCACGGCTAATTCTGGAGCATAAGTCTTCAGCACTACAGCGGATGTTGTCGGGGCCCATAGCCTTTGCTGTATCCAGTGCACTCGGCCGTTTCTTGATATCACGTGGAGTGAATCGAATTGGCTGAAGACTGGCTTCTGTGATCGTGGGGAAATCGGGAGGAGGACAAGAGGGATTATCTGCTCAGCACTTCTGGCTGAAGATGGTTGCAAACTGTTCAGTCGTGTCTTTTGCACTCACGTGCTGGACTCCGCCATCATTGATGATGGGGATGTTTACAGAGCCTCCTTCTCCCGAAAGTTGTTTAACTGTCCACCACCATTCTTGACTGGATGTGGCAAGAATGTAGAGCTTTCATCTGATCCGCTAGTTGGGGAATCGCTTAGCTCTGTCTATAGCATTTTGCTTCCACTGTTTATTCCTGTGTTGTAACTTCACCGGGTTGGCACCTCATTTTCAGGCACGCCCGGTGTTGCTGCTGGCATGCTCTTCTACACACCTCATTGAACCACGGTTGATAGCCTGACTTGTTGGTCATGGTAGAGTGAGGAATATACCCTGCCATTAGGTTACAGATTGTGCTGGAATACAAATCAGCTGCTGCTGATGGCCCACAGCGCCTCATTAATGCCCAGTTTTGAGCTGCTTGATCTATTCTGAATCTATCCCATTTAGAACAGTGATAGTGACACGCAACTCGTCGGATGGTGTCCTCAGTGTGAAGAGAGGACTTCGTCTCTACAAGGACTGTGCGATGCTCACTCCTACCAATACTGTCATGGACAGATGCATCTGCGACAGGTAGATTGGTGAGGACGAGGTCAAGTAGGTTTTTCCCTCTTGTTGGTTCGCTCACCACCTGCCGCAGGCACAGTCTGGCAGTTATGTCCTTCAGAACTCGGCCAGCTCGGTCAGTCGTGGTGCTGCCGAGCCCCTCTTGGTGGTGGACATTGAAGTCCCCCACAGAGAGTACATCCTTTGCATTCGCTACCCTCAGTGCTTCCTCCAAGTGGTGCTCAACATGGAGGAGGACTGATTCATCAGCTGAGGGTGGACGGTAGGCGGTAATCAGCCAGAGGTGTCCTTGCCCATGTTTGACCTGATGCCATGAGATTTCATGGGGTCCCGAATCAATGTTGAGTACTCCCAGGGCCACTCCCCCCTGACTGCATATCACTGTACCGCCACCTCTGGTGGGTCTGTCCTGCCAGTGGGACAGGACATACCCAGGGATGGTGATGGAAGAATCTGGGACGTTGGCTGAAAGGTATGATTCTGTAAGTATGGCTATGTCAGGCTGTTGCTTGACTATTCTGTGGGACAGCTCTCCTAATTTTGGAACAAGTCCCCAGATGTTAGTGAGGAGGACTTTGCAGGGTCGGCTGGGCTTGGTTTGTCTTTTTCGTATCTGGTGCCGGGTGGTCCATCCGGTTTTATTCTTATTTAGATTTTTCGTAGCGAGATTTTACAACTGAGTGGCTTGCTAGGCCATTGCAGAGGGCGATTACGAATCAGTCACATTGCTGTGGGTCTGAAGTCACATACAGGCCTGACCGGGTTACTATGGCAGGTTTCTTTTCCTAAATGACGTTAGTGATCCAGATGTGATTTAACGACTATCCGGTTGTTTCATGGCCACCAATAGTTTTATTTTTAATTCCATAATTTTATTAATTGAATTTAAATTCGCCAGCTGCCGTGGTGGGATTTGAACTCATGACTCTGGGTTATTAATCCAGGCCTTTGGATTACTTGTCCACTAACAACCAATATATTCATGTACCAGGTAGCAAAAGGCGCACAGCGAACAATGACCAAAGATAACCACTTTTGCCGCTTCCCTTCGATAGCTCAGCTGGTAGGGTGGAGAACTGTAGTAAAAAACAAAGCAATGTCACTTTTAGATCGCTGATTCAATTCGAAGGAGCGAGCGTGCTTTTGGATTAAGCAGCAATTAGCTCAAGTTCTCTCGAAACAGGCGGCTCAGAGCTTGACATATTGCCATTAACGAACAGGACACCTCTTTTCCTTTCTCAAACTTTTTGCTCTGCTCACCAGAAGGGAGTGCCTTTGAGCAGCAACACTTCAAAACACTCAGCTCTCACGTTCAGACAAAAGAAGTTTTCTATCAGTCACTTAGACACCTGTTCCCTCAAGCTCGGCAGGTTAGTCCATTCCGGTGAACTCGTTTGCCTTCTAAAGGGTCAGGCCCTTTTCAGCATTATTTATGATTACAGTGGCTTCCCGTTCTGCTGTTGCTCGCTTACTGATGGTCGGTACCACCGATTGGAGCAAAGTATATGGTACATTGAGGGTGCGGGACAAGCCAAGGCAATATTACTCTGTTGGTCGTGGAACAGCTTGGAAGCGAGTGTGAAGCAGGAATTATGAAGGGCAATTTGCAACCAGCAAGCGGGGAATTACCTCAACTGGTAGTGTGCTCACTTGGTACTTGCGAAATAGTGGGATCGGTGCCTGTATTCACCCTTTACTTTGGGGCAATTATAGAGAAACAAGAGTGTTGTCAACATTTCAATAGCCTATATACTTCCTAAGCTTCGCTTCGCTGTGCGCTAGGATATAGAGAAGTCAAGTTGCAGCGTATCTTCTGCTGTGCTGCAGTGAACACAATTTCTTGATTTTTCTGTCCAGCAAAGAGAGCAAGATGAGGTGAGGGAAGGATAAAAAGCTCCACAAGCCCATATGCTTTCTCTGAGGATTAAATTCTGGACTTACACATCATGACACTGACAGACTGCCTGTTGCGCTAAGAAGGCCCTTAGCGTGCATGCAGCCAGGCAGCAACACCAAGTAGGTCATCTTGCAAGGTATTGAAATAATAAAGTAATGCACAGTTTGCAAAAAAAAATCCGAGCCAGGTAGGAATTCAACCTACAATCTTCTGATCCGTAGTCAGACGCGTTATCCATTGCGCCACTGGCCAATGCGTTTGAAATGATGGAACAGCTCACACTCCCACAGTTCTGCGGTATGAGCAGGAACCGAGTCAGCCTTAGTCATAAGCACAGGATTCCACGAGTCCGGGAATGTGAACAATAATGAAAGAGTGGCACCTTTGCCACTTCCCTTCGATAGCTGGTGGAGCGGAGGATTTAGTGGAAAACAAAGAAATGTTATGCTTCGGTCGCTGGTTCAATTCAGGCTCGAAAGAGAGAGCTTTCCTTTGGAGTAAGAAGCAATTAGCTCAAGATCACTCTCGTAACTTTACAGACAGCTTACATGTTGCTGCTAAAGCACAAAACTCCACTTTTCCTTTCTCAAACCGGAAAGCTTTCTGTGTCGGCCGGAGCACGGCTGTTTTGCTCGAGCATTTACCTCTGCTCACCAGCAGGGAGTGCCTTTGAGCAGCAACACTTCAAATCCTACCAAGTTTCATCAAAAAATATCTTCGATCAGTCAGTCAGTGCTCTTGTTGTTCCCTCAAACTCGGGCGACTGTCGCTTTACGGTGACCTCCTCTGCCTTTCGCAGACTCGGGCTCTTCGCCGCATCATTCATGATTATTGTGGCTTTCCGTTCTGCTGTTGCTCAATACCACCAACTGAAGCAAAGTATTTAATATATTCAGGGAGCAGCAACCCAAGGCAAGACAGAATCAAAGAAAGGTAACTGCACGGAAGGAGACCATTCGGCCCATCGAGTCCGCGCTGGCTACACGCAAGAGCAATCCAGCGAGTCCCACTCCTCTGCCCTTTTCTCGTAGCCCTGCAATTTGTTTTCCTTTCAAGTACTTATCCAGTTCCGTTTCGAAAGCTATGATTGAATCTGCCTTCACCACCTCCTTCGGGCTTTGCATTCCAGATCATAACCAGTCGCTGAGCAAAAAAGATTTTCCTCATGTCACCTTTAATTCTTTTGTGAATCGCCTTAAATTTATGTCCTCTGGGCCTGAAACCTTCCACCAAGTTTCTCTCTATCTACTCTGCCTAGACCCTTTATGAATTTGAATACCTCTATCAAATCTCCTCTCAACCATCATCTGTTCCAAGGAGAATAAGCCCAGTTTCTCCAGTCTATCCACGTAACTAAATTCCCTCATCCCTGAATCAATCTAGTAAATCTCTTCTGCACCCTCTCTAAGGCTTCACATCTTTCCTGAAGTATGGTGCCCAGAACTGGACACAATGCTCCAGTTGTTGCCAAACCAGTGTTTTATAAAGTTTCATCATAACTTCCATACTTTTGAACTCTATGCCTCCATTTATAAAGCCCAGGATCCGTACACTTTTTAACCACTTTCTCAACCTGCCCTGCTACCTTCAACGATTTGTGCACATAAACCCCCAGGTTTCTCTGTTCCTGTACCCCTTTTAGAGTTGTGACATCTAGTTTATATTGCCTCTCTTTGTTTATTCCTGACCTTTACTCTACCCAAGCACACGGTGAAGCTTAGGAACTACGGCTATGGGCTTGACTACAATACACTTATTACTGTAGAATTGCCTGAAGACAAATGGCAAGTGGAGAACACAATTATCAATCCCACCACTTTTTACGTGCTATGAGAGCACACTACAACTTGAGCTAATTCCGCGTTTGCTATTTGTAAATTGTCCTTCACAGTTGCCGCTTCACAGTCACCTCGAAGCTGCTCCACGACCAGCAGAGAAATCTGTAATTCAACAGTGGGTGGCCATTAAGGAGCAGATGGTTCTGGAACAGGCTAGGTACATTCCTACGAGGGAGAACGGTAGGGAAACTAAAGCCAGAGCTCCCTGGATGGCAAAAGAGATAGAGAGTACGATGAAGCAGGAATAAAAGGGCGTATGACATGTCAGGTTGATAACACAAGTGAGAACCAGGCTGAATATAGAAAGTTCATAGGTGAAATGAAAAGGAAATAAAAGGGGCAAAGACGGATTATGAGAATAGACTGGTGGTCAACATAAAAGGAAATTAAAAAGTCTTCTATAGGCATGTAAACATGTAAACGATTAGTAAGAGGAGGGGTGGGGCCACTTTGGGAACAAAAAGGAGATCGACCCATGGAGGCAGAGGGAATGGCCGAGGTATTAAATGAATACTTTTCATCTGTCTTTACCAAGGAAGAAGATGCTGCCAGAGTCTCAGGAAAGGATGATATAGTTGAGATACTGGTTGGGCTAAAAATTGATAAAATGGAGTTATCAGAAAGGCTTGCTGTACTTAAATTAAATAAGTCACCCGGTCCGAGTGTGATGCATCATGGGTTGCTGAGGGAAGTAAGGGTGGAAATTTCAGAGGTACTGGCCATAATCTTCCAAACATCCATAGATACGAGGGTAGTGCCAGACGACTGGACAATTGCTAATATTACACCCTTGTTTCAGGGTAAACTCAGCAAGTTCAGGCCAGTCAGCTTAACCAGGGTGGTGGGGAAAGTTTTCGAAACGATAATCTGTGACACTATTAAGATTCACTTGGACAAGGGTGGATTGATTCGGGAAAGCCAGCACAAATTTGTTAATGGCAAATCGTGTTTGACTGAATTGATAACATTTTTTAATGAGGAAACGCAATATAAAGTAAAGGGCACAATTCTGAAAGGGTTACAGGAACAGAGAGATCCAGGGGTATATGTACACAAATTGTTGAAGGTGGTAGGGCAGGCTGCAAAAGTGTTTTAAAAAGCATACAGGATCCTGGGCTTTATAAATCGAGGCATAGAGTACAAAAGCAAGGACGTTAGAACCTTTATAAAGCAGAGTTTTGACCACAACTATGTCATGTTCTGGGCACCTCACTTTAAGGAAAATGTGAACGGCTTTGAACAGAGAAATTCGAGACGCGATTTGATAGAGGTATTGAAAATCATGAAGGGTCTAGACAGGGTAGATAGTTAGAAACTGTCCCCATTAGTGGAATGAGCAAGAATAAGTGGATATAGATTTAAGTTGATTGGCAAAAGAATTGGCCAAGGGTGACATGAGGAAAAACTTTTTCACACCACAAGTGGTTAGTATTTCGAATGCACTGCACGTTGAGGCAGATTCATTCGTAGCCTTCAAATGGGAACTGGATAAGTAGTTGAAAGGGAAAAAAAATACAGGGCTACGGGGATAGGGACTGGCCGGATTGCTTTTACACATAACCGGCACGGACTCGATGGGCCAAATGGGCTCCTTCCTTGCTGTAACCTTTCTACGATTCCAGTCAGACATGACATTGCTCCAATGCCCCGGGTTGTGGTGAGTAAGTAACAGGTCACACTCCCACAACATTGTGGTATGGGCAGGTAACGAGTCAGCCTCGGTCATGCGCACGTGACTCCACGAGTCCAGGAGTGTCAACAGGCGCAAAGTGAATAATCACCAAAGAAAGGCACCTTTGCCTCTTCCCTTCGACTCCTCAGCTAGTAGAGCAGCAGAAAATAGTGGAAAGCAAAGCAAACTTATCCTTAGGTAGTTGGTTTAATTCTGGCTCAAAAGCGCAAGGTGCTTTTGGAGTAAGCAGCAATTAGTTCAAGGCCGTCTCTCTTAACTTTACAGGCAGCTTACGGATTAACATTTTGGCTCTAAGGCACATGACACCCCTTTTCCTTTCTCAAACCTTAAAGCTTTCTATGTCTGCTCGAACACAATTATTCTGCTAGAGCATTTCGTTTGTTTCAAAAATGTTGTTTACTCATAAAATTTGTAAAGGTATATATAGCACAATTCAACATCACTCTTCAAACAACACAATACAGGTCATACAATTTGCAACGGCACATACAGTACATTTCAAATGTCACGATAGAAAAATACAGTAGCACATCATACATTCATACATGGAAAATTACAGTTCATGACACCCTAGGGTGCCTCATTGCATTACAGTCATTACAGATTATAGGTGCAGTACATTATATTTATTTGTCATTAAGCATTTGGTCAGAAGGAGTTTTTCTCTGATTCTAGCCCCTCGGCATATAATGGTGGGAGGGCCCTAAACTGTGGCCTTTCCCCATGGAGTCTTCGCGGCGGCCACACCCTGATTCAATACATCCTGCTGCACGTACTCCTGGACCTTGGAATGTGCCAGTCTGCAACACTCTGTCGAGGACAGCTCCTTGCAATGGAAGACCAGCAAGTTTCGGGCAGACGAAAGGGGCGTCTTTCACCTAGTTGATGGTCTTCCAGCAGCAGTTCATGTCTGTCTCGGTGTGCGTCCCTGGGAACAGTCCATAGAGCACAGAGTCCTGTGTTACTGAACTGCCCAGGACGAACCTGGACAAATACCAATGCATCTCTCTCCTGACCATCTTTGCAAAGGCACATTCCAGAAGGAGATGGGTGCTGGTCTCATCCTCAACGCAGCCTCCTCGGGGACAGCATGCGGTGGAACTGAGATGCTGGGAGTGCATGAAGAATCTGACGGGAAAGGCCCTTCTCACCTTAAGTCAAGCTACGTCTTGGTGCTTATTTGGAAGTTCTGGCGATGAGGCATTCAGCCAAATGACTTTGACAGTCTGCTCAGGGAACCATCTGACAGGATCCACCATCTCCTTTTCCCACAGCGTCTCGAGGACGTTACGTGTGGACTACTTACTGATCGCCTTGTGGTCAAAGGTGTTTATCTGCACAAACATTTCGACAAAGGACAGGTGGGGTAGAACGATCCAACTGGATGGATCATTCTGTGGCAGCGTGGCCAGGCCCATCCTTCAAAACACCAGAGACAGATAGAACCTCAGCACTTAGTGACTCTTGGTGTTTGTGTACCCAGGGTTTACGCACAGCCTGTTGCAGCCATACACAAAGGTGGCCATCAGCACGAGGATGACTTTGGATACGAGTTTCCCTCCTTTCTCTGGAGATTTGTACATCGTGTCCCTGTGGACAAGGTCCATTTTTGATCTCGAGATAAAGTGGAAAACGGCTCGGCTGACTGACGTGGCGCATTAGCGAGGTATGTGCCCAAAACCGAGAACATCTCGCACCTGATGACTAGATTCTTATCCAATATCGAGAGGGATCGTCAATCGCACAGCTCCAGTTTCTGTTTTACCTTAGCAATAGGCTCCTCCCAGTTCTTGGTGAACACCCCGGCCCCTCCGAACCAGATCGTCAGCACCTTCAGGTAATCCGACCTGACAGTGAAGGGGACAAAGTATTGGCTAGCCCAGTTCCCAATAAAATGGCTACTCACTTGTTGCGATTTACTGTAGCCCCAGAGGCCAGTTCAAACCGGTTGCAGATGCTCATCAATCTGCGGACTGACAGCTGATCGGAGCATATGACAGCGATGTCGTCCATGTAAAGGGAGGCCTTGACCTGGGGATCAGCGGAGTGACGATCCCAGGCAGCCTCCGCTGCCTGGGATCGTTACCCCTCTATTCCCGCAACCCTCCTGATGGACTCGACAAAGGGTTGGATGCAACACAAGAGCAAGACAGAGGAGAGATGAAAGCACTTCCTGACACCATATTTGGTAAGAAAGCTTTTCGATTTCCACCCATTGATTGAAATTGCGCTACTGATGTCTGTATAGAGCAGTTGATTAGTGATAATTGATTGACAAAGTGGACGGAAGACCCAGCACGGTAATCATTAATTCACATAGTGGGTGGATAACCCAGCACTGTGATCATTAATTCACACAGTGGTTGGGTGTCCATGCGTTGTAATAATTGATTCACACACTGGATGGTTGACGCAGCACTGTGATCATTGATTCACATTGTTGGTGCATGAACCAGCACTGCGATCATTGATTCACACAGTGGATGGTTGACGCAGCACTGTGATCATTGATTCACATTGTGGGTGCATGAACCAGCACTGCGATCATTGATTCACACAGTGGGTATGCGAACCAGAACTGTGATCATTGATTCACACAGTGGGTGCTGGAGCCAGCACTGTGATCGTTGATTAATACTCTGAGTGGATGAACCAATACTGTGATAAGTGATCCATATAGTGGGTCATTGTCCGTGCACTGTGATTATTGATTCACACTGTGAAAGGGTGAACCAGTACTGTGATCATTGATTCAAACTGTGTGTGGATGAACTAGTACTGTGATATTTGATTCACATTTTGGGTGATTAACCCAGCACTGTGATCATTGATTCACGCAGTGGGTGGAGGCGCCAGCACTGTGATCGTTGATTCATCCTCTGAGTGGATGACCCAATAATGTGATCAGTGATTCACATAGTGGGTCGTTGTCCGTGCACTGTGATTATTGATTCACACAGTGAAAGGGTGACCCAGTACTGTGATCATTGATTCACACAGTGGGTGGGTGAACCAGCACAGTGATAATTGATTCACAAAGTAGGTGGAAGACCCAGCACGCTGATCATTGATTCACATAGTGGACAGTTGACTCAGCATTGTGATCATTGATTCACACAGTGGACAGTTGACTCAGCACTATGATTATTGATTCACACAATGGGTGTGTGACCTAGCACTATGATTATTGATTCACACAATGGGTGTGTGACCCCGCACTGTCATCATTGATTCACATAATGGGTCGTTGTCCATGCACTGTGATTATTGATTCACACAGTGAATGGGTGGCCCATCACTGTGAACATTGATTCAAACTGTGGGTGGATGAACCAGCAATGTGATTTTTGATTCACACATTGCGTGAGTGACCCAGCACTGTAATAATTGATTCACGCAGTTCGTGGATGACCCAACACAGTGAACATTCATTCACACAGTGATTGGATGACCAAGCACTGTGAACATTGTTTGAAACAATGGAAAGATGACCTAGCACTCTGAGCAATGATTCACACGGTGGGTGGGCGACCTGATCATTGGTTCACTCATTGGGTGGGTGAGCCAGTGCTGTGATCATTCATTCACACAGTGGTTGCATGACCCAGCACTGTTAATATTGATTCACACGGTGGGTGGGTGACACAGCACTGTGATCATTGATTCACAAAGATGGTGAGTGACCCAGCACTGTGAATGATTCACACAGTGGGTGGACGACCTAGCATTGTGATCATTGTTTCACCCAGTAGTTGGGTGTCCATGCACTGTGATCATTGATTCACACCTTGAGGGTGTGTCCCAGCACTGTGATCATTCATTCAAAGAGGGAGTGTGTGTCCCAGCACTGTGAACATTGATTCACACGGTGGGTAGGTGACACAGCACTGTGATCATTGATTCACACAGTGGGTGGGTGACCCAGCATTGTTATCATTGATTCACAAAGTTGGTGAGTGACCCAGCACTGTGAATGATTCACACAGTGGGTGGACGACCTAGCACTGTGATCATTGTTTCACCCAGTTGTTGGGTGTCCATGCACTGTGATCATTGATTCACACCGTGAGGGTGTGTCCCAGCACTGTGATCATTCATTCAGAGAGGGATTGTCTGTCAGTGCACTGTGATCATTGATTCGTACAGTGAGTGCGTGACCCAGCACTGTGATCACTGATTCACAAAGTGTTAGGTTGACCCAGCACTGTGTTCACTGATTAATATTATGGGTGGATGATGCAGCACTTTGATCGTTGATTCATGCAGTCGGTGGATGTCAACGGACTATGGTCTCTGATTCACACCGTGGGTATGTAGCCCAGCTCTGTTATCATTGATTCACACACTTGGTGGGTTACCAAGCACAGCTATCATTGAGTCACACAGTGGGTGTGTGAACAAGCAATGTGACCATTGCTTCACACAGTCATTGGGTGTCCCAGCACTGTGATCATTAATTCGTAAAGCGAGTGCGTGACCAGCAATGTTATCATTGTTTCACCCAGTGTGTTTGTGCACAAACACTATAAACACTGATTCGCACAATGGTTGGATCACCAGCACTGTGATCTTTGATTCACACAGTCGGTGGATGACCAGCACTGTGATCATTGATTGACACAGTGAGTGGGAGACCCAGCACTGTGGTCATTGATTCACACTGTGGGTGGGTGACCCAGCACTGTGATCTTCAATTTACGAACTCTTTGGGTGACCCAGCACTGTGATCATCGATTCACAATGTGGAAGGGTGCGCATGCACAGTGACCATAGATTAACACAGTGGGGTTGTGACCCAGCATTTTGATCCTTTTATTCACACAGGTGATGGATGACCCAGCACAGTGATCATTGAATCACACTTTGATTGGATGACACAGCACTGTGAATATTGTTTCAAACATTGGGCGTATGATCCACCATTGTGTTCATTGATTCTCACAGTGGGTGGGTGACCCAGCACTGTGATCTTTAATTCAAACAATGGAAGGTTGATGCAGGACTGTGAACATTTATTCACAATGTAGGAAAATGACCCAGCACTGTGATCATTGATTCACTCATTTGGTTGGTGACCCAGCACATTCATAATTGATTCACACAGTGGATGAGTGTCCATACACACAGTGGGTGGGTGCACATGCACAGTGATCACTGATTCACTTAATGGAAGGATGACGCAGCAATATGATCATTGTTTTACATAGTGGGAGGTTTACCCAACACTGTGATTATTGATTCACACGGTGGGTGGATGAAACAGCAGTATGTTAATCGATTCACACACTGTTTGGGTGACCCAGCACTGTGATCATTGATTCGCACAGTGATTCTGTGACCCAGCACTTTGTTCATTCATTCACACATTGCGTGGATGTACCAGCACTGTCATCTTTGATTCACACAGTGGGTGGATGATCCAGCACTGTGATAATTGATGCACACAGGTGAGTAAGTGACCCCGCAAACTGATCATAGATTCAGGCAGTATTTGTCTGAACCAGCATTGTGTACATTGATTCACACAATTGATGGGTGACCCAGCACTGTCAACATTGATTCACACAGTGGGTGGGTGACCCAGAACTGTGAACATTGATTCACAAGTGGTTGAGAGACCCAGCACTGTGATCACTGAATCAACCAGAGGGTGGGTGACCCGGCACAGTGATCATTGATTCAAACAGTGGGTGCATGATCCAGCTCTCTGATCATGGATTCTCACAGTGGCTGGGTGACTAAGCACTGTGATGATTGCTTCACACAATGAGTGTATGCCCCTGCACGGTGAACAATGATTTACACGGTGAGTTTTTGACCCAACACTGGGATCATTGATTCACACAGAGCATGGGTGACTCAGCAGAATGATCATTGATTCACACACTGGAAGAATGAAGCTGCACGGTGATCATTGATTCACACAGTGCTTGAGTGGCCAAGCACGCTGATCGTTGTTTCACACTATCGCTGGGAGACCCAGCACTGTCACTATTGATTAGTGGGTGTGTGATCAAACATTTTAAACACAGATTCACACTGGGGGTTGATGACCAGCACTGTGATCATTGATTGACACAGTTAGTGGGTGACACAGCAATGTGATCATTGAACCATACAGTGTGTGTATGACCTAGCACTGTGATCATTCATTCACAAAATGTCTGGTTGTCCATGCTCAGTGATCATTGATTCAGAACTTGGGTGTTTGACCCCACACTGTGATCATTGATTCAAACTGTGGGTGGTTGACCCAGAACTGTGATTATTGATTAACACTGTGGTTCGGAGACCCAGTACTGTGATCATTGATTCACACTGTGATTGGGTGACCCAGCACTGTGATTTTCATTCACACAGTGGGTGGATGAATCAACACTGTGTTCGTTGGTTCACGCAATTTTTGGGTGACCCATCACTTCGATCTTTGATTCACACAGCTGATGGATTACCCAGCACCGTGATCATTGATTCACACTTTGATTGGATGATACAGCACTGTGAACATTGTGTCAAACATTGGGTGTGTGATCCATCACTGTGTTAATTGATTCTCACAGTGGGTGGGTGACCCAGCACTGTGTTAATTGTTTCTCACAGTGTGTGGGTGACCCAGCACTGTGATCTTTGATTGAAACAGTGGATAGTTGATCCAGCACTGTGAACATTTATTCACAATGTGGGAAAATGACCCAGCACTGTGATGACTGATTCACTCGTTTGGTTGGTGATCCAGCACATTTATCATTGATTCATACAGTGGGTGGGTGCCCATGCACAGTGATCATTGATTCACAAAGTGAGTGGGTGCCCATGCACAGTGATCATTGATTCACACAGTGAGTGGGTGCCCATGCACAGTGATCATTGATTCACATTATAGGTGGATGAGGCAGCGTTGTGATTATGGATTCACACAGTGGGTTGATGAAACAGCACTGTGTTCATTGATTCACACACTGTTTGGGTGACCCAGCACTGTGATCATTGATTCTCACAGTGATGCGATGACCCAGCACTGTGTTCATTCATTCACACATTGCATGGATGAACCAGCACGGTCATCTTTGATTCACACAGTGGGTGGATGACCCAGCACTGTGATAGTCGATTCACACAGGTGCGCAGGTGACCCCGTAAACTGATCATAGATCCACGCAGTATTTGGGTGAACCAGCATAGATTCATACAATGGGTGGGTGATCCAGCACTGTGAACATTGATTCACACGGTGGATGGGTGACCCACGATTGTGATCATTGATTCAAACAATGGGTGGGTGACCCAGCAATGTGATCATTGATTCACACCGTGGTTGTGTGACATAGCACTTTGATCATTGATTCACACAATGGGTGGTTACACATGGACTGGGATTATTGATCCACACAGAGAATGAGTGACCCAGCACTGTGCTCATTGATTCAAACTTTGGGTGCATGAAACAGCGCTGTGATCTTTGATTCACTCCGTGGGTATGTGCAATAGTATTTTGATTATTGGTTCACACAGTGAAGCCGTGGCCCAGGAATGTGATCATTGATTCACACTGTGGGTGTGTGACCCAGCAATGTGATCGTCCATTCACACGGTGCGTGGTTGACTCAGCACAGTGATCATTGATTCACACTGTGGAATTGTGATCCATCACTCTGATCATCGATTAACTCTTGGGTGGGTGTCCGAGCACGGTGATCATTGATTCACAGTGTATGTGGGCGGACCGAGCACTGTGATCATTGATTCACACTGTGTGTGGGTGACCCAGCACTGTGATCATTGATTCACACTGTGTGTGGGTGACCCAGCACTGTGACAATTGATTCACACATTTGGTTGATGGCCCAGCACTGTGATAATTGTTTCAAACGGTGGGTGTATGACCCAGCATTGTTTTCATTGATTCAGACAGTGTGTGGGTGAAACAACACTGTGATAATTGATTCACACATGGGAGTGCGTGACCCCGCAACATGATCATAGTTTCACGCAGTATTTGGGTGAACCAGCATTGTGATCATTGATTCACACAGTGGGCTGGTGCCCATGCACTATAATCATTGATTCACACCGTGGGTGTGTCACATAGCACTGTGATCAATGATTCAGACAGTGATTCAGCGACCCAGCATTGTGATTATTCATTCAAACATTGCGCGGATGAAACAGCACTGTGAAAATTGATTCACACAGAAGATTGGGTGACCCCGCAATCTGAAGATTGATTCACACTGTGGGTGGGTGTTCATGCACAGTGTTCCTCGATTCAATGAGTAGTGTAGAAGAGCATGCCAGGAGCAGCACCAGGCGTACCTCAAAATGAGGTGCCAACCTGGTGAAGCTACAACTCAGGACTACATGCATGCTAATCAGCGGAAGCAAAATTTTATAGACAGAGCTAAGCGATTCCACAACCAACGGATCAGATCATAGCTCTGGAGTCCTGCCACATCCAGTCGTGAATGGTGGTGGACAATTAAACAACAAACGGGAGGAGGAGGCTCTGCAAACATTCCCATCCTCAATGATGGTGGAGTCCAGCACGTGAGTGCAAAAGACAAGGCTGAAGCGTTCGCAACCATCTTCAGCCAGAAGTGACGAGTGGATGATCCATCTCGGCCTCCTCCCGATATCCCCACCATCACAGAAGCCAGTCTTCAGCCAATTCGATTCACTCCACGTGATATCAAGAATCGGCTGAGTGCATTGGGTACAGCAAAGGCCATGGGCCCCGAAAACATCCCAGCTGTAGTGCAAAAGTCTTGTGCTCCAGAGCTAGCTGCGCCGCTAGCCAAGCTGTTCCAGTACAGCTACAACATTGGCATCTACCCGACAATGTGGAAAATTGCCCAGGTATGTCCTGTCCACAAAAAGCAGGACAAACCCAATCCGGCCAATTAACGCCACATCAGTCCACTCTCAATCATCAGCAAAGTGATGGAAGGTGTCGTCGACTGTGCTTTCAAGCGGCACTTACTCACCAATAACCTGCTCACCGGTGCTCAGTTTGGATTCCTCCAGGACCAGTCGGCTTCAGACCTCATTACAGCCTTGGTCCAAACATGGACAAAAGAGCTGAATTCTAGAGGTGAGGTGAGAGTGACTGCCCTTACCATCAAGGCAGCATTTGACCAAGTGTGGCACCAAGGAGCCCGAGTAAAATTGAAGTCAATGGGAATCAGTGGGAAAACTCTCCAGTGGCTACAGTCATACCTAGCACAAAGGAAGATGGTAGTGGTTTTTGGAGGCCTATCATCTCAGCCTCAGGGCATTGATGCAGGAGTTCCTCAGGGGAGTGTCCTAGGCCAAACCATCTTCAGCTGCTTCATCAATGATCTTCCCTCCATCATAAGGTCAGAAATGGGGATGTTCGCTCATGATTGCACAGTGTTCAGTTCCATTCGCAACCCCTCAGATAATGAAGCAGTCTGAGCCCGCATGCAGCAAGACCTGGACCATATCCAGGCATGGGCTTATAAGTGCCAACTAACATTCGCACCAGACAAGTGCCAGGCAATGGATGAGTGACGCATCACTGTGATCATTGATTCACACAGTGGGTGGTTTACCCAGCACTGTGATTATTGATTCACACGGTGGGTGGATGAAACAGCACTGTGATCATTGATTCACACCGTGATGCGGTGACCCAGCCATTTGTTACTTCATTCACACATTCCGTGGATGAACCAGCGCTGTCATCTTTGATTCACACTGTTGGTGGATGACCCAGTACTGTGATAATTGATTCACACAGGTGATTGGGTGACCTCGCAACCTAATCATAGATTCACGCAGTATTTGGCTGAACTCGCAGAGTCTTATTTGACTCACATAATGGGTGGATGACCCCACAAACTGATTATTGATTCATACAGTGTGTGTTTGACCCAGCACTTTGGGCATTGATTCTCACATTGCTTGGGTGATCCAGCAGTGTCATCACTGATTCACACAGTGTTTCTTCGGCCCAGCAGTATGATCATTGATTCAAATTGTGGGTGGATGAACCAGCACTGTGTTCATTGATTCACACAATGGGTTGGTGACCCACCACTGTGATCTTTGAAGCACACAGTCGGTGGGTGAGCCAGCACTGTGATCATTGATTACACAGTGGGTGGATGACACAGCTTTGTGATCATGAATTCACGCACTGTAATCATTGATTCACATTGTGGGTGAGAGTTCATGCTCAGTGTTCATTGATTCACACTTTTGGTGGGCGACCCAGCATGCTGATCATTCATTCACATAGTGGGTGTGCGGCCCAGCAATGTGATCATTGATTCAAACAGTGGGTACGTGATCCAGCACTGTAGTCATTGATTCACACAGTGTGTGTGTGACCCAGCACTGTGGTCATTGATTCACATAGTACGTGTGCGGCCCAGCACTGTGATCATTGATTCAAACAGTGGGTGCGTGATCCTGCACTGTAGTCATTGATTCACACAGTGCGCAGATGACCCAGCACTGTGGTCATTGATTCAAACAATGCACAGATGACGCAGCACTGTGATCATTGATTCACACACTGGGTGGGCGACCGGGAACTGCCATCATGGATTCACAAATTGGTTCGGCGACCCAACATGGTAGGTGTGCGGCCCAGCACTGTGATCATTGATTCAAACAGTGGTGCGTGATCCAGCACAGTAGTCATTGACTCACACAGTGGGTGGGAGACCCAGCACTGTGTTCATTCATTCACGCATTGCGTGGATGAACCAACACTGTCATCTTTGATTCACATAGTGGGTGGATGACCCCACAAACTAATCATTGATTCACAAAGTGTGGGTGACCCAGCACTTTGATCATTGATTCATACACTGGGTGGGTGACCCAGCAGTATGATCATTGATTCAAACAGTGGGTGGGTGACCCAGCACTGTGTTCATTGATTCACACAGTCGGTGGGTGACCCAGCACTGTGAACTTTGAGTCACACAGTCGGTAGGTGAGTCAGAACTGTGATCATTGATTACACAGTGGGTGGATGACACAGCTTTGTGATCATGAATTTACCCAGGGAAAGGTGACCCAGCACTGTAATCATTGATTCACATTGTGTGTGAGAATTCATGCACATTGTTCATTAATTCACACAGTAGGTGCGTGACACAGCACTGTGATCAGTGATTCACAGAGTGGGTGGGTGACCCAACACAGTGAACATTGATTCTCACAGTGATTGGATGACCCAGCACTGTGATCATTTATTTCAAACAGTGGGTGGGTGACCGAGCAACGTCATCATTGCTTCACACGGTGGGATGAAGGCCAAGCACTGTATTCATTGATTCACACTTTGGGTGGGCGACCCAGCACGCTGATCATTGATTCACACAGTCCGTTTGTGTCCATGCACAGTGATCATTGATTCATACAGTGGGTGTGTGACCCGGAACTGTGATCATTGATTCACACCGTGGGTGTGTGACCCGGAACTGTGTTCATTGATGACACAGTGGTTGGATGACCCAGCACAGTGATCATTGATTACACAGTGGTTGGATGACCCAGCACAATGATCATTGATTACACAGTGGGTGGATGACCCAGAATTGTGATCATTGATTACACAGTGGATGGATGTTCGAGCACAGTGATCATTGATTACACAGTGGTTGGATGACTCAGCAGTGTGTTCATTGTTTCATACAGTGGGTGAGCGACCCAGAATTATGATCATTGATTCACACAGTGAGTCAGTGACCCAGCACTGTGATCATTGATTCAAATCGTGTTTGAGTGCCCCGGAACTGTGATCACTGATTCAGACAGTCGGTGAATGACCCTGCACCGTGTCCATTGATTCACACAGTGAGTGGGTGACCCAGCACTGCGATCATTGATTCATACTATGGTGGAGTAGCCCAGCCCTGTAATCATTGATTCACACTTTTGATGGGCGACACAGCACGCAGATCATTTATTCACAACTCGGATGTGTAACCCAGCACTGTGCTCATTGATTCACACGGTGGGTGTGGGACCCAGCACTGTGATCATTGATTCACACAGAGGGCGAGTGACCCTGCACTGTGATCATTGACTCATTCAGTGGGATGATGACCCATCACTGTAATCATTGATTCATATTTTTAGTGGGTCACCCAGCACTGTGATCGTTGATTCACACGGTGCGTTTGTGTCCATGCACAGTGATCATTGATGCATACGTTGGGTGTGTGACCCAGCACTGTGATCATTGATTCACATATTGTTTATGTGGCCCAGCACTGTGATCAATGATTCACACAGTGGGTGGATGAACCAACACAGTGAACATTGATTCTCACAGTGATTGAATGACCCAGCACTGCGAATATTTTTTCATGATGTGGAGATGCCGGTGATGGACTGGGGTTGACAATTGTAAACAATTTTACAACACCAAGTTATAGTCCAGCAATTTTATTTTAAATTCACAAGCTTTCGGAGGCTTCCTCCTTCCACATCGTTCACCTGAGGAAGGAGGTAGCCTCCGAAAGCTTGTGAATTTAAAATAAAATTGCTGGACTATAACTTGGTGTTGTAAAATTGTTTACAATATTTTTTCAAACAGTGGGTGGGTGATCCAGCACTGCGATCATTGATTAACACAGTGGGATGATGGCACAACACTGTTATCATTGATTTTAACTTTGATGGGCGACCCAGCACGCTGATCATTGATTCACACAGTATTTTTGTGTCCATGCACAGTGATCATTGATTCACAAATTGGGTGGGAGACCCAGTACTGTGATCATTGATTCACAAAGTGTTTTGTGTCCATGCACTGTGATCATTGATTCATACCGTTGGTGTGTGAACCAGATTGTGAACATTGATTCACACCGTGGGTTTGTGACCCAGCGCTTTCATCTGTGATTCACACTGTGGGTGGATGACCCAGAACAGTGATCATTGATTATACAGTGGGTGCATCTCAGCACAGTGATCATTGATTCACACACTGGTTTGGTGTCCACCCACCATGATCATTGATTCACACCGTGGCTGGGTGAACCTGCATTGTGATCATTGATTCACTTACACACCAATAACCTGCTCACCGATGTTCAGTTTGGGTTCAGCCAGGACCACTCGGCTCCAAACCTCATTACAGCCTTGGTCCAAACATGGACAAAGGAGCTGAATTCCAGAGGTGAGGTGAGAGTAACTGCCCTTGACATCAAGGCAGCATTTGACCGAGTGTGGCACCAAGGAGCCCGAGTAGAATTGAAGTCAATGGGAATCAGGGGAAAAACTCTCCAGTGGCTACAGTCATACCTAGCACAAAGGAAGATGGTAGTGGTTGTTGGAGGCCAATCATCTCAGCCTCAGGGCGTTGCTGCAGGAGTTCTTCAGGGCAGTGTCCTCGGCCAAACCATCTTCAGCTGCTTCATCAATGATCTTCACTCCATCATAAGGTCAGAAATGGGGGTGTTCGCTGATAATTGCACAATGTTCAGTTCCATTTGCAACCCCTCAGATAATGAAGCAGTCTGAGCCCGCATGCTGCAAGACCTGGACAATATCCAGGCATGGGCTCATAAGTGGCAAGTAACATTCGCACCAGACAAATGCCAGGCAATGACCATCTCCAACAAGAGAGAGTTTAACCACCTCCCCTTGACATTCAACGGCATTACCATCGCCGAATCCCCCACCATTAACATCCTGGTGGTCGCCATTGACCAGAAACTTAACTGGACCAGCCATATAAATACTGTGGCTACAAGAGCAGGTCAGGGTCTGGGTATTCTGTGGCGAATGACTCACCTCCTGACTCCCCAAAGCCTTTCCACCATTTACAAAGCACAAGTCACGAGTGTGATGGAATACTCTCCACAACACTGAAGAAGCTCGACACCATCCAGGACAAAGCAGCCCGCTTGATTGGCACCCCATCCACCACCATAAACATTCTCGCCCTTCACCACCGGCGCACAGTGGCTGCAGCAACTCGCCAAGGCTTCTTCGACAGCACCTCCCAAACCCACAACCTCTACCACCAGAAGGACAAGAGCAGCAGGTACATGGGAACAACACCACCTGCATGTTCCCATCCAAGTCACACATCATCCCGACTTGGAAATATATCGCCGTTCCTTCATCGTTGCTGGGTCGAAATCCTGGAACTCCCTTCCTAACAGCACTGTGAGAGAACCTTCACCATACGGACTGCAGCGGTTCAAGAAGGCGGCTCACCACCACCTTCTCAAGGGCAATTAGGGATGGGCAATAAATGCCGGCCTCGCCAGCGACGCCCACATCCCATGAACGAATAAAAAAAACACAGTCGCTGATTGGCCCAGCACTGTGATCATCGATTCACACAGTGGGTGGATGACCCAGCAATGGGTTCATTAATTCACACACTGGGTGTGTGACCCAGCACTGTAATAATTGATTACACAGGAGTGGATGAGCCAGCGCAGTTGTCATTGATTAACACAGTGGGTGGGTAACCAAGAATTGTGATCAGTGATTCATGCTGTGGTTGCGTGACCTAGCACTGTGTCATAGATTCACTCACTGGGTGGGCGCCCCAGCAATTTGGTCATTGATTCATGCAGTGGCTGAATGAACCAGCACTGTGATCACTAATTAAAACAGTTCGTAGGTGACCCAGCACAGTGATCATTGATTCACACAGTGGGTGGGTGAGCCAGCACTGTGGTCATTGATTCACACAGTGGTTTGGTGACACAGCTCAATGAATATTGATTCAAACTGTGATTGGATGAAACATTATTGAGAATTTTATTTCAAACAGTGGGTGGATGACCCAGGACTGTGATCATTGATTCACACAGTCGCTTTTTGACCCAGCCCGGTGAACATTGATTTAAACAGTGAGTGGATAACCCAGCACTCTGATCAGTTATTCAAACTGTGAGTGGGTGTGGCAGCACTGTCTTCATTGATTCACACAGTGGTTCGTTGGCCCAGCACTGTGATCATTGATTTCACAGCGGGTGGATAACCCAGTACTATGATGTTTAAATAGTAACCCGCCCCGCACCCCCCCCCCCGCCCCCCCGGCGCCGCATGGATTGGCGCAGCAGGATTGATAAAAAAAAACGATAATGAAGACTTGCATTTAGAGCGTCTTTCACGACATCAGGATGTCCAAAAACACTTTACAGCAAATGAAACATTTTTTGAAGTGCAGTCACTGTTGTAATGTAGGAAAGGGAAAGAAGATTAAAAATCTCGTTTGGGTATCTTTTCAAGTTGGCAGGTTGCAATTTAAGTAAAACGGTGATGGAGGAGCATAGTGAGGATCACATTAAAACTCATTGATAGTGGATGCAAAGTAATGTTTTCTGGAATACTCCTAGTTGATCCACATATAAGCGTTCTTCGCCCATTCTGCTCCATCATCAAGACATATGAACATAAGAAATAAGAGCAGGCGTAGTCCATGGGCACCTTGAGCCTGCTCCAACATTCAATAAGATCGTGGCTGAACTTCAACTTCAAAACCATTTTCCCACCCGATCCCTATCTCCCTTGATTTCCTTAATGTTCAAAAATCTATCGATCCCAGTCTTTAATGTACTCAATGCCTGAGCATCCACAGCCCTATGGATAGAGAATTGCAAAGAATCACAACCCTCTGAGTGATGATTTTTTTCCACATCTCGGTCCTAAATGTCAAGCCGCTTATCTTGAGACTATGAGCTCTAGATCTAAACTCTCCAGCCAGGGGAAACAGCCTCTCAGCATCTACTCTGTCAGCTCCTCTAACAATGTTCTCCATTTAAATGTGATCACCTCTCATTCTTCTAAACTCCAGCGAATATAGGCAAATTTCACACTATATATTCTCATAATACAACTCTCTCATCTCAGGAATCAATCTAGTGAACCTTCATTTCACCTGCTCTAAGGCAAGTGCATCCTTCCTTAGGTAAGGAGTCCAAAACTGTAAACAGTCTTCCAGGTCTGGTCTCACCAGAGCCAATTGCAGCAAGACCCCCTCGCTCTTATACACCAAACCCCTTGCAATAAAGGCTAACATGTAATTTCCCTTCTTCCCTCTCATTAGTTCCAACATGACCTTCCTGTATTCTTTCTATAGGGTAAAGAAATGAACGTTGAAAACATTTTACTATGAATTATACCCGTTTATTCTTTGGAAACAATATCTATCTGTAATGCATCAAATTCGATTCCTAACTTAGAATTTCTGAAGGAAGTGGATTAAAAGGCATTGAATTGTAATGGGAATCGAATCCAGTTACTTTATTTGAAAGACAAGTAGGCTCACCACTATACAACCATCGCTCGGGATCAAAGCTACATTTGGAATACACAATGAATGGGAGGACCCTAGGCAAGACAGAGGGTCAGAGGGATCTTGGTGTGCAAGTTCACAGATCCCTGAAGGCGGCGGAACAGGTAGATAAGGTGGCAAAGAAGGCATATGGGATACTTGCCTTTATTAGCCGAGGCATAGAATATAAGAGCAAGGAGGTTATGATGGAGCTGTATAAAACACTGGTTAGGCCACAGCTGGAGTACTGTGTGCAGTTCTGGTCGCCACACTACAGGAAGGATGTGATCGCTTTGGAGAGGGTGCAGAGGAGATTCACCAGGATGTTACCAGGGCTGGAGCGCTTCAGCTATGAAGAGAGACTGGGAAGATTGGGTTTGTTTTCCTTGGAGCAGAGGAGGCTGAGGGGGGACATGATTGAGATGTACAAAATTATGAGGGGCACAGATAGGATGGATACTAAGGAGCCTTTTCCCTTCGTTGAGGGTTCTATAACAAGGGGACATAGATTCAAGGTAAAAGGCAGGAGGTTTAGAGGGGATTTGAGAAAGAACTTTTTCACCCAGAGGGTGGTTGGAGTCTGGAACTCACTGCCTGAAAGGGTTGTGGAGGCAGGAACCCTCACAACATTCAAGAAGCATTTGGATGAGCACTTGAAATGCCATAGCATACAAGGCTACGGACCAAATGCTGGAATATGGGATTAGAGTAGACAGGGCTTGATGGCCGGCGCGGACACGATGGGCCGAAGGGCCTCTATCCGTGCTGTATAACTCTATGACTCTATGACTTAATATTACTGTGTAGTTGGGGACTGACCCGCTCGCTTTTGGTGACTATGACTTTACCTGCAGATAATAAAATAGTTCCCAAACCTCAGACCCTGAAAGGAACCGCAGGTTGTTGTATTTTGTGCTTCATTTAACCTGGTTTCTCACGGATCCTTTCTCCATCTTTTGCAGTTCCCGTTTCCGCCCAGTAGGCGTCGTCAACCTTCAATCAATGGAAATTACACAACAGTCTATAATTCTTCATCTTACATTGGACTGAGGAGATAGTCCAGAACTACAATACTTGGAGAGGTAGTCCATACCTGCAATACTTTGAGAGATAGCCCATACCTGCAATACTTGGAGAGATCGTCCATACCTGCAATACTTTGAGAGATAGCCCATACCTGCAATACTTGGAGAGGTAGTCCATACCTGCAATACTTGGAGAGATCGTCCATACCCGCAATACATGGAGAGATAGTCCATACCCGCAATACATGGAGAGATAGTCCATACCCGCAATACTTGGAGAGATAGTCCATATCTGCAAAACTTGACCAGCCGTAAATGCATTTGGCCGCATCTCACATCAGCCATTAAATACAGTTAAATAACTATATTAGTTCATGACGGAGACCTGACCACCAGGTTGGAAGGAATAGAAGCTTCATATTCAAGTCTACCACATCATTAGAAAGGGAATGGAGATAGGAAGGAAGAGGAGTAGCAATATTACTAAAGGACAATATTACAGCAGTTGAAAGATAAGATATCAGTGAGGGTAAGTGGGCATTGTATAAACTCTGAGAGCGACCAATCACAATTGCCCCACTGTAATCCTACAGAAGGTATAAGAAGGGTGAGTGCGGGAGGATTTCTTCATTCTTTGTGAAAGTGTTTGTGAAAATGTGGAAATGTCTGGAAGAGGAAAAACCGGCGGTAAAGCTCGGGCCAAGGCCAAGTCTCGCTCATCCCGGGCCGGACTGCAGTTCCCTGTGGGCCGTGTTCACAGAATCCTGCGAAAGGGAACCTATGCTGAACGTGTGGGTGCCGGAGCCCCGGTCTATCTGGCTGCTCTGCTCGAGTATCTGACGGCTGAAATCCTCGAGCTGGCCGGCAACGCGGCCCGCGACAACAAGAAGACCCGCATCATCCCCAGACACCTGCAGCTGGCCGTCCGCAAAGACGAGGAGCTCAACAAGCTGCTGGGAGGGGTGACCATCGCTCAGGGCGGGGTGCTGCCTAATTTCCAGGCGGTGCTGCTGCCGAAGAAAAGCGGTGGGCAACAAGAGCAAGTAAAGCGACCAAGATCTAATGTATTAACAGGACAAGGACTGGACCGACCTTATTTTAATCTTTGAAGAAGTAACAGAAAGAATAGAGAAGGTTAACGCAATAGATATAATATATTTGAATTTTCAGAAGGCCTTTGATAAGATACAGCATTTTAGACTCATGGCTAAGTTCAGAGCATGTGGAGTCATGGGACAGGTGGCAGAATGGATAGCAAGCTGGCTACAAACCAGAAAACCGAGAATAGGGGTTAAAGGTAGCTACTCAGACAGGCAAAAAGTGAGAGTGGTGTTCCACAGGGATCGGTGCTGGGAACATTGTTATTCACAATTTACAATAACGACTTGGATCAGGGAATCTGAAGTATAATTTCAAAATTTGCCGACGACAGGGGGTATAGTTAATACAAAGGAAGAATCGGTCAAAATGCAAGAGGATATTAATAAACGTGCAGAATGAAGAATAAGGAGACCACATACTGCTTGGATAATAAGAGTCTAAACGGGATAAAGGAGCAAATGGATCTCGGGGTGCAGATACACAAATCACTGAATGTAGCGACGCAGGTTAATAAGGCCATAAAAAGGCAAACCAAACACTGGGGTGCATTTCCAAAGAGATAGAATTGAAAAGCAAAGAGGTTATGTTAAACTTGTTCAGAATCTTGGTTAGACCTCCCTCGGAGTATTTTGCACATTATTGGTCTCCATAATATTGAAAGGATATGGAAGCACTGGAGAAGGTACAATAATGATGCACCAGGATGATATCAGAAATGAGAGAAAATTCTTATCAGGAAATGCTGAACAAAGTGGGGTTCGGGGGTGAGCTGACAGAGGTCTTTAAGATAATGATAGGCTGTGTTGGGTAGCCATAGAGAAAATGTTTCCACTTGTGGGGAGTCCAAAACTACAGGTAACAAATATAAAATAGTCGCTAATAAATCCAATAGGGAATTCGGGAGAAACGTCTTTACCCAAAGAGTAGTAAGAATGTGGATCGCGCCACCTCAAGGAATAGTTGAAGCAAATAACATAGATGCATTTAAAGGGAAGCTAGATAAGCACGTGAGGGAGAAGGGAATCGAAGGATATCCTTATAAGATATGATGAAGTCGGGAGAGAGGAGACTCATGTGAAGCATAAATGCCGCCATTGATCAGTTGGCCCACATGGGGTGTTTCTGTGTTGTAGTTTTGATATAACTCGATGTAAAGCTCTTTTCTGAGCCAGCCACTGTACCTGTGAAAGGGTTGGTTACTGTCTGAAGGAAGACGCTGATATCATGCCACTAGTGTTCCTTTGAGCTACTTTTGGCTCGTTGTAGAGGAGGGGGTATGAATGGGACTGGAGTCGGGCAGCGACCTCAGACCGGTACTTCAAACGGTGATTTATGGATCCCAGTCCACACATCACCAGATTTCTTGTATTTATTGACACTACTTGCTATGCTGGGCTCGGAATGCATCTCAAAAACTGCTCGACTAACCTTTATACGTCTGTGGAAATCAGCGCTTTGCTCCTTTTCTGTTCTATTTTGTTAGATTATTTACATAAGGCATCAAACACACTGGGGAATCACTGAAATGTAACTCTAACAGTGAATTGCCTGATGTCCAGGAGATCAGAAATATTATTCGCCTTTCGTCTTGCTAACTCGTAAACCGTGTTTAGAGTCCACCTCCCCGCTTTGGTTGCATATGGCAGATTAAACAGAGAAAGAGGGAGGGAAGAAGACAGAGTAACAGACAGAGCGGAGAGCGGCCTCTGATCTTCCAGCTCCACCTCCAGTTCTCTCCACTCGCCAATTTCAAACTATTTATTGATAATGGAACCGAAAGACAGCGCTCCGCACAAACCCTGACAGACTCGGGTTTCATATTCAAGGATTCCCAGAAACCCGAAGCTTTTAAATAAACCTCCTTACAATTAACAGTCAGTAATATTCCTGCCTAAATGCAGTCCCTTCAATAGTAAGTTGACCCGCCTCCTTCCATTTCAATTCCAGACCCTGTTCTGTCTCCTCACACACCACTCCCAGACAGGTTCAGCAGTTTTTAAACACCTTATTCCAGCTGATTTTGAGAATCTCATGTGTTGGGGATTGAGTTTTGACGCGGAGTTTCTCCGCCAGTATTACGATCTCAGAGAGACTCTCGCCCTGAAGCGGTGAAACGAAAATGACTATAAAATGGGACTGGAGCCGAACACAGCCCCAGTTACAGTGAGGCCGGCCCGGAAATCCCATTCGCTCTCTTTTATTTCAGATTGTATCCCGCCTTCATGTCCAGCACTAGAGAGAGAGAAAGTACCAGTCTTAAACTTCCTATCATTGTGTCCATATCACGCTCAATAACAGTATCCCACCTTCATATACAGCACCAGAGAGCAAGATAGAGGGAGACGGACGCGTTGAGAGAGAGACAGAGAGGTCGAAGAGAAACTGTGACAAACAGACGTACACAGTATCAGTTCCAGACTGACCTGTAAAGTTCCGTTTCATACAGAAAAATCCCGTTGGAGAGACAGAAGATGCAATCTCATCTCTCAATAATATTGTACAGATACACTATTAATCCCCACTCGGGGACAGTGCAGACAGCGATAAAAACAATAGGCCACTTTTAACGCTCTCTTGCCTGTTATACTATATGTCGTTTTGGAGCTCAGGACCATTCGGTATTACTCTCAGTGATCGAGAGTTTCACTCTGATTAAATTAATTTTGGACTGCGGCTGTGAGATATTAATCCTACACGGTCCCTACAAACACACCGACTCCCACTTTCCTCCCATGTTTCTCCAGGATTGGTTTGAGAAATCCTCCCTCCAGTTTCTTCCCCACGCGTAAGTTTTATCAGTAAAGGGGCAAAAAATGAACAGAATCCATCGTCTCATTTCACAGCCGCACAGCCATCATAAGATACCGAGAGAAACAGCAGGAATGGAAACATTTAGTTTAATAGTTAGAGATTGTAAAGTCAGTCTGGATTCCAGCGTTAGGCATTGGTGGAATCCCATCTGTTTTACATTCTGGTGCCTGTTCCTGCTCTGTCTGTGACCCCATTCCCTCTGACCTTTCCCCCAGCCCCAGTTCCTTTGCTCAGACTCTGAAAAATTCCAACTGGGGAAAGTTTCCATTGATTTTTGTATTCGGAATTAAACCAGATACCTGCGCATGCTTGATTCAGCCCCGCCCCCAAAGCAGATTGTTACAGTGCAGAAGTGCGCATGCGCGCTCCCCTCCCCCAGATCTGCCTGTGGTCTCCATTCCCTCGGTGAGCGGAAGAAGATGGTGTAAAACAGCCGGGAATGGAGAGATCACAGCCCCCGCGGTAAGGAAGCAAACAGCAGCCACGTTACAGCAACTCATTGCTTCGGGACCGTGTCCGCAGATGGGCTCAGAGATTGGCATTGAGTCCGGGGCAATTTCAGGGGGAGTCCTGGGGCTGTTTGTAAGAGGTGGAGTGGATCAGGAACTGGTCCCGGAACATGGAGTGAGTGGGGGAAGGGAGAGGCCACTCCCGGTCTGTGTGTACAGGGTGTGTCCAGGGTAAGGGAGACAGAATGGGAAGAACCTGCTATTTTAAATTATTGCTGCTTTATTTCCCCAAATTAGTGGTGAATGGTTCTGGTTCAGTTCCAGTCTCACTCTTTGTTGTTACAGGACAGGGAAAAGTGGAAAGTGAGCCGCACACTAATGATGTGGGGAGTTATACAAAGAGCATCTATTGCAGGCATGAGGTGAGAAGTGTGAAGGATACATGTCAAACAGCGCCGGTTTGGTTTCGGTTGAACGGTTAGTCCCGTGGGAGAGGAGATTACAAACCTGACCTGTACAAAGGTCCCTGCCCCATCAGGTAGTTTCATTCATGGATCAGTGCAGGGGTTGGGTTCTGTCTGGATGTCACTAAATTGCTCTAAAACTGCCCAACACACCTGGTATGCAGAAGCTGAGTGATGCAGTACTGCAGTGGAGTCAGACACTGACACTGTTTGTATCACTGGTTTTCATTTCTGGATATTCAAAATGATGCTTATCAGAGATATTAAACTGAACTCTTTTGTATTTTCTACCTCAACTGTTCTTGAGTTACAAGAGATACTTTTTTCTTCCGACAGGCAAATACTTTTAGGATCCAGAATCAGTGTGAAGTTTCCTCCACCTGCAGCACAAGGAACAGTGCAGCCAGCTCCTTCTCACACACAGTAGGTGTATTACCACACACACAGAGCACAGAGACACAGACAGGTATTCAGTTCCACAGTCTCAGACAGCAGAAGTATTCAGTTACACACTGATCCTAAGTTCCAGAGTCACATTCTCAATCGAATAGTCAACAGAGCAGGGGAGGCAGACACTGTTTCCATTGCACCCTAACTCAGAACCGCTGACAGGTAGATACAAAAATCCCAGTCCAAAATCACACTATCAGATTGAAAGGCACTGTGTCAATCTCACAATAGGGCAACATTAGCTACCAATTATATACCAGATAGAAATCACACATATACCCAATGAAAGGTGTAGAATGAATCCCAATAATCTACCCTGAGATTCCGATTGAATACAAACCCAGAACTTGCACACACGTGAGTTTAATACATGCAGTATTCACCTGAATAGCGTAACATGAGATACAAATTGCATACAAGTCCAAAACTCACATAGACTATCAGATTTAGAAATGCTGAAAGATAGTAAAACTGTGAAAAAAAATTAGATACCAGTTTGAATGCATTCATAGTATGAGATTTAAAGGTACAGTATTAATTCCATTACACATTACATACCAGTCCAAAAATCTCATATGATCTTAGATAGAAAGATACGATATCAATTCCATAAGTATACCAATTCAAAAATGTCACCATATCAGTTTGAAAGATTAATTATCATTCACAATAGTACAGTGATAAAGATTTAATAGTAGTCCAAAAAGCACAAAAATCATCTGATTAATACCTACAGCATCAAATCCTAAAGTGCATCTACATTTATCAATTAAATAATGAGAAAAACAATGTAAACATTAAGATATTAAAGCTACAGTATTGAACACCATAATTTAATCTGAGAGAATAATTACATACAGATACAGAATGAATCTCACACTCAGGTACAGTACCAGAGACTGAGAGATACAAAATGGATCTCACAGTCACCTACATTAATGCAGGTTGAGTTACACATTACGTACCAGTCCAAAAACCACACAGTGTCAGATTGAAAGATACAGTATCAATTCCATTCACGCAGAATGAGCTACACATTATGTACAAGTTCAAAAGTGTCACCATGTCAGTTGTGTTCACATCAATACAGATCTAATAGTAGTCCAAAAAGTGCACACATTTTCTGATTATAACCTACAGAATTACATATTAAAGTGTATAATTAACTACCAATTAAATACTGGGAAAAATATTTATAAATTAAGGTATTAAAGATACAGTTTTGAATGTCATACTGTAAACACAGATACAAATTACATAGAGATAAAGAGTAAATCTCACACTCAGATACAGTACCAGAGACACACAGACACAGAATGAAGCTGACACTCACATACCATACCAGTGACTGACAGATGCAGAAGGAATCCCAAACTCCCATACAGTACTAGACACTGACAGACACAGAGTGAATCCTACAATCACATATCATACCAGAGATGAAAATACAGAATTAATCCCACAGTGATGTACAGTACCAGGGACTGACAGATACTGAGTTAATCCCACACTCTCAAAAGTACCAAAGATAACAAGTAAATTATGAATCCCACACTCACACACAGTACCAGGGACTGAGAGGTACAGAATTAATCCCACACTTACATACAGTATGAGAAACTGCTTATATAGAATGACTTCAACACCCACACAGAGTGCTAGAGACTGTATATACAGAATGAATCCCATACTCATATAGAGTGCCAGACAGTAACAGATAAAGAATAAATCTCGCACCCACACACAGTATCAGAGATTGTATATTCAGAATGAATCCCACACTCACATAGAGTACCAGAGGCTGACAGACACAGAATAAATCCCACACTCACATACAGTACCTGAGAGTGACAGACACAGAATAAAACCCACACTCACACAGTATCAGAGACTGCATATGTAGAATGAATCACAAACTCACACACACTACTAACAAGGAACAGAATGAATCCCACACTCACACACAGTACAAGAGACTGAGAGATAAAAAATGAATCTCACAGTCACCTACATTAGTGCAGACTGATCTACACATTATTTACAAGTTCATAAATGTCACCATGTCAGTTGTGTTCACATCAATATAGATCTAATAGTAGTCCAAAAAGTGCACACATTCTCTGATTATGACCTACAGCATTGCATATTAAAATGTATAATTAACTACCAATTACATACTGGGAAAAATATTCTTACATTATGGTATCAATGATACAGTTTTGAACGCCGTACTGTAAACAGAGATACAAATTGCATACCGATAAAGACTAAATCTCACACTCAGATACAGTGCCAGAGACTGACATATAGAATGAATCCCACACTCAAACAACATATCAGTGACTGAAAGATACAAAATGAATCCCACATCCACACACTAGCATAGACTTCAGTTGCAGAATTTATATCACTCAAATACAGTATTAGAGATTGATAGATAGGAGTGAATGTCTCACTCACATACAGCACCAGAGGCTGACAGGAACAGAATGAATCCCTCACTCATATACAGTACTGGAGATTGACAGATATAGAATGAATCTCAAATTCACACAAAGTGCCAGAGACTGACAGATACAGAATGAATCCCACGCACACACACACACACACACACACACAGTTCCAGGTTGACATGTACAGAATGAATCACACACACACACACACACACACACACACAAACACACAGAACCACAGATTAATAGGAATAGAATGAATCACACATTACCACAGTCACATTACTGCAGGCTGAGTTATGCATTACATACCAGTCCAAAAGTCTCATAGCGTCAGACTTAAAGGTACAGTATCAATTCCATTAGTGCAAACTGAGTTGCATATTATACACACTACTAAATAGTCATACAGTATTATATTGAAATATGCAGTATCAATTGCATTGGTACAGACTGAGCTACACTTTATATACTAGTCCAAAAATCTCATACAATGCGAGACTGATAGATACAGTATCAATTCCATTAGTGCAGACTGAGTGACATGTTACCCATCAGTCCAAAAATTTCACAGACTATCAGATTGAAAGATTCAGATTCACTTCTATATTATTGCAGACTGAGCTACACATCGCATTCCAGTCCAAAAATGTCATACAGTATCAGACTGATAGATACATTATCAATTCCATTAGTGCAGGCTGAGCTTCACATCACATTCCAGTCCAAAAGTCTCATACAGTAACTGACTGATAGATAGTGTATCAATTCCATTAGTGCAGGCTGAGCTACATATTATATACCAGTCCAAAAATCTCATACAATGTCAGACTGATACAAAGAATTAATTCCTTGATTGCAGACTGAGCTACACATTACATAACAGTCCAATAATTTCACCGTGAACAGATTGAAAGGTACATTATCATTCACAATCGAGTTCAGAGATTAAGATGTAATACTACTCCAAAACTCACACACGTTGTTTGATTAAAGAAAATCGAAAAGTATCCATATTTACAAATTATATACTCGACGAAAAGCTGTATATTCTTTAAAGAATTAGAGACACAGTTTCAAATACGATACTGTAAACTGAAATAAATATACATAATTAATCCAGACTTGCATTTTGTCTCAGAGACTGAATTACAGAATGAATCCCACACTGAGATAAAGTAGCAGAGAATGTCAGATTCAGAATGAATCCCACACTCACATAGAGCACTAGAGACTGACAGATACAGAAAGATTCCTTCACTTATATATAGTACCAGAGACTAACAGACACAGATTTAATCCAAAACTCATATCGTACCGGAGACTGACAAGATACAGAATAAACCCCATGTTCACACTCAGTACCAGAGACTGACTAGATTCAGAATGAATCCCACACTCACACAGTACCTGAGACAGACAAGATACAGAATTAACCCCACTCTCATATACGGTACCAGAGACTGACCTCTACTGGACGTAAGCGAGAACTGTAAAAGAGCGGAACAAATTCTGAGCATCTGTCGTGGTGACAGAAACGGGACAATGTGTAATGTGAGGAACGTTTCTGTCTGTAACTTCTGCTCTCGCATTTTTGCACATTTTGATAGTGAAAATGAAGATAATTGAGTCATAATAAAGATTTTTTTTACTCATTCGATAGTTGTGAATTTGTCCCTTTATATTTCACTGTACATTGCGAAGTATTTCTCTCTGATTTCTCAGGACACGATTTATATTGCTCCTCTACCCCATTTAGACTCTTATTTTCCAACCGGTATGTGGCCTCCTTATTCCCCTAGCAAAATGCAACAGCTCACACCTTTCTATATTGAAATTCAATGCGCATTTACATGGCAGTTCTGCAAGCTTATTTTGTCGCAGTCTTCCTCAGTATTGACTATATACCCTAAATTAATAGCAAGTATTCAACACAGCATTACAACTAATGTTTGGTCTAACAAAATGTACTTGCAGCTCGTCTCCATTCACATTTTTTTCTAAATCGCATTCGTGCAATATAATGCGAATAATTAGTTGATGTTCTGTCCCTCTCTCATCTGCAAACTTCACTGTCCCGGGGTTTGGGGACATCAACTGGCCGGAAGCAGAACTGCAACAGTTCGGAACAAATCGCTGTAACCGGACAATGGGCAGTGTGAGAGTGTTAGTGATTGGTGGAAGGTACTAAATCTGATTGGATATCTGAAAAAGCCAATCAGAGCGTTAAAGGAAAAAGTATTGTGACATCACTCCCAACTGCCCAATCACAATCATTGCCTTCACCCATCCCTTATTAGCATGTGGCGGTGACGTCAGCCTATTTAACCTGGGCTCGGAGCGGATTTGGGTCATTTCTGGGTCTGAAATTGAGTTTGAAAATGCCTGAGGACAAGAAAGCAGCTCCCAAGAAGGGCGCCAAGAAAACCTTGAGTAAAACGCCAGCAAAGGGCGGCAAGAAAAGGAGAAAGACGAGGAAGGAGAGTTACTCCATCTACATCTACAAAGTGATGAAGCAGGTTCACCCCGACACCGGCATCTCCTCCAAGGCGATGAGCATCATGAACTCCTTTGTGAACGATATTTTCGAGCGCATCGCGGGTGAGGCTTCCCGCCTGGCCCATTATAATAAGCGCCACACCATCAGCTCCCGAGAGATCCAGACCGCTGTGCGCCTGCTGCTGCCCGGAGAACTGGCCAAACACGCCGTGTCGGAAGGGACAAAGGCGGTGACCAAGTACACCAGCTCCAAGTAAAACTCCACAATGAACTGAAAACAACCTAAACACAAAGGCTCTTTTAAGAGCCACCCATAGTCTCTTTGAAGACGCTGTAATGACACCTTTGAATGGAATCATTTTACTGTAGATAGTTTGTTACTAACTGTCTTTCTATAACTATCAAGCTTTTGTAATTTCTTTTGAACTCTAGAAGATTTTCATAATGACTGCCCAGTCTAATCTATGTGTCGTTGTTCAATTTAGACCCAATAACAAAAAACGTGTCCCTGATCCTCTCATTCCCGTTCATAGTCGGCCCTTCCCCCGCAATTGCCTCTTCAGAGCCGTTTTAATGGCGGTGGATTAGACAACTGTCATTTCTTTCCCCTTTCCACGTTTGTTTGTTCATTATTCGGTGGTATCAGTTTATGAACCGCAAGCCTTTGTAATGCAGCAAACCTGAAAGGGACTTCATAGTGAGGATAGAATTGTCGAAAGGCTCTGTCATTGTTCGACTTCCTACACCAGGAATTTCAGCTCCGATTTAGATCCCGCAGCAGCTCCTGTGAACCGGAATCAATTCACAAACTGTGGTTTGTTTTTTTACACAAAGTGAGCTGGAATCTGCCCCGCTACAAAATGGGGCGTTATTCCCGCCAGTTTGAAAGCGAATGGAAAATGATGGCGAGTTTTAACCGGATTGTAAGAGTCTCTAAGATGTGAAGTTAATGTGGAATAACAGATGATGTGGGGATGCCGGTGATGGACTGGGGTGGACAAATGTAAGGAATCTTCCAACACCAGGTTATAGTCCAACAATTTTATTTTAAAATCACAAGCTTTCGGAGATTATCCCCTTCGTCAGGTGAGTGAGTGAATAAGAGGTTCTCAAATCGCATATCTTATATTAGGCTGGGACACCATCACACCAATCAAAAGGTGTCGTTGTTCAGACAGGTGGCTAACTGATAGATTTAAACATTTTTGCCTTCAGGCGACGTTATTTACTAAATCCGCTTCTTGTGTTATAAATATATTGGCGGGCTTTTCAAATTTGAAAATAAACGTTTCAGGTCTGATAATTGGGGCATATATGTCCGCCCTTTCTCATTGACGGCTATTGATTGGTGAATAAAACCGCTCTCATTGTTTGGTGAACAGCCCAATGAGAGGAAGAACGGATGGGCCAATCACAATTGCCCCACTGTACTCTTCCAGAAGGTATAAGAAGGGCGAGTGCGGGAAGATTTCTTCATTCTTTGTGAAAGTGTTTGTGAGATTGTAGAAATGTCTGGAAGAGGAAAAACCGGCGGTAAAGCTCGGGCCAAGGCCAAGTCTCGCTCATCCCGGGCCGGACTGCAGTTCCCTGTGGGCCGTGTTCACAGGCTCCTGCGAAGGGGGAACTATGCTGAACGTGTGGGTGCCGGAGCCCCGGTCTATCTGGCTGCTGTGCTCGAGTATCTGACGGCTGAAATCCTCGAACTGGCCGGCAACGCGGCCCGCGACAACAAGAAGTCCCGCATCATCCCCAGACACCTGCAGCTGGCCGTCCGCAACGACGAGGAGCTCAACAAGCTGCTGGGAGGGGTGACCATCGCTCAGGGCGGGGTGCTGCCTAATATCCAGGCCGTGCTGCTGCCGAAGAAAACCAGCAATGTGAGCTCCAAGAGCAAGTAAATCGACCAAGATTTAATCTGATAATCCAAAGTCACTTTTCAGAGCCACCCACTGTATGTATGAAAGGGCTGGAATTTAACAATAAAACGACCTGTTTCAGATCCTGATGTTTTCGCTCCTTGTCTCGATTTCATGTCCCGATGACGCTGAAAACCTTATTCCGATTCTGGAACTAACTGCCTCCCGTCTGTTAGAAGCGAACAATAAATATCTTGTTAAATATTACTGATCCATGTCGGTCTGTTACGGCACTCGCTTCCGGGCAGTAGATGTCGCCAATCTCCAATTGGTTGAAATTTGCAGCTTGTGTCGGAAATGAGGCCTAAATAATCATAATTGTGAGTAAACTGGGCGGGTGGGAGACAGAAATACCAGGGACGTTTGATCATCGTCTACAAGATGCTTTTTGTTGTGTTCCGGCCATTGTTGTAAGTGTTATTTACAGTCCCATCATCGGATGACACTTACTCGGTCTGTCTTCTGTCGCTCAGATTTGTATAACGGAAGCTGATTGATGTGTTGATTATTGTGTCAGCGTTTGCTGAATCAGTGTGAGTGAATTTTTTCTGTTATTGTATGTGTGAGGGATTTAATCTGTCGCTGTCAGCCTGTTCCTGTGTCAGTTACTAGTACCGAAGTGAATGTGACACTAATGTTTTCCGCTGCTTCTCATTCTAGCGCTGAGTGATAGAGCAAGACACACTTTAAAAGGAGTTCTCGGGCTTTTATGTCTCATAGAATACAAGTTTTAATCATCAGCCTTTGGATCTGTTATTGCGAGTTACAGTGAAACAGCCTCTGTCAGTACAGCTGGAGAGGGACAATAAACTGAAACTTCATTTGATCCGATTCCGCTTTATATCCAGCATGGGTTTTAAATCCCAACTAATTGCGGCTCACCCTCAGTGCTGGATTCAAATGACTGGAGTTAGTTAATCGCACTGTCATTGCTTCAGAAATCAATGATAGAACAGCCAGCTTCCATCAAACTCTACGTCCTTACAGCTAAAAGCCGTTCGATCTTTGTGATTGAGTGTTTCATTCTGATTAAATTAATCTTGGACATCTGCTGTCTGATATTAATCCTACACTGTCCCAGCAAACCCACCGACCCCCAATGTCCCATATTTCTCCGTGATTGGTTTGAGAAATCGCCCCCTCCATTTCGGAGACACACATTCATTTTATCAGTAAAGGTGCCATTAATGAATAGAACCCACAGGCTCATTTTACAGCCGCCCACTTTATCTATGAAAGTTCCTTCATCAAAAGGTACCGAGAGAAACAGCAGGGATGGAAACATCTAGTTTAAGAGTTATAGATTGTAAAATCAGTCTGGATTACAGCTTTAGGCACCGGTGGAATCCCATTTTACATTGCGGGACCTGTTCCTGGGTCAGAAATGAGTTCCCCATTCTCTCCAGTAGCACCGACTCCCTTTGCTGCCCTCGGTGTTTACTGGCTCGGTTCAGCCGGGATCAGAGCAATTTCAAAAAACCCGCCAGCCAACAAACCAACTTTTAAAGGTAATGTCCGCATTAATCCGATAAAGGGAACGATCCCCTTCATATCAAAGTTCACCAGTTCTCTTTTACTAGTTTGTCCCCGTTTCCCCTTCTCCTACATTGAGCCGCATTTCTAGTTACTAATTCAGTGCTTCTATTTCTACATGAGAAAATTAAGACCATTGGCCTTTCGTACCCTGAACCGAAGAATCTTATCCCTCCCATCCATTAAGAGTCCTGAACCGTGTCTCTACTGTTCCTGCAACCCTCCAATAAAGTACATCCAACCACTGACCTTCACCAAGGTGCATACATGTCAGCCGTGACTCAATGGATAGCATTCTCGCCTTTGAGTCAGGAGGTGGGTTCATGTCCCATTTCAGAGACTTTAACCCATAATCTAAGATGAGACTCCCAGCACAGTACTGAGGAAATGCTGCACTGTCGTCGGCACCATCTTTTGGACGAAGCCCCACTCAGGTGGATATAAAAGATCCAATGGCACTATTTTGGAGGAGAGCAGGGAAGTTCTACCTGGTGTCTTGGGTCTGTATTAACCCCTGAACCAACACCACTAAAACATGATCTCCGTGTTGTTTGTGGGAGCTTGCTGTGTGCAAATTGGCTGCCGTGTTTCCGACATTACAACAGCAACTTCACTTTATTGGTTGTAAAGTGCTTTGGGATGAACTGAGATCGTGAAAGGCATAATAGAAATGCAAGTCTTTCTTTTGATTCATTCGTTAAAATAAATCCACCGAGCAATGCAAAGTTAGAATTGCTAACAGTTTAACATTTTAATAATTCTACAAATACAATGAACCAACATCATCACCCATGTGTCAACCTATTCATCCTTGTTAGGAGATCTGTTTGCTACTCGAGGGCTCCTACAAGGTGTTCCCTGCCTCAACCCCACCGTGGCTTCAGCAAGGAGGTGTAGGAGGCCTTTGTGGCAATCTCTAAGAACTTGAGACCGAAGGGACCTGGCTTCAGGTTGCAGCATCTCTGCTGCCGCGGGGGCAGTCTGATCCAGCCGGCTTTCTGGCCCCGGGGCAGTCTGGTCGAGCAGGCTTCCTGGTCCGGAGGCCAGTCTGGTCTAGCAGGCTTCCTGGCCCCGGGGCAGTCTGGTCTAGCAGGCTTGCTGGCCCCGGGGCAGTCTGGCTTAGCTGGCTTCCTGGCCCTGGGGCAGTCTGGTTTAGCTGGCTTCCTGGCCCCAGGGCAGTCTGGTTTATCCGGCTTCCTGGCCCTGCGGCAGACTGGTCTAGCCGGCTTCATGACCCCGGGGCAGTCTGGTTAGCTGGCTTCCTGGCACTGGGGCAGTCTGGTCTAGCCGTCTTCCTGGCCCCGGGGCAGTCTGGTTTATCCGGCTTCCTGGCCCGAGGCAGTATGGTCTAACTGGCTTGCTGGCCCCGGGACCAGTCTGGTCTAGCTGTCTTCGTAGCTTCTGGGGAGTCGAGTCTAGCCGGTTTCATGGCCCCGGGGCAGTCTGGTCTAGCCGCTTCTTGGTCCCTGGGCAGTCTGTTCTAGCCAACTTCTTGGCCCCGGGGCAGACTGATCAAGCCAGCTTCGTCTCCGCGGGGCGGACGGGTCTAGCCATTTCCTGGCCCTGGGGCAGTCGGGTCCAGCTGACCTCTCGGCCCCAGGGCCCATTGGCCCAGCCGCATCCCTGACCCCCGAGCAGTCAGGTCTTGAAGGCTTCCTGGCCTCAGAGCAGTCGGAGTTTGAGGAGGTGACGATGGATCCGATGTGTTTCCGTCCTGAGAGAAGGCAGCATGTGCCACTCCCGCTGTGCCACTTCCACGTGTATGTGACTCACCACTGTTACTAAGCTGTGGGAGAGCAGATTGTAGGAGGTCTGAGACACGACTGAAGCCCCTATCAATACATTCACCCAGCCTTTCCAAGCCGGATGAGATGGTGCAGGCCAGAGCCTGAATGGCACCAGTTTGTGCATCGATCAATGATGCCAGTGCTGGTGCCACAGGCTCCTGAACAGACGGCCTGATTGCAGCTTCCATAGTGCTGCCCACACGCTCCATGGTAGACTGCAGAGTGGTGAGGCCTTGCGGCAGAACGCCCCACAATATGGAAGCGGACTCCTCCACCCTCCCAGACAGGGTGAGGCAGCTCCTAGACAGGCTGTCTAATGCCTCGAGCAATTGATGATGCACATGGGAAATCTTTCTTTTGAAGGCTGGGCCGCTGAAATCTCCACCTTTGTCCTCTTCCGCACAGCTAGAATCTGAGCTGGCCCTTTGGTCATCCGTCTCCCGCACTGACCTTTCCACAATGGTCAGCTCCTGCTCACTATTTGTGAATGATTCTCCCTGTGTAGATCCTTCTAACTGACCATCTTTCCCACCGGACTTGCTGATTCCTGCGCTGGTGTATTGAAAGGATGGACCTGGTGATGGTGCATCGTCTGTAGGGTGGCCTCCCTCCAAATCTTGCATAGCGGGGCCCAAGTAATGAGATAGACCTGGAAAAAAAGAAGGGCAATGGTCAGCGTTTACTGGGACGGTTAGGTAGTAGCAATCGAGTGGCAGCACAGTGCAGCTCCAGGGTGCCACACTGCCTGTGTGAGTGCTTAAAGAGAGAAGGTAAGAGAAATAGGCCTCCACCCTGTTGTACTTGGCCTCGAGCCATGTCATTCTCCATTCTTCTCCTGTAGGCTATCCAAATGATGTCCAGGGCATCCTGCTCCATCTGGGTGAGGTCTTGAATGCAGGTTCTCTTCCGTGGTTTGTGTGCCAATTTGTCCTGCAGAAAGAGTGGGAATTAGTTAATCTGTAGTTGCTGTAATGGGAATGTGCAGATGGAGTGAGACAGCTCAATATAAAGAAAGGAAGAACTAACGCCTTTTACGATCTCAAAACATCCCAAAGAGCTACACAGCAAATGAAGTGTTTTCTAACTGTAGTTAATGTTGTAATGCCGGAATCTATCATTAAGGACGTACTAACAGGGCAATTAGAAAATCATAATCAGGCTGAGTAAACACGGTTTTACGTAAGGGAAATCGTGTTTGAGAATCTATTAGAGTTTTTTGAGGGTGTATCTAACTGGTTTGATAAGGGGGAACCAGTGTGTGTAGTATATTTGGATTTTCAAAAGGCATTGGATAAGGTGCCACATAAAACAATATTAGGGCTCATGGGATTAAGGGTAATATATTAGCATGAATTGAGCATTGGTTAACGGACGGAATACTGAGAGCAGGAATAAATGGGTCATTTTTGGGTTGGCACGTTGTAACAAGTGGGGTGCCGCAGGGATTGGTGCTTGGGCCTCAGCTATTTACAATCTATATTAATGAATTAAATGAAGGGGACAATTGTGATGTGTCTAAGTTTGCTGACTATACAACTCCACGTGGAAAGTAAGCTGTCAGGAGGACACAAAGAGTCTGCAAAGTAATTTTGACAGGTTATGTGAGTGGGCAAGAAGGTGGCAGATGGAGTATCATGCGGGAAATGTGAGTTTATTCACTTTGGTAGGAAAATAGAACAACAGAATATTTTTAAATGGTGACAAAAAAATGGTGTTCAGTGGGATTTGGGTGTCCTTGTACATGAAACGCAAAATGTTAACATGCAGGTACAGCAAACAATTAAGAAGGCAAATGGCATGTTGGCTTTTATTGCAAGGGGTTGGAGTGCAAGATTAAGCAATTTCCGCTGCAATTGTCCAGGGCTTTGGTGAGACCACACCTGGAGTACTGTGTACAGTATTGGTCTCCTTATAGGATATGCTTGCCTTAGAGGTGGTGCAGTAGATTGATTCCTGGGATGAGAGGTTTGCCCTATGAGGAACGATTGAGTAGAATGGGGCTTTACTCTCTGGAGTTTAGAAGAATGAGTGATGATTTCATAGAAATATAGAAAATAGGAGGAGGAGTAGGCCATTCGGCCCTTCCAGCCTGCTCCATCATTCAATATGATCATGGCTGATCCTATATCACAATACCATATTCCCACTTTCTCCTGATACCCCTTGATGCCTTTTGTGTTTAGAAATCTATCTAGCTCCTTCTTAAATATATTCAGTGACTTGGCCTCCACAGCCTTCTGTGGTAGAGAATTCCACAGGTTCACGACCCTCTTAGTGAATAATTTTCTCCTCATCTCAGTCCTAAATGTGCTACCCCGTATCCTGAGACTGTGACCCTTCGTTCTGGACCCCCCTGCCGGGGGAAACATCCTCCCTGCATCCAGTCTGTCTAGCCCTGTCAGAATTTTATATGTTTTAATGAGATCCTCTCTCATTCTTCTAAACTCGAGTGAATACAGGCCGAGTCGACCCAATCACTCCTCATACGACAGTCCTGCCATCCCAGGAATCAGTCTGGTGAACCTTCGCTGCACTTCCTCTATGGCAAGAATATCCTTTCTTAGGTGAGGAGACCAAAACTGCACACAATACTCCACGTGTGGTCTCACCAAGGTCCTGTATAACTGCAGTAAGACATCCTTGCTCCTGTACTCAAATCCTCTTGCAATGAAGGCCAACATACCATTTGCCTTCCTAACTGTTTGTTGCACCTGCATATTTGCTTCATATTCGCTTTCATTGAAATATATAAGATTCTAAGAAGGCTTGACTAGGTAGATGCTGAGAGGATGCTTCCCTTGGCTGGAGAGTCTAGAACTAGGGGACCTCGTCTCAGAATGAGGGGTTGGAAATTTAGGACTGAGTTGAGGAGAAATTTCTTCACTCAGAGGGTCGTGAATCTTTGGAATTCTTTACCCCAAACAGCTGTGGATGATGAGTCGTTGTGTGTATTTAAGGCTGAGATAGATAGATTTTTGGACTCCAGGAGAATCAAGGGATATGGGGATTAGATGTGAAAGTGGACTTGAGGTCTAAGATCAGCAACGATCTTATTGAATTGCGAAGCAGGCTCGAGGGATTGTATGACCCACTCCTGCTCCTGTTTCTTATGTTCTTATGTGGGAAACCTGGCAGCCAATTTTCACCCAGCAAGCTCCCATTATGTCCTCATGGTGTTGGTTGATGAATAAATATTGGCCAGGACACCAGGGAGAAAAAACTGCTCTCCTTCGAAATAGTATCATGGGATCATTTATGTCCACCTGAGATGAGAGATGGGGGCTCGGTTTAATCTCTCATCCAAAAGAAAGCACCTCCGACAGTCCAGCACTCCCTCAGTACTGCACTGGGAGCGTCAGCCTACATTTTATGCTCAAGTCCCTGGAGTGGGGATTTGAACGCATGTCCCTCTGACTCAGAGGTGAGATTGTTACCACTGACCGATGGCAGATGTACCAGTATGATACCAGGGATGAGGAACTTCAGTTATGTGGGCAGACCAAGAAAACTGGGATTCTTCTCCTCAGAGCAGAGAAGGTTAAGGGAAGACTTGCTAGAGTGGTACCAGGGATGAGGGACTGCATGTGCACAGACCAGAGAAGCTGGGACTGTTCTCCTTAGAGCAGGGACGATTAAGAGATTTAATAGAGGTGTTCAAAATTATGTGGGGATTTGATAGAGTAAATAAGGATAAAATGTTTCCCCTGTTCGTCTCCCAATAGTGCTGTGGGATCTTTTACATCCACTGGAGAGGGCAGATGGAGAACAGGGTTCAATGTCTCATCCGAAAGCTGGCACCTCGGACAGTGCAGCGGTCCCTCAGTACTGGCAGCCTGAGTCACAGCCCAGACGTAGTACGACTTTATACTCACCCTTGCAGTCCGAGTGAGGTCGTTGAACTTCTTGCGACACTGCACTCCTGTCCTGAGAACCTCACTCCCGGCATTCACATTGAGAGCCACCTCCTTCCAGGCCTGGCGTAGTGTCTGCCTGGGCATCTTCCTCCCATCCGAGGGGAAAAAGACCTCCTTACGGGACCTTACCTGCTCCACCAAAACCTCCACTGCTGCATCACTGAATCGCGGAGCTTTTGGTTCTGACATTCCTCTGGGCCAAATGCTGAAATCGCCGTCCAAAACAAAGTGCCTCGGTGGAAAGGACAAGAGCGCCGTTTAACAGCGCCGGGCTCGCCGGAAATCCCGGCCGCCGGAAATTGCCGGCCGAACAACTCGGCGAGCCGCCCGTCAATGTTGCACACACGTGGGAAACCCACCAATCTGATTCAAAGTCGGCCCGTCCATCAAATTGATTCGGGCCAATCAAAGACTCTTCCGATCCTCCCGCCCGAGATCCGCCCGCAGTGAAAATGCCCCCTCAGTCTGACCGCAAACGGTGGCGTTAGATTGGAGCGGAGGCACCGAGAAATACGAGGAATGTTTGAAATGCAACCACCAGCCATTATTTAATATGAAATTAATCGTTTTAATATTTACAGTTCATCAATCAGACAACATTCAGCTTGCATTCTGTTACACGGGTCAGTCTCTGCACAAGCTGATTGATTGTTACTTGAATAGTTGCTAAACACATTGTACAGAGTGTGGGATTCATTTTGTAACTGTAAGTCTCTAGTATTTAATATGTGTGTGGGATTCTTTCAATATATGCAGTCTCTGGTACTATGTGTGAATGAGGTTAATTATGTATCTGACAGCCTTTGGTAGTGTATGAGTGTTGGCGTTTATTCTGTACCTTCTGCTGTATGTCAGTGTGGGAATCATTCTGTATTTTTCAGTCACTGGTACTGTAAATGCGTTTAGGATTAATTACTTATCTGTCAGTCTCTGTTACTGTGTGTGAGTGTGGGATTCATTCTGTATCCGTTAGTCTCTGTAAGTGTGGGATTCATTGTACTGCTGTCAGTCTCCAGTACTGTGTATGAGTGTGAGATTGATTCTGTATCTGTCTGTCTCTGGTACTGTGTGTGAGTGTGGGAATCATTAATTATCTGTCAGTCTCTGGTACTGTATATGCATTTGTGATTAATTAATTACCTGTCACTCTCTGGTATTGTGTGAGTGTGGGATTGTACCTACCAATCTCCGGTACTGTATGTGAGTGTGTGATTCATTATCTTGCAGTCTCTGATACGGTGTGTGAGGGTGGGATTAATTATTTATCTGTCAGTCTCTTGTACTGTATTTGCGTGTAGGATTCATTCTATATGTGCAGTCTTTGGTTATATATTTGAGTGTAGGATTCATTCTGCATCTGTCTGTCTCTGGTACTGTATGTGCTAGTCGGATTCATTCTGCATCTGACAGTCTGTGTTATTGTCTGAGTGTGAGATTCATTCCCTTTCTGTCAATCTCTGCTGCAGCATATGAGTGTGGGATTCATTCTGTATCTATCAGTCTCGAGCTGTCTGTGAGTATGAGATTCATTGTATCACTGTCAATCTCCAGTACTGTGTATGAGTGTGATATTCATTCTGCATTTGTTAGTGTCTGGTACTGTCTGTGATGGTGGGATTAATTTTGTGTCTGTCAAACTCTGGTACCATATGCGTGTGTGGAATTCATTCCACATCTGTCAATCTGCTACAGTGTGAGTGTGGGATTCATTTTGTACTTGTCAGTCTCTGGTACTGTGTGTGAGTGTGGGATTCATTCTCTATCTGTTTGTTTCTGGTAATGTATGTGAGGGAGGGATTCGTTCTATATATGCAGTATCTGGTACTGCATGAGTGTGGGACTTATTCAGTATCTGTTAATCTCTGGTACTGTGTGTGGGTGTGAGATTAATTCTGCATCTGTCAGTATCTGATACTGTGGGTGAGTGTGGGATTAATTCTGCTTCTGTCAATCTCTCGCACTGTGTGTGAGTTTGAGATACGTTCTGTATCTGACAGTCTCTGGTACTGTGTGTCAGTGTGGGATTCATTATCTTCTGTCAGTCTCTGGTACTGTGTGTCAGTGTGGGATTCATTATTTTCTGTCAGTCTCTGGTACTGTGTTTGAGTGTGGGATACATTCTGTATCCGTTAGTCTCTGTAAGTGTGGGATTCATTGTACTGCTGTCAGTCTCCAGTACTGTGTATGAGTGTGAGATTGATTCTGCATCTGTCGGTCTCTGGTACTGTCTGTGAATGTGAGATTAATTATGTATTTGTCTCTTTCTGGATTCATACTGTGTCTGTCAGTGTCTGGTAATGTATGTGAGTGTGAGATTCTTTCTGTATCTGTCAGTATCTGGTCCTGTATGTGAGTGAGATTCTTACAATATCTGCAACTTTTTGGTATGGTGTGAGTTTGTGATTCATTCTATATCTGTCTGTTTCTGGTACTGTGTTTGCGAGGGTTTCATTCTATATATGCAGTCTCTGGTATGGCGTGGGTGTGAGATTTATTCTGTTTATGTTAATCTCTCTACTGTGTGTGAGTATGGAATTCATTCTGTTTCTGTAAATCACTGGTACAGTGTATGAGTGTGGGATTCATTTTAGATGTGTCAGTCTCTGATACCATCTGTGTTAGTGGGATTCATTCTGTTTCTGTCAGTCTCTAGTACCACATTTGAGTGTAAGATTGATTCTGTATGTGTCAGTCTCTAGTAAAGTCTGTGAGTGTGGAATTAATTCTGTATCCCTTAATCTTTGGTACTGTATATGATTCATTCTGTGTCTGTCAGTCTCGAACAGTATTTGTGAGTGTCCGATTAATTCTGTATTTGTCTATAACTGGTACCGTGTGTGAGTGTGTGATTCATTCTTTATCTCTCAGTCACTGGTGCTGTGTGGGTGTGAAATTCATTCTCTATCTTGTCATTGCCTGGTACTATATGTGAGTGTGGGATTCATTCTGTATCTGTCATTCTCTGGTACAGTATGTGTATGTGGTGTTAATTCGGTATCTGTCAGTCACTGGTACAGTGTGTGAGTGTGGTATTCATTCTGTATCTGTCAGTCTCTGGTCCTGTATGTGAGTGTGAGATTGATTCTGTATCTGTCAGTCTCTGGTCCTTTATGTGAGTATGGGTTCATTCTGTGTCTTTCAGTCTCTGGTACTGTGTGTGATTGTGGGATTTATTGTATATCTGTCAGTCTCTGGAACAGTGCACAAGTCAGGATTAATTCCATATCTAAATTTTAATTGTTACTCAGTTTGGTGTTTCATAGAATCATAGAAGTTACAACATGGAAACAGGCCCTTCGGCCCAACATGTTCATGTCGCCCAGTTTATACCACTAAGCTAGTCCCAATTGCCTGCACTTGGCCCATATCCCTCCATACCCATCTTACCCATGTAACTGTCCAAATGCTTTTTAAAAGACAAAATTGTACCCGCCTCTACTACTGCCTCTGGCAGCTCGTTCCAGACACTCACCACCCTTTGAGTGAAAAAATTGCCCCTCTGGACCCTTTTGTATCTCTCCCCTCTCACCTTAAATCTATGCCCCCTCGTTATTGACTCCCCTACCTTTGGGAAAAGATTTTGACGATCGACCTTATCTATGCCCCTCATTATTTTATAGACTTCTATAAGATCACCCCTTAACCTCCTACTCTCCAGGGAAAAAAGTCCCAGTCTGTCTAACCTCTCCCTGTAAGTCAAACCATCAAGTCCCGGTAGCATCCTCGTAAATCTTTTCTGCACTCTTTCTAGTTTAATAATATCCTTTCTATAATATATTAACGTATAAATACTTTTCTGCCCAGTAATTAATTTGTAAATATGGTGCACTTTAGAATTTCATGATGTAGCTTTTAATGAGACAATCTGTCTGGCTTTTGGACCAGTATTAAATCTGTATCACAATGAACACTAATGGCATTGATACTGAATCCTAGTCTGACACTCTATGAGGTTTTTGGTCTGGTATGTAATGCGTAGCTCAGTCTGCAATAATGGAATTGATACTGTATCTTTTAGTCTGACAGTGTTTGAGATTGTTGGATTTTTAATTAACGTGTAGCTCAGTCTGTACTAATGGAATTGATACTGTATCTTTCAGTCTGACACAATGAGATTTTCGGATTGGTAGGTAAAGATTAGCTCAGTCTGAACTAATGGAATTGATACTCTATCTTTCAGGGTGTCATTGTACGAGACTTTAGCACTGCTATGTAACGTGTTGCTCTTGGTCTAATCGAATTGATATTGTAACTTTCAGTTTCATAATATGAGTGAGTTCTGAACTGCTATCTAATTTTGTATCGCAGGTTACATTATCGTTCAGCATCTCTCACTCTGATACTCCACGTGAGTTTTGGACTTGTATGTAATTTGCAGCTCAGGTTACAGAATTGGGATGGATACTGAATCTTTTAAACTCATAATGTGTGTGAGTTTTGCTCGCTCATATGGGTTACATTATTGGGGCTTTTGCTGTATCTTTCAATTAGTTACCGTGTGTCTATTCTATCTGCTATTTAATTTGTAGCTAAGGCTGCACTATTGTGAGGTTGACGCAGTGTCTTTCAAACTGATAGTGGGCGTAATTTTGGACTGGGATTTATCTATCTACTTGTCAGCGGTATTGATTTAGGGTGAAATGGAAACATCGTCTGCCTCTCCTCCTCTGAATGTTGAATTGAAAGTGCATCTGTGGTACTTGGGATCATTGTGGGACTGAATACTTCTGCTGAGTTAGACTGTGGAGCTGATGACCCGTCTGTCTCTGTGCTCTGTGACTGATAATGTACCTACTGTGAGTGAGAAGGAGCTGGTTGCACTGTTCCTTGTGCCTCGAGTGGAGGAAACCACATTTATTCTGGCTCCTTCAAATATTTTCCTGTCGGAAGTAAAAGTATGTCTTGTAACTCAAGAGAACAGGTGAGGTAGAAAATACAAAAATAATCAAATTAATCCCTCTGTTCATAATCATTATTAAAACAAGCGATACGAACAGGAGCTAGATAGATTTCTAGACACAAAAGCCATCAAGGGGTATGGAGAGAGAGCGGGAACATGGTCTTGAGATAGAGGATCAGCCATGATCATATTGAATGGCGGAGCGGGCTCGAAGGGCCGAATGGCCTAATCCTGCTCCTATTTTCTATGTTTCTATAATATGTCAGTGCCTGACTCCACTGCAGTACTGCAGCACTCAGCTTCCGCATACCAGGTGTGTCAGGCTGTTTTACAACAATTTCCTGACATCCAGGCACAACCCAACCCCTGCACTGATCCACGAATGGGACTACCCGCTAGGGCAGGGACCTTTGTACGCGTCAGGTTTCTAATCCCCTCTCCCATAGGACTAACCGTTCAACCGAAACAAAACAGCCGCTGTTTAAAATGTGTCCTTCACACTTCCAGATTGATGACTGCAATAGATGATCGTTTCATAAATCCAGGACCATTCACTGCTGGTTTGGGGAGAGAACGCAGCAATGATTTCAAATGGCAGGTTCTTCCCATACCCTGGACAAACTTGTACACACGCAGCCCCAGAATGGCTTCTCCCTTCCCCCGCTCACTCCATGTTCCGGGACCAGTTCCTGATCCACTCCACCTCTTACAAACAGCCCCCGGACTCCCCCCTCAACTTGCCCCGGACTCAATGCCGATCTCTGAGCCCATCTGCGGACACGATCCCGAATGAGCTGCTGTAACGAGGCTGCTGTTTACTCCTTTACCCCGGGGGCCGTGATCTCTCCATTCCCGGCTGTTTGAAACCATTTTCTTCCACTCACTGAGGGAATGACGCCCACATGCAGACGTGGGGGAGGGGAACGCGCACGCGCTCTTCTGCTGAGTAACAATCAGCGCTGGGAATGGGGCTGAATCACGCATGCGCAGGTATCTCAGGCTTCATTCAGAACAAAAACCAATGGGAAATTTTCCCAATTCACTTTTATCAGAATCTGAGCAAAGGCATTGGGACTGGGGGAAAGGGCAGGGAACCTTTAAAGCTGGGGGTTTGCCCCTTTAAGAAGCTCTAATTGTGATCATTCCCCGCTGGGTGTTTGCTGTTCATGAGCCCGTCTTCTCAAAGAAACTTGGGAGGAAATCTGGAGTCGGCGTATCTGTTGGGAATCTTCTCAAAGCAATCCTGCAGGAACTTGGGAGGAAAGCGGGAGTCGGTGTGTTTGTTGGGATTCTGCAGGAGTTCATATCAGACAGCAACGGTCTCAGATTAATTTAATCGGAGTCAAATATTCGTTCAATGATAGAAATAGTGAACGGCCTGAAGTTACAAAACTACAGATAGCACAACAGGCATTTGAACGTTACATCGAAACTACAACACAAAAACAGTCCATTCAGCCCAAATGGACTATGCCGGCGTTTATGCTCCACACGAGCCTCCTCCCACCCTACTTCAGGTAACCCTATCAGCACACCCTTCTATTCAGTTCTCCCTCAGGTGCTTCTCCAGCTTCCTGAAAGAATAGGGTTTAAACAAAGCATAGAAAATAGGAGGGCACAGGTTCGCATCTCTGTGAGGGATGAGACCGGTCACACAAACATAGTGACATTAATCTAACCCGCCCGCCGCTTTAACACACTCTGACACAATATTCACATCTGCACATTCACGGGACAAACTGTTCGCCAGGTTGACAATTCCCGGGACAGGTTTTCCTCCCTGCTCGGCCTGTGCTGCTGATTCTCGGGGGTTCATTGTAGTTTCCCAGCTCAGAAACTGTTGAACACCCTGAGGACGGCGCTCCTCACAGTGTCTGGTCAGTCGCCGCAGAATAGAAGTTTACAACATGGAAACAGACCCTTCGGACCAACATGTCCATGTCGCCCAGTTTATACCACTAAGCTAGTCCCAATTGCCTGCACTTGGCCCATATCCCTCTATACCCATCTTACCCATGTAACTGTCCAAATGCTTTTTAAAAGACAAAATTGTATCCGCCTCCACTACTGCCTCTGGCAGATCGTGACAGACACTCACCACTCTTTGATTGAAAAAATTGCCCCTCTGGACCCTTTTGTATCTCTCCCCTCTCACCTTAAATCTATGTCACTTCGTTATAGACTCCCCTACCTTTGGGAAAAGATTTTGACTATCTACCTTATCTATGCCCCTCATTATTTTATAGACTTCGATAAGATCACCCCTTAACCTCCTACTCTGCAGGGAAAAATTCCCAGTCTATCTAACCTCTCCCTATAAGTCAAACCATCAAGTCCCGGTAGCATCCTAGTAAATCTTTCTGCACTCTTTCTAGTTTAATAATATCCTTTCCATAGTAGGGTGACCAGAACAGTACACAATATTCCAAGTGTGGCCTTACTAATGTCTTGTACAACTTCAACAAGACATCCCAACCCCTGTATTCAATGTTCTGACCAATGAAACCAAGCATGCCGAATGCCTTCTTCACCACCCTATCCACCTGTGACTCCACTTTCAAGGAGCTATGAACCTGTACTCCTGGATCTCTTTGTTCTATAACTCTCCCCAACGCCCTACCATTAACGGAGTAGGTCCTGGCCGGATTCGATCTTCCAAAATGCATCACCTCACATTTATCTAAATTAAACTCCATCTGCCATTCATCGGCCCACTGGCCCAATTGATCAAGATCCCGTTGCAATCCTAGATAACCTTCTTCACTCTCCACAATGCCACCAATCTTGGTGTCATCTGCAAACTTACTAACCATGCCTCCTTAATTCTCATCCAAATCATTAATATAAACAAGAAATAACAGCGGATCCAGCACCGATCCCTGAGACACACCGCTGGTCACAGGCCTCCAGTCTGAAAAACAACCCTCGACATCCACCCTCTGTCTTCTGTCATCAAGCCAATTTTGTATCCAATTGGCTACCTCACCTTGGATCCCGTGAGATTTAACCTTATGTAACAACCTACCATGCGGTACCTTGTCAAAGGCTTTGCTAAAGTCCATGTAGACCACGTCTACTGCACAGCCCTCATCTATCTTCTTGGTTACCCCTTCAAAAAACTCAATCAAATTCGTGAGACATGATTTTCCTCTCACAAAACCATGCTGACTGTTCCTAATCAGTCCCTGCCTCTCCAAATGCCTGTAGATCCTGTCCCTCAGAATACCCTTAAACAACTTACCCACTACAGATGTCAGGCTCACCGGTCTGTAGTTCCCAGGCTTTTCCCTGCTGCCCTTCTTAAACAAAGGCACAACATTTGCTACCCTCCAATCTTCAGGCACCTCATCTGTAGCTGTCGATGATTCAAATATCTCTGCTAGGGGACCCGCAATTTCCTCCCTAACCTCCCATAACGTCCTGGGATACATTTCATCAGGTCCCAAAGATTTATCTACCTTGATGCGCATTAAGACTTCCAGCACCTCCCTCTCTGTAATATGTACACTCCTCAAAACATCACTATTTATTTCCCCAAGTTCCCTAACATCCATGCCTTTCTCAACCGTAAATACCAATGTGAAATATTCATTCAGGATCTCACCCATCTCTTGTGGTTCTGCACATAGATGACCTTGTTGATCCTTAAGAGGCCCTACTCTCTCCCTAGTTACTCTTTTCCCCTTTATGTACTTGTAGAAGCTCTTTGGATTTTCCTTTGCCTTATCTGCCAAAGCAATCTCATGTCCCATTTTTGCCCTCCTGATTTCTCTCTTAACTCTACTCCGGCAATCTCTATACTCTTCAAGGGATCCACTTGATCCCAGCTGCCTATGCACGTCATATGCCTCCTTCTTCTTTTTGACTAGGGCCTCAATCTCCCGAGTCATCCAAGGTTCCCTACTTCTACCAGCCTTGCCCTTCACGTGATAAGGAATGTGCTTACCCTGAACCCTGGTTAACACAATTTTGAAAGCCTCCCACTTACCAGACGTCCCTTTGCCTGCCAACAGACTCTCCCAATCAACTTCTGAAAGTTCCTGTCTAATACCATCAAAATTGGCCTTTCCCCAATTTAGAATTTTAACTTTTGGGCCAGACCTATCATTCTCCATAGCTATCTTAAAACTAATGGAATTATGATCACTGGTCCCAAAGTGATCCCTCACTAACACTTCCGTCACCTGCCCTTCCTTATTTCCCAAGAGGAGGTCAAGTTTTGCCCCCTCTCTAGTCGGGCCATCCAAATGCTGAATGAGAAATTCCTCCTGAATACACTCAACAAATTTCTCTCCATCCAAGCCCCTCATGCTATGGCTGTCCCAGTCAATGTTGGGAAAGTTAAAATCCCCTACTTTTATCACCGTATTTTTCTTGCAGCTGTCTGTAATCTCCTTACATATTTGCTCCTCAATTTCCCGTTGACTATTTGGGGGTCTGTAGTACAATCCTATCAAAGTGATCTCTCCCTTCTTATTTTTCAGTTCTACCCATATAGACTCAGTGGGCGAACCCTCGGATATATCCCCTCTCACTACTGCCATGATGTTCTCCCTAATCAAGAACGCAACTCCCCCTCCACTCTTACCTCCTGCTCTATCTTTCCTATAGCATCTGTACCCTGGAACATTGAGCTGCCAGTCCTGCCCCTCCCTTAGCCATGTTTCAGCAATAGCTATAACATCCCAGTCCCATGAACCCATCCATGCCCTGAGTTCATCTGCCTTGCCCATCAGACTTCTTGCATTGAAATAAATGCAGTTTAATCTAGACTTCCCTTGGTCTTTGCCCTGCTTTCTCAGACCATGTATCCGGTCATGTTTTGTACACTCTCCCTTACTGCCTTTTGTTTCTGTCACCACTTTACTTCCCACTGACTTCCTGCATCGGTTCCCATCTCCCTGCCACATTAGTTTAAACCCTCCCCAGCAGCACTAGCAAACACTCCCCCTAGGACATTGGTTCCAGTCCTGCCCAGATGCAGACCGTCCAATTTGTACTGGTCCCACCTCCCCCAGAAACGTTTCCAATGGCCCAGGAATTTGAATCCCTCCCTCTTGCACCATCTCTCAAGCCACGTATTCATCCTAGCTATCCTGTCATTCCTACTCTGACTAGCCCGTGGCACTGGTAGCAATCCTGAGATTACTACCTTTGAGGTCCTACTTTTTATTTTAACTCCTAACTCCCTAAATTCAGCTTGTAGGACCTCATCCCGTTTTTTACCTATATCGTTGGTACCTATATGCACCACGACAACTGGCTGTTCACCCTCCCCCTCCAGAATGTCCTGTAGCCGCTCCGAGACATCCCTGACCCTCGCACCAGGGAGGCAACATACCATCCTGGAGTCTCGGTTGCGTCCGCAGAAACGCCTGTCTATTCCCCTTGCAATCGAGTCCCCTATCACTATAGCTCTGCCACTCTTTTTCCTTTTGTAAACAATTTTACAACACCAAGTTATAGTCCAGCAATTTTATTTTAAATTCACAAGCTTTCGGATGCTTCCTCCTTCCTCAGGTGAACGTTTGTTGGAAACTTGCTGTTGTAAAATTGTTTACAATTGTCAACCCCAGTCCATCACCGGCATCTCCACATCATCACTCTTTTTCCTGCCCTCCTGTGCAGCAGAGCCAGCCACGGTGCCATGAACTCGGCCGCTGTCACCTTCCCCTGGTGAGCCATCTCCCCAACAGTATCCAAAACGGTATACCTGTTTTGGAGGGAGATGACCACAGGGGACCCCTGCACTGCCTTCCTACTCTTCCTCTGTCTGTTGGTCACCCATTCACTATCCCCCTCAGTAATTTTTATCTGTGGTGTGACCAACTGCTACCCACTGTTCAGTGGAGGTGACTGAGCCGACTTCTCCCAGAATGCCCCTCTGTCCCCTCTGCTGGATGCTTTTCCTCCTGGTAGTCACTGAAGGGCTTCTTCTGCTACCCACTGTTCAGTGGAGGTGACTGAGCCGACTTCTCCCAGAATGGCCCTCTGTCTCCTCTGCTGCATCCGACCTGCTCTAGTAGCCACAGTATTTATGCGGCTGGTCCAGTTAAGTTTCTGGTCAATGGTGACCCCCCAGGATGTTGATGGTGGGGGATTCGGCGATGGTAATGCCATTGAATGTCAAGGGGAGGTGGTTAGACTCTCTCTTGTTGGAGATGGTCATGGCCTGGCACTTGTCTGGAGCGAATGTTACTTGCCATTTATCAGCCAAAGCCTGTCTTGCTAATGTCACAATCGGACGAGGAGGGAAAATATGAACTGGCTGGAGAGGAAAGGGAAAGGAATTGAATGAAACAGCGGGAGATTCGCGTGGGTCCCTTTCCCCGCTCTTGTTAGTACAAAAAGCCCAGAATGCGGGGAATGGGAGGTGTCTAAAGCATCAAACACCAATTTCATTCTATTAACAGTTAGTGGTCTCAGGCCAAGCGATGAATTTGATAGTTTGATGGGGTTTCTGGAGCAATGGGCCGTTCATCCATCTCTAATTGGTAATTCAGTGCTGACAGTGAGCAGTTCCACCAGCAGACTGAAGTTTGTTACCAAAATAAATGAGCAGATTCACCAGAATAACGCCGGTGATTAAAGGGTGAAATTATGGGGCAGATTGCATAATGTTGTATCCCCTAGCGTTTACAAAGTTTTGAATGGCAGTGAGAATTGTATCGACTTGTTACCGGTACCGGTTTGATTGATGGATGGAAACAGCCTCTGTCTCCACTGTTCCATGTGACGGTGGGATTGAAAATCCATTGCGGATCTCAGATCACCGCGGGACTGACTACTCCTGCTGCCTCCCACATGATGACAAGTCTATGTCTCTGCTCTGTGTGTGTGAAAAAGTACCTGTTGTGTGTGAGATAACTCGGGAACGGGTGCGGAGGAAAATATATATCAAAATGTTAAATATATGTGGTAATGACCATTTTAAACTGTGCAGAAAATGAGATTTTCTTTTGCCAAAACGGTTATTTCCCATTTTGAAATTGGCGGCGTTTTTGAAATTGAAGATTAATCACAGCTCAGCCGATCGGAGCCAGCAATTTCCAGCGTTTCGTTCAGTCCTCAGAGTTCGGTTCAATTCTGACCGGATGTCGGCCTCCAGCCAATTACTGCTTGGGTCGGTTTCTCACAGAGTTTTGATAGGCAGCCGTACAGCAGACTCCGTATTAATAGTCCATGTGTCCCACACTGAGCTGAGAATTGCTCAGAAAATGGCCAGGACCAAGCAGACAGCGCGCAAATCGACCGGCGGGAAAGCTCCTCGCAAACAGCTGGCTACCAAAGCGGCCCGGAAGAGCGCTCCAGCCACGGGCGGAGTGAAGAAGCCTCATCGCTACAGACCCGGCACTGTGGCTCTGAGGGAGATCCGCCGCTACCAGAAATCCACCGAGCTGCTCATCCGCAAACTGCCCTTCCAGCGCCTGGTGCGAGAGATCGCTCAGGACTTCAAGACGGACCTGCGCTTCCAGAGCTCGGCCATTATGGCCCTGCAGGAGGCCAGCGAGGCTTACCTGGTGGGGCTGTTTGAGGACACCAACCTGTGCGCCATCCACGCCAAGCGGGTCACCATCATGCCCAAAGATATCCAGCTGGCCCGCCGCATCCGAGGGGAGCGCGCCGAAACCCGACCCGGCTTCAGCACCAAGTGCAACAACGGCTCTTTTCAGAGCCACCAAATCGGCGATGGAAAGAGCTGTGATCTCCTGGGTTAACAGACAGGAGTGCCAATTCCAAACCGACCAACACGAGGAATTTGAAATGGAGACAGTTTCATTTCCACACACACGCAGGACTGGAGGGAGGAGAATTCCACCAGACTGACTCCCATCACCTCCAGTGCCTCAATCGGATAAAGTACTGGCAAGCAGGTACAGAAAGTTCTGATTCCGATAGTATTCTTTCACATGAGGTAGCTACACCCGCAGTGTCAATCTAAATACAAGAGAGAGTCTAAACACCTACACTTGACATGCAACGGCATTACCTTCGCCAAATACCCCAGCATCAACATCCTGGGGGTCACCATTGACCAGAAACATATCTGGACCAGCCACATAAATACTGTTGCTACAAAAATTGGTAGGGTGGTAAATAGCGAGGAGGATAGCCTCAGTCTGCAGGACGATATAGATGGGTTGGTCAGATGGGCGGAACAGTGGCAAATGGAATTTAACCCGGAAAAGTGCGAGGTGATGCACTTTGGAGGGACGAACAAGGCAAGGGAATACACAATGAATGGGAGGACCCTAGGCAAGACAGAGGGTCAGAGGGATCTTGGTGTGCAAGTTCACAGATCCCTGAAGGCGGCGGAACAGGTAGATAAGGTGGTAAAGAAGTCATATGGGATACTTGCCTTTATTAGCCGAGGCATAGAATATAAGAGCAAGGAGGTTATGATGGAGCTGTATAAAACACTGGTTAGGCCACAGCTGGAGTACTGTGTGCAGTTCTGGTCGCCACACTACAGGAAGGATGTGATCGCTTTGGAGAGGGTGCAGAGGAGATTCACCAGGATGTTACCAGGGCTGGAGCGCTTCAGCTATGATGAGAGACTGGGAAAATTGGGTTTGTTTTCCTTGGAGCAGAGGAGGCTGAGGGGGGACATGATTGAGGTGTACAAAATTATGAGTGGCACAGATAGGATGGATACTAAGGAGCTTTTTCCCTTCGTTGAGGGTTCTATAACAAGGGGGCATAGATTCAAGGTAAAAGGCGGGAGGTTTAGAGGGGATTTGAGAAAGAACTTTTTCACCCAGAGGGTGGTTGGAGTCTGGAACTCACTGCCTGAAAGGGTTGTGGAGGCAGGAACCCTCACAACATTCAAGAAGCATTTGGATGAGCACTTGAAATGCCATAGCATACAAGGCTATGGACCAAATGCTGGAATATGGGATTAGATGAGACAGGGCTTGATGGCCGGCGCGGACACGATGGGCCGAAGGGCCTCTATCCGTGCTGTATAACTCTATGACTCTATGACTCTATGAGCAGGTGAGAGGCTGGGTATTCTGCGATAAATGTCCAAGTCGGGATGGTATGTGACTTGAAGGAACCAAAATACTTTGTTTTATTCGTTCACGGGATGTGAGCGTCGCTGGCTGGCATTTGTTGCCCATCCCTAATTGCCCTCGAGAAGGTGGTGATGAGCCGCCTTCTTGAACCGCTGCATTCCGTGTGGTGAAGGTTCTCCCACAGTGCTGTTAGGAAGGGAGTTCCAGGATTTTGACCCAGCGACGATGAAGGAACGGCGATATATTTCCAAGTCGGGATGGTGTGTGACTTGGAGGGGATCATGCAGATGGTGTTGTTCCCATGTGCCTGCTGCTCTTGTCCTTCTAGGTGGTAGAGGTCGCGGGTTTGGGAGGTGCTGTCGAAGAAGCCTTGGCGAGTTGCTGCAGTGCATTCTGTGGATGGTACACACTGCAGCCACAGTGCGCTGGTGGTGAAGGGAGTGAATGTTTAGGCTGGTGGATGGGGTCCCAATCAAGCGGGCTGCTTTATCTTGGATGGTGTCGAGCTTCTTGAGTGTTGTTGGATCACACTCCTGACTTGTGCCTTGTAGATGGTGGAAAGGCTTTGGGGAGTCAGGAGGTGAGTCACACGCCGCAGAATACCCAGCCTCTGACCTGCTCTAGTAGCCACAGTATTTATATGGCTGGTCCAGTTAAGTTTCTGTTCAATGGTGACCCCCAGGATGTTGATGGTGGGGGATTCGGCGATGGTAATGCCGTTGAATGTCATGGGGAGGTGGTTAGACTCTCTCTTGTTGGAGATGGTCATTGCCTGGCACTTATCTGGTGCGAATATTACTTGCCACTTATGAGCCCAAGCCTGGATGTTGTCCAGGTCTTGCTGCTTGCGGGCTCGGACTGCTTCATTATTTGAGGGGTGGTGAATGGAACTGAACACTGTGCAATCATCAGCAAACATCCTCAATTCTGACCTTATGATAGAGGGAAGGTCATTGATGAAGCAGCTGAAGATGGTTGGGCCTAGGACACTGCCCTGTGGAACTCCTGCAGCAATATCCTGGGGCTGAGATGATTGGCCTCCAACAACCACTACCATCTTCCTTTGCGCTAGGTAAGACTCCAGCCACTGTCGATGTTTCCCCCTGATTCCCATTGACTTCAATTTGACTCGGGCTCCTTGGTGCCACACTTGGTCAAATGCTGCCTTGATGTCAAGGGCAGTCACTCTCCCCTCACCTCTGGAATTCAGCTCTATTATCCATGTTTAGACCAAGGCTGTAATGAGGTCTGGAGCCGAGTGGTCCTGGCGGAACCCAAACTGAGCATCGGTGAGCAGATTATTGGAGAGTAAGTGCCGCTTGATAGCACTGTCGACGACACCTTCCATCACTTTGCTGATGATTGAGAGCAGACTGATGGGTCGGTAATTGTCTGGATTGGATTTGTCCTGCTTTTTCTGGACAGGACATACCTGGGCAATTTTCCACATTGTCGGGTAGATGCCAGTGTTGTAGCTGTACTGGAACTGCTTGGCTAGAGGCGCAGCGAGTTCTGGAGCACAAGTCTTCAGCACTACAGCTGGGATGTTGTCAGGGCCCATAGCCTTTGCTGTATCCAGTGCACTCAGCCGTTTCTTGATATCACGTGGAGTGAATCGAATTGGCTGAAGACTGGCTTCTGTGATGGTGGGGGTATCGGGAGGAGGCTCGTTCGAGTCTCACTCCAATACTTTACCGGACTTTCGAGTCCAGTACTGAAGGACAGGAGCAATCGGACCGGATCTAAAACCCACGCTGGATGTAAACAACCAGACTCGGATCAAATGAAGTTTCAGTCCATTGTCCCTTGGAAGCTTTCGTGAAAGGTTGTTTCAATGTAACTCGCGCTAATAGAGCAAGACACACTTTGCCTTTCGATCTATCACTCAGCGCTGGAATCAGAAGCAGTGTAAAACATTAGTGTCACATTCACTGCGGTACTCGTAACTGACGCAGGAACAGGCTGACAGGGACAGAATAAATCCCTCAATCACATCGAATAATACGGATAAATTTCACATACACTGATTCAGCAATTGCGGACACAATTATCCACACAGCAGTCAGCTTCAGTTATACAAATCTGGGTAAAATAATATCGACCATGCAATTATTGTCGGAGGATGAGACTGTAAATAAAAATGAGTGGAACCCTTCATGCCGATGATCAAACCCCCTGGTTTACCCACCCATTCAGTTTAATGACAATTATGACACCTTTTCTCATTTCCTATGCAAACAGCAAATTTCAACCTATTGGAGGTTGGCTACATCTACCGTCTGTAACATATCGATATGGATCATTTGTATGTCACAAGATATTGTTAGTTCTAGAATCGGGATCAAATCTTTATTAATTTCTGAATCTCTTCAGACAATGACCAGCCCTTTTACTCCGTTATTCCAAGTAACCCGTCACAACATAGGTATTCTTTTACAATCCGGTTAATATTCGGCTTCATTCTCCGTTCGCTTTCAAACGAGCGGGAATAAAGCCCTTTTTTTGTAATAGGACAGATTACAAAACAATTTTGTAAAATTAACAAGCCACAGAATGTGGACTGATCCCTGTTCACATGAGTTACTGCGGGATTTAAGCTTGAGTCAAGATTGCTAGTGTTAGAAGTCAAACAGTGACAGAGCCTTTAGATTATTCTGTTCTCGGTGTGAAGTCACATTCAGAGTTGCTACGTTACAAAGGGTTGCGGTTCATGAAATAGTAACAATCAAACCTGAAAAGGAGAAAGAAATGACTGAAGTCGAATCCACCGCTCTTAAAACGGCTCTGAATGGGCAGATGCGGGGGAAGGGACTAAATTGAACAGCGACACATATTATATTTGTTTATGAGAATTTTCCAGATTGCAAGAGAAATTACAAAAGGTCTAGAGTTACAGAAAGACAATTAGTTATTATCAAAATGTCTACAGTGAACTGATTCCACACAGAGGTGTTGCCGCAGCATCTTCAGAGAGACTGTTGTAGGCTCTTAAAAGAGCCCTTGTGTTTAGGTTTTTCCAGTTCACTGTAAACGTTTACTTGGAGCTGGTGTACTTGGTCACCGCCTTTGTCCCTTCCGACACGGCGTGCTTGGCCAGTTCTCCGGGCAGCAGCAGGCGCACAGCGGTCTGGATCTCCCGTGAGCTGATGGTGTGGCGCTTATTATAATGGGCCAGGCGGGAAGCCTCACCCGCGATGCGCTCGAAAATATCGTTCACAAAGGAGTTCATGATGCTCATCGCCTTGGAGGAGATGCCGGTGTCGGGGTGAACCTGCTTCATCACTTTGTAGATGTAGATGGAGTAACTCTCCTTCCTCGACCTTCTCCGCTTCTTGCCGCCCTTGGCTGCTGCTTTACTCAAGGTTTTCTTGGCGCCCTTCTTGGGAGCTGCTTTCTTGTCCTCAGGCATTTTCAAACTCAATTTCAGACCCAGAAATGACCCAAATCCGCTCCGAGCCCAGATTAAATAGGCAGCCCCACAGCCCTATGCTAATGAGGGATGGGTGAAGACAATGATTATGATTGGACAGGTGGGAGTGATGTCACAACACTTCTTCTTTTCACACTCTGCTTGATTTCTTCAAATATCCAATCAGATTTAGTACCTTCCACCAATCACAAACACGCTCACACCGCGCATTGTCCGGTTTCAGCAATTTGTTCCGCACTGTTGCAGTTCTGCTTCCGGCCAGTAGTTGTCCCCAAACCCCGGGACAGTGAAGTTTGCAGATGAGAGAGGGACAGAACATCAATTAATTATTCACCTTATATTGCTGTAAGTACATTCATTGCAATGCTGTGTTAAATTCTTGTAATTAATTTCGGGGGTATTTTCTATACTGAGGAAGACTGCGACGAAATACAAGTCGACGTTAATAAGTTTGCAGAACGGCCGTGTAAATGTCAATATAGAAAGGTGTGAGGTGGTGCACTTTGCTTTGGGAAATAAGGAGGCCACATACTGCTTGGGAATCCTCGAACTTCATTTCGAGGATTTCATTTTCACATCGTTCACCTGAGGAAGGAGGAAGCCTCCGAAAGCTTGTGAATTTGAAATAAAATTGCTGGACTATAACTTGGTGTTGTAAAATTGTTTACAATGGAAAATAGGAGTCTAAATAGGATGGAAGAGCAGAGGGATCTAGGTTTACAGATTGACAAATTATTAACAGTAGCAACGCAGGTTAAACAAGGACATAAAAAACCAAGCACAGCACCGGGGTTCATTTCTAGAGGATAAGAATTGAAAAGCAGATAAGTTATTATAAACTGTAATTTAAACTGACAATCCTTCCGCCAAACTTTTAAACCTTCCCTCTCTGAAATCCGTGCTGACTATTCTTTATTATATTTTCGGATTCTAGATGTTTTTATTGCAACATTGAGTAAAAGATTCCATTATCATTGCTACCACTGACGTTAAGTTAACTGGTCTACAGTTCCATGGACTTGTCGTCCAATCCTCTGGAACTAGTCACATATTTCTAATGATGTTTTTCTGTAGGTAGCCCCTGCTATCTCTTCCCTTGCCTCTTTTAATATCAGTAAACAATTATACAACACCAAGTTATAGTCCAACAATTTTATTTGAAAATCACAAGCTTTCGGAGGCTTCCTCCTTCCTCAGGTGAATGTGAGGAAGGAGGAAGCCTCTGAAAGCTTGTGATTTTCAAATAAAATTGTTGGACTATAACTTGGTGTTGTATAATTGTTTACAATTGTCAACCCCAGTCCATCACCGGCATCTCCACATCTTTTAATATTCGCAGATGGATTCCATTTGGATCAGGAACCTTACCACACATTCTATGTTGAATGTCTGGATATCTTTTTTGACCTCTTGTTCTCATATCATGTTCACCCTGTTAATCTCCCTGGTAAATACTGAGGTAAAGAAATAATTCAATATGTCTTCCCATTTCGTTGGCATTACCTTTGAGTTTACCTTGTGCATCCTTTAATGGCTCTCAAGCTCTTCTGATTTTCCTTTTGTTGTTGTGTGTCTGTAGAATAATTTACTGCTTCTTTTTATATTCCTTCATTATTTAATTTCGTACTTTCTCTTTGCTTCCCTAATTGTTTTTATGACATCTTCCTAACCTCTTCGTATTCTCCTTTGTCATCCTTTCTTTTATTATCTATGAATGAGAAATTCCACCAGCTTGTGTCTGTTCAAGGGCTGATGTTTGGCAACTATTTATTGTCTGTGATTAAAGTGCCAGAAAACAAAAAGGGAGCAATTCAGTCCCAAACTCCACAGAAATACTCTATTTCTCCCTGTTAGTGAACTGAGGTGATATAGCGCTGAGCATAGCTGCCTTCCTAGCAGTTAATTCCAGCAGGTTTGAATCCCGGCACGCTTACTTCAGAAACACCAAGACTGGAACTGAATTTGATGCTGTTCAGAGGGATTGTGTTTCTAAAACACAAACGGTTTTAATTCATATAAAATTACGTTCAAAGTTCATTTCTTTCCCCCATTACGGCGAATTTAACTCTTGTTTTGTATTATTATTTTCCCTGATCTGTACAGTGGATACGGGACAAAATTGCCCGGGTTCTGTGAAGTTTTTTCCCTCTGCTAATTCAGGTTTCTTATTTAAATAATGCAGGATGAACCTGTCAGGTCTATAGAGTGGTCATAGACGCGATCCGTTAACCAGAGCTTCCCTTCACCATAGATTCTACCGGACCTGCTGAGTCTTTCCAGCATTTTTTGGTTTTATTTTTTTCTGTATTTTATTCTTTTCACTTTTGACGGTCACCATTGAACCTTTCAACTTTGCGCTCGGTTTTTATTTGTGTTTTAGTTCGGTTTATTTTAAGTAATGTAAATCGTGTCCCGAGTCTCAGACAGAAATACTGCGCAATTTAGAGTGAAAATAACGGGGCAAATTCACAACTTTTGAATGATCGAAACAAGAACTTTATTATGAATCAATTGTCTTAATTTTTCACTGTCAAAAAATGCAAAATACGAGAGTAGAAGTTGCCGAGAGAAACTATTTCCTCACATTGTACATTTTCCTGTTTCTGTGACAACGACAGATGATGTGAATTTGTTCCGCTCTGTTACAGTTCTCCTTTACGGCCAGTAGATGTCAGACTCTGGTACAGTACGTGAGGGTGAGATTCATTCTGTATCTGTTAGTCTCTGCTATTGTATGTGATTGTGCGATTAGTTCTGTATCTGTCAGTCTCTGGTACTGGATGTGATTTTGAGATTCATTCTGTATCTGTCAGTCTCTGTTATTGTATGTGAGTGTGAGATTACTTCTGTATCTGTCAGTCTCTGGTGCTGTATGCGAGTGTGAGATTCGTTCTGTATCTGTCAGTCTCTGGTACAGTGTGAGTGTGGGATTCATTCTGTATCTCTCAGTCTCCTTAACTGTGTGAGAGTGTGGGATTCATTCTGTGCCTGTCAGTCTCTGGTACAGTATGAGTGTGCGGTTAGTTCTGTTTCTATCAGTCTCTGGTACTGTGTATGAGTGTGACATTCATTCTGTGTCTGTCAATCTCTGGTACTGTGTATGAGTGTTCAATTTATTCTGTATCTGTCAATCTCTGGTACTGTGTATGAGTGTGGGATTCATATTGAATCTGTCAATCTCTCGTGCTACCTGTGAGTGTGAGATTCATTCTGTGACTGTCAGTCTGTGGTACTTTATCCCATTGTGGGATTCATTCCATAACTCAATCTCTGGGACAAAGTACAAATCTGGAGTCGTTCTGTATTCTTATTTCAGGTTACAATATGATGCTTGAAACTGTATTTTTAGTACGTTAATGTATGAAGAGTCTTTCGTCGAGCATTAATTTGTAAATATGGATACACTTTTGGATTTTGTTTTAATCAAACAACGTTTGTGAATTTTGGAATAGGATCACATCTTAATCTCTGTGAAAACTATTGTGAATGGTAATGTACATTTCAATCTGTTACTGTGAAATTATTAGAGTGGTACTTTGTAGCTCAGCCTGCGCTAATGGAATTGATACTTTATCTTTCAGTTTGTTAATGTATGAGGTCATTGAACTGGTATGTAATGTGTACCTCGGTCTGGACAAATCAAATTGATAATGTAACTCAATCAGCAATAATGAGATTGATACTGTATCTTTCATTCTGATACTATATGAGAATTTTGGACTGTATGTAATGTGTAGCTCAGTCTGCACTAATGGAATTGTTACTTTATCTTTTAGTCTGACACTGTATGAGATTTTTGCAGCTCAGTTTGTACCAATCAATTTGATACTCTATCTTCCAACCTGACACTGTGAGATTCTTGGACTGGTATGTATTGTGTAGTTCAGGCTGTATTAATGGGATAGATAATTTATCTTTCAGTCTGGTGCTGTGTGATATCTTTGGACTTGTGTGTAAGGTGTAGCTCAGTCAGCGCTAATGGAATTGATAATGTATCTTTCAATCTGACACTGTGATTTTTGGACTGGTGTGTAATGTGTAGCTCAGTCTGCACTAATGGATTTGATACTGTATCTTTCAGTCTGATACTTTATGAGATTTATGGACTGTATGTAATGTGTAGCTCAGTCAGCGCTAATGGAATTGATACCGTATTTTTCAGCCTGACACCGATTGTGATTTTCGGACTGATATATAATGTGTAGCTCAGTCTGCACTAATGGGATGGATATTATATCTTTCAGTGTGATACTGTGTGGTATATTTGGACTGCTGTGTAAGGAATAACTCACTCTGCACTAATGGAATTGATACTGTATCTTTCAATCTGACACTGTGATTTTTTTGTCTAGTGTGCAATGTGTAGTTCAGTCTGCAATAATGGAATTGATGCTGTACCTTTCAGCATGAGCTTGAAGTTATTTTTTGAATTGTATGTAATGTGTAGTTCAGTCTGTACTAATATAATTCATATTGTATGTTTCAGTATGATAATATACACACATTTTGGACTGTATATAATGTGTATAATGGGATTGATACTGTATCTTTCAGTCTGATACTGTGTGAGATTTTTGTACTGGTATGTAATGTGTACCTCAATCTGCAGTAAAGGAATTGAAACTATACATTTTGTTCTGACATTATGAGGTTTTTGGACATATATGTGAGTCAAATATGGGTAACATCTGAACTGGTATCGAATTTGTATCTCAGGTTACACTATTGGCATGAATACTGCATTTTTAAACTCATAATGTGTGTGATTTGTTGGCTGATATTTAATTTGAAGCTCGGCGTACATTACTGTGATCCATTCTGTATCTTTCAATCGGTACCATGTGTCAGTTTTATCTGGTATTTACTTTGTAGCTAAGACTTATTTAATGTGAGTTTGACACAGTGCCTTTCAATCTGATACTGGGTGTAATTTTGGGCTGGGATTTATTTATCTGCCGGTCAACAGTACTAAGTCATTGTGAAATGGAAATTAGATCTGTATCTCCTGCTCTGTTTGACTGTTAATTGGGATCAGTGTGGGATTGAATATTTCTGCTGTCTGAGACTGTGGAACCCTTGACCTGTGTGTAGCTGTGTTCCGTGAGTGATAATGCACCTACTGTGTGTGAGAAGGTGCTAGTTGCACTGTTCCTTGTACCTTGAGTGGAGTAAACATCACAAGCGATTGCACAAGCAACGGATCAGATCAAAGCTTTGCAGTCCTGCCACATCATATCGTGAATGGTGGTGGACAATTAAACAACTAACAGGATGAGGAGGCTCTGTGAACATCCCCATCCTCAATGATGGCAGTATCCAGCACATGAGTGCAAAAGACAAGGCTGAAGCATTTGCAACTATCTTCAACCAGAAGTGCCGAGTAGATGAGCTACCTCGGCCTCCTTTCGATATCCCCACCATCACAGAAACCAGTCTTCAGCCAATTCGATTCACACCATGTGATATCAAGAAATGGCTGAGTGCACTGGATACAACAAAGGCTATGGGCCCCAAAAACATCCCGGCTGTAGTGCTGAAGACTTGTGTTTTAGAACTAGCCGCACTTCTAGCCAAACTGTTCCAGTACAGCTACAACACTGGCATCTACCCGACAATGTGGAAAATTGCCCTGTACTGTCCACAAAAAGCAGGACAAATCCAATCCGGCCAATTACCGCCCCATCAGTCTACTCTCAATCATCAGCAAAGTGATGGAAGGTGTGGTCGACAGTGCTATCAAGTGGCACTTACTCACCAATAACCTGCTCACCGATGCTCAGTTTGGGTTCCACCAGGACCACTCGGCTCCAGACCTCATTACAGGCTTGATTCAAACATGGACAAAAGAGCTGAATTCCAGAGGTGAGGTGAGAGTGACTGCCCTTGACATCCAGGCAGCATTTGACCGAGTGTGGCACCAAGGAGACCTAGTAAAATTTAAGTCAATGGGAATCAGGGGGAAAACTCTCCAGTGGCTGGAGTCATACCTAGCAAAAAGGAAGATGGTAGTGGTTGTTGGAGGTGAATTATCTCAGCCCCAGGACATTGCTTCATGAGTTCCTCAGGGCAATGTCCTCGGCCCAACCATCTTTAGCTGCTTCATCAAGGTCCTTCCCTCCATCATAAGGTCAGAAATGGGGATGCTCGCTGACGATTGCACAGTGTTCAGTTCCATTCTCAACCCCTCAAGCAAAGAAGAAGTCGATGCCCACATGCAGCAAGACCTGGACAACATCCAGGCTTCTGCTTATAATTGGGAAGTAACATTCGCGCCAAACAAGTGCCAGGCAATGACAATCTCCAACAAGACAAAATCTAACCACCTCGCCTTGACATTCAACGGCATTACCATCGCCGAACCTCCCACCATCAACATCCTGGGGATCACCACTGACCAGAAACTTAACTGGACCAGCCATATAAATAATATGGCTGCAAGAGCAGGTCAGAGACTGGGATTTCTGCGGCAAGTCACTCACCTCCTAACTCCTCAAAGCCTTACCACCATCTACAAGGCACAAGTCAGGAGTGTGATGGAATACTCTCCACTTGCCTGGATGAGTGCAGATCCAACAACACTGAAGAACCTCGACGCCATCCAGGACAAAGCAGCCCACTTGATTGGCACCGCATCCACCACCCTAAACATTCACTCCCTTCACCAACAGCGCACTTTGGCTGCAGTGTGCACCATCCACAGGATACACTGCAGCAACTCGCCAAGGCTTCTTCAAAAGCTCCTCCCAAACCTGCGACCTCTACCACCTAGAAGGACAAGGGCAGCAGGCACTTGGGAACAACACCACCTGCATGTTCCCCTCTAAGTCACACACCATCCCGACTTGGAAATATATCGCCGTTCCTTCATCGTCACTGGGTCAAAATCCTGGAAATCCCTTCCTAACAGCACTGTGGGAGAACCTGCACTACACGGACTGCAGCGGTTCAAGAAGGCGGCTCACTACCACCTTCTCAAGGGCAATTAGGGATGGCCAATAAATGCTGGCCTTGACAGCCACGCCCACATCAAATGAACGAATAAAACAAAGTATTTTGTTTCCTTCAAGTATTTGTCTGTCAGAAGAAAAAGTATCTCTTGTAACTCAAGAGCAGTTGAGGTAGAAATTTCAAAAGTGATGAATTGAGTCTCTCTGTTAATAATCGTTTTGAATAGCCACTAAAGAAAAACAGCGATATGAACGGTGTCAGTGTCTGACTCCATGCACTCAGCTTCTGCATCCCAGGTGTGTTGTCGGTTTCACAACAATTTTGTGACATCCAGACACAACCCACCCCCAGTACTGGTCCATGAATGGGACTACCCGATGGAACATGCAGAGATCAGATTTCTATTTACCTCTCCCATGGGAATAAATGTTCAACCGAAACAAAATGTGTCCTTCACATGTCTCACCTGATGCCTCCAATTGATGCTCTTTGTATAACTCCCCACATTCTTTTGGTCCAGCTCCGTTTCCACTGCTCACTGTTCAATAACAAATACTAAATGTTAGTGGACAGGTGTAAAAAATAATTTAAATGGCTAATGGAATGTCGGCCTTTATCTCAAGAGGGATGGAATACAAATGGGTGATAGTTATGTTATGGTTGTACAGAGCCCTCATTAGACCCCATCTGGAGTCACAGTGTTCAGTACTGGGCACGGAAAGTTTGGAAGGATATATTCATCAGTATGTTAATGGGGCTAAAAGAGTTAAGTTATGAGGACAGGTTGAATACACGAGGCTGGTAATGCCTTGTATATAGAAAATTAAGGGGTGACCTGATTGAGGTGTTTAAGATAATTAAAGAATTTGATAGCGTAGATAGAATGAAACTATTTCCTCTGGTGGGAGAATCGAAAAAGTGCATACCAATAATATTAGAACTAAGCCTTTCAGGGGTGAGGTCAGGATGCATTCCTTCACGCAAAGAGGAGTGGAATTCTGGAACTCTCGCCCCTAAAAAGCTGTTGAGGCTGCAGATCAATTAAAAATTTCAAAACTGAAGTTAGAACATAAGAACATAAGAAATAGGAGCAGGAGTCGGCCAATCGGCCCCTCGAGCCTGCTCCGCCATTCAATAAGATCATGGCTGATCTGATCCTAACCTCAAATCTAAATTCATGTCCAATTTCCTGCCCGCTCCCCGTAACCCCTAATTCCCTTTACTTCTAGGAAACTGTCTATTTCTGTTTTAAATTTATTTAATGATGTAGCTTCCACAGCTTCCTGGGGCAGCAAATTCCACAGACCTACTACCCTCTGAGTGAAGAAGTTTCTCCTCATCTCAGTTTTGAAAGAGCAGCCCCTTATTCTAAGATTATGCCCCCTAGTTCTAGTTTCACCCATCCTTGGGAACATCCTTACTGCATCCACCCGATCAAGCCCCTTCACAATCTTATATGTTTCAATAAGATCGCCTCTCATTCTTCTGAATAGTTGATAGATTTTTTGTTAGGCAAGTGTATTAAGGGTTACGGTACCAAGGCGGGTAGCTGGAGTTCAGATACACATCAGCCATTGACTAATTGAATGGCGGAAAAGGCTCGAGGGGCTGAATGATTTACTTATATTCCCATGTTCTTAAACACAGTTACATTGGAACTAAACCTTTACTGATGGGGAGACAAAGGAGAAATGAATTAAATAGCAAGCTCTTCCCATTCTGTCTCTCTTCCCCTGGACACACCCTGTACACACACAGCCCGAGAGTGGCCTCTCCCTTCGCCCTCTCACTCCATGTTCCGGGACCAGTTCCTGATCCACTCCGCCTCCGACAAACAGCCCCCGGACTCCCCCTGAACTTACCCCGGACTCAATGCCGATCTCTGAGCCCATCTGCGGACATGAGCTGCTGTAACGCGGCTGTTGTTTGCTCCCTTCCCCCGGGGGCCGTGATCTCTCCGTTCCCGGCTGTTTAAAACCATCTTCTTCCGCTCACTGTGGGAATGGCGCCCACAGCCAAAGCTGGGGGAAGGGAGCGCGCATGCGCTCTTCTGCTCAGTAACAGTCAGAAAAGGGGGCGGGGCTGAATCACGCATGCGCAGGTATCTGGTTTAAATTCAGAATACAAAAATCGATGGAAACTTTCCCCAGGTGGAATTTTTCAGATTCTGAGCAAAGGAACTGGGGCTGGGGGAAAGGTCAGAGGGAATGGGGTCACAGGAAGAGCAGAAACAGGCACCAGAATGGAAAACAGATGGGATTCCACCAGTGCCGAACGCTGGAATCCAGACTGACTTTACAATCTCTAACTATTAAACTAGATGTTTCCATCCCTGCTGTTTCTCTCGGTATCTTTTGAAGGTAAATCGCCTTTCATAGATATAGTGAGCGGCTGTGAAATGACCCAATGGATTCAATTCATTCTTGGCCCCTTCATTGATAAAACTGACACGTTACTCCGGAACCGAAGGGGAGATTTCTCAAACCAACCCTGGAGAAACGTGGGAGGAAAGTGGGAGTCGGTGTGTTTGTTGGGACCGTGTAGGTTTAATATCTGACAGCCACACTCCCAGATTAATTTAATCAGAGTTAAACTGTCGATCACTGATTGTAATACCGAATGGTCCTGAGCTGTTAACTAAATATAGTATAACAGGTAAGAGAGCGTTAAATGTGGCCCATTGTTTTTATCACTCTCTACACTGTCCCCGACTGCGGGTTTAATAGTGTGTCTATCTCTGGTACAATATTATTGAGATGAGATTGCATCTTCTGTCTCTCCAACGGGATCTTTATGTATAAAACGGAACTTTACAGGTCAGTCTGGAACTGATACTGTGTACGTCTTTTTTCACGGTGTCTCTCCGATCTCTCTGTCTCTCTCACCGCGACCGTCTCTCTCTCTCTTGTGTTGTATATGAAGGTGGGATAGTGTTGCTGAGCGTGATACGGACACATTAAGGAAGTGTAAGACTGAACGTGTGTGCTTCTGTGTGTCCCTCTCTAGTGCTGTCTGAAATAAAACAGAGAGAATAAGATGTCTGAGCCGGGTCTCACTGCAACTGGAGCTGTGTTCTTCTCCAGTACCATTTTATGGTCATATCCATTTCACAGATTCAGGGTGAGACTCTCTCTGAGACCGTAAGACTGGCGGAGAAACTCCGCGTCACAACTCAAACCCCAACACATGAGATTCTCCAAATCAGCTGGAATAAGGTGTTTAAAAACTGCTGAACCCTTCTGATAGAACAGATTCTAGGACTGAAATGGAAGGAGGCGGGCTAACTTGTTATAGAAGGGACTGTATTCAGGCAGGAATATTACTGACGAACGATGTAATCCAGGCTGATTTTACAATCTATAACTCTCATACGAGATATTTCCATCCCAGCTGTATCGCTCAGTATCTTTTGATGGCGCCATTCAAAGATAAAGTGGGCGGCTGTGAAATGAACCTATGGGTTCTGTTCATTCTTGGACCTTTTACTGTTAAAGCAACGTGTGACTCCGAAACTGGAGGGAGGATTTCTCAAACCAATCCCGGAAAATCGTGGGAGGAAAGTGGGAGTCGGTGTATTTGCCGGGACCGTGTCGGATTAATATCTGACAGCAACAGTTCCAGTTTATTTCAATCGGAGTGACACTCTCGATTACTGAGAGTAATACCGAACGGCCCTGAGCTGCAAGATTGCAGAGGGTACAATATGCAAGAGAGGGTTAAATATGTTACTTTTTTCTCACTCACTGACACTGTTCCTGAGAGTGGGATTAACAAGGTGTTTGTCTCTGAAATAATATCAGTGAGAGATGGGACTGCAGCTTCTGTCACTCCAGTATGGAATAGCAATTGGAATGGAATGTTTCCCAATTTGTCATTGGGTAAAAACAGGATATTACTGGTCAGTTTCTCTCTGTCTTTTGTTCTATATATGAAGGTGGGATACTGTTATTGGGCATGGTACATACACAGTGATAGGAAGTGTAAGGCTGATACTGTGCATGTCTGTATCTCTCTCTCCACTATTGTAAATGAAGGAATGGTGTTTTGCTGAGCGTAATATGGACACGCTGATAGAAAGTGAAAGACTGATTCTGTGTTTGTTTCTGTTGGTGAGATGGTGACTGTCCCTTCTAGTACGTATGAGCCGGTCTAATCTGAACTAAATATCTGTCTCCAGCCCTGTACTGAAAGGTGGAGAGAAACAGCCTGTAACTGTTTGACACTGGACTGTCTGTGAGTGTTTAATTTATGCAGTAACTAGCCGTCTCTGGGTGTTGACAATGGGATGGATAGGACACCAGTTACTATTATCTGTCAGTCCGTTTAGGAGGAGAGAGAAACACAGAGAGACTGGATGAGCCCAGAGCGGATAATTTGTATTTTCATCTTAAGCAAACATATTTCTGTGTGCGAACAATATAATAATTTAATACCAGATATGGATTATCGCAGCCACAGCTGTGATTGGCTCCTGCCTGAATCTGAGAACCAGACACTGTGAGGTGCGCCGGCCTCAGAGTGTTTAACATTTACTGAGCTGGGAAACTACAACTAACCCCCGAGAATCCGCAGCACAGGCCGAGCGGGGAGGAAAGCCTGTCCCGGGAATTGTCAATCTGGCGAACAGTTTGTCCCGTGAATGTGCAGATGTGAATATTGTGTAAGAGAGTGTGTTAAAGGGGCGGGGCGGGTTAGATTAATGTCACTGTGTTTGTGTGTGCGGTCTCATCGCCGGATTTCCGAGTCCCCTTTATGTCAATTTTTTTTAAAATCCCGTTCAAACGACCGCCCTGCTGTCCTGCCAAGCTCCGAAGTGGAAATTCAAGTAAAGTTTCAGTTCAATTCAAGACTTCAGCCGAAAAACAAAGGTCATATCTGCAAACGGGTGAGAGAGCGCGATCAGTGCAGCAATGAAACGGGTTTAAATCGAAACTGCTGCTTTTAATTCCAGAGAAAGTTTTTCGACAGCAAACATTCCGATGTTAGAGATAGGAAGGGGCTAGTCTGGGAATCTGGAGTGCCTGATTTTAATTGGAATCGGGAGTTTAAGAGGAGAGAGAAACACAGAGAGGCTGCAGGAGCCGAGAGCTGACAGCAGGTTGTCTCCGCCCCGTCCGCTCTGTGCCTTTAAGTTGCTCTGTGCCGCCGCCTCTTGTTTCATTTCTGACCCAGCTCTGACTGTCAGAGAGATTTTCTACAGAGTCCTGAGCATGACGGATACCGCAGCCGCTGAAGCGGCACCTCCTGCCACCGCCGCCGCTCAAACCACTGCTCCCAAGAAGAAGAAGACGGTTTCCGGACCCAAGACAGCCGGTCCCAGGTTGGGCGAACAGATCCTCAAGATTGTTGCGGATTGCAAGGAACGCAAGGGGATGTCGCTGGCCGCGATAAAGAAGGTTCTGGCCACCAACGGCCTGGATGTGGAGAAGCACCGGTCCCAGATCAAATTAAATATCAAAAGACAGCTGGAAAAAGGTTCCCTGCTCCAGATCAAGGGCACGGGCGCCTCGGGCTCCTTCAAAGTCGCTAAGAAGGAAGCTCAGACAAAAGTGGTAAAGAAGGTGAAGAAACAAGCAGCAAAGAAATCTTCTGTCAAGAAACCAGCGGCTAAGAAACCAGCCGCCAAGAAACCAGCGGCCAAGAAATCAGCCGCCAAGAAACCAGCGGCCAAAAAATCAGCCGCCAAGAAATTAGCGGCCAAGAAATCACCAGCCAAGAAATCGACCACCAAGAATGCGGCGAAATCGATAGTTATTAGGAAGAAAGCGGCGGCTAAGAAGCCCAAGACCCCCAACTCAGCCAAAGTTGTAAAGATGAAGGCGAAGAAGTTAGAAAAACCGAGGGCCAAGCCCAATCCGAAATCAGCAAAGCCGAAGAAAGCTGCGGCCAAAAAGAAGTGAACGATCAAGTGCAACTTGTGAACACCTGAACCCAACGGCTCTTCTCAGAGCCACCCACATCTCTCAGAAAAGAGCTGATCCCGCAATCAGATGATTCCTGTCCCGGGGCCAAGCTAAAATTTCAGACAGAAAGCATTTTATAAACCCACGATTCCTGGTGACACGCTGACATTCGCCACCCGCACCCGAACCCCCACTGTCTGAAATAAAATAGAGAGAATGGGATGTCCGGGCCGGGCCTCACTGTAACTGGGGTCTGTTCGGCTCCAGTCCCTGTTCATTTCTTCCTCTCACAGTTTCAGGGCGAGAGTCTCTGTGAGACGGTAAAACCGGCGGAGATCCGCCTCTATCACAATTCAAACCCCAACACATGAGATTCTCCAAATCCGCTGGAATAGGGCGTTTATAAACTGTTGACTTGTTATAGATGGGATTGTAGTTTGGCAGGAATATTACAGACTGTTAGTTGTAGCGGGGCTTATTTAAAAACTACGGGTTTCTGGAAATCTGAATATCAAGCCCTGTTCTGTAAGGGTTTGTGCGGAGCACTGTGTTCCGGTTCTATTATCGATAAACGGTTTGAAATTTGCGGGTGGTGAAAGCTGGAGGTGGAGCTGGAAGATCAGCTCCCTCCGTCACTCTGGCTGTCTCCTTCCCTCTCTGTTTAATATCTCACCCTGTCTCCTCCCCTATCTGTTTAATATCTTACTCTGTCCCCTCCCTTCTCTGTTTAATATCTTACCCTGTCTCCTCCCCTCTCTGTTTAATATCTCACTCTTTCTCCTCTCCTCTCTGTTTAATATCTCACTCTCCCTCCTCCCCTCTCTGTTTAATATCTCACTCTGTCTCCTCCCCTCTCTGTTTAATATCTCACTCTGTCTCCTCCCCTCTCTTTTTAATATCTCACTCATTCTTCTCCCCTCTGTTTAATATCTCACTCTGTCTCCTTCCCTCTCTATTGAATATCTCACTCTCTCTCCTTTCCTCTCTGTTTAATATCTCACTCATTCTCCTCCCCTCTCTGTTTAATATCTCACTCGCTCTCCTTCCCTCTCTGTTTAATATCTCACTCTCTCTCCTTCCCTCTCTATTTAATATCTCACTCTGTCTCCTCCACTGCCTCTCTCACCCGTTGCCTTTGTCAGTCAGGTCGGGCGGGCTGCATAAAATGGAACCAGAACGAGTTTGTTTCACATTCAGCAGCGATTTGAGTGAAGAAGTATCATGTCTGGCAGAGGTAAAGGAGGAAAAGGACTGGGCAAAGGCGGAGCCAAGCGGCACCGCAAAGTGCTTCGTGATAATATCCAAAGTATCACCAAACCAGTCACCTGCCGCCTGGCTCGCCGTGGTGGTGTCAAGCGGATCTCGGGTCTGATCTGTGAGGAACCCGTGGGGTTCTGAAGGTTTTTCTGGAGAATGTGATCAGGGACGCGGTCACCTACACTGAACACGCCAAGCGCAAGACGGTCACTGCCATGGATGTGGTGTATACACTGAAACGGCAGGGCCGCACTCTCTATGGATTCGGTGGCTGAAAAACTCGAACCATTCAAACCAAACACAAAATAAAGGCTCTTCTAAGAGCCACCCACCACCTCACCGAGAGAGGGCACTGACCTGGGAACAGGCTGATAATAGTGGGGGTATTAACGTCAGATATTTCATTAATATGAGGAGATTCAATAAAAATCGTCAGAGATAAGAAACAGCGGCCGAGCTTTTCTTCCCACCCGTTTACAGCCCGCTCAAACAATGAACCCGAGTTGAACCGGAATGTAGAACAGCCGGGAATTTGAGTTGAGGATAAAAGAATAATCAAAATTATAACATTTAAAACTTAACATTTTTAAGCTGCTGACAGGAACTGAGGTTTTCTTGAAATTTGATGCTCTGAAATTGGCGGGTTTTTGAATTTAATCTTAAATTTCAGCTAAGAGAATCGGGGCCCAATAATTCTCGCCGTTTTCTTCTGCCTGTCAGAGCTTAGTTCAAACCTGCCGGGGTCGGTCTGCAGCGAATCACAGTCCCCGGGCGGTTCCTCCCTGAGCGGGCTTCGGTCTGCAGCCAATCATAGGACCGGGGCAGTCCCTCACAGATCCTTAAAAAGCGACCCAAAGCCCGCTTCTTATTAACAGTCTCTGAATTTCAGTTTGTTTTCAGATCAGTTCGGAAAATGGCCAGGACCAAGCAGACAGCGCGCAAATCGACCGGCGGGAAAGCTCCTCGCAAACAGCTGGCTACCAAAGCGGCCCGGAAGAGCGCTCCAGCCACGGGCGGAGTGAAGAAGCCTCATCGCTACAGACCCGGCACTGTGGCTCTGAGGGAGATCCGCCGCTACCAGAAATCCACCGAGCTGCTCATCCGCAAACTGCCCTTCCAGCGCCTGGTGCGAGAGATCGCTCAGGACTTCAAGACGGACCTGCGCTTCCAGAGCTCGGCCGTCATGGCCCTGCAGGAGGCCAGCGAGGCTTACCTGGTGGGGCTGTTTGAGGACACCAACCTGTGCGCCATCCACGCCAAGCGGGTCACCATCATGCCCAAAGATATCCAGCTGGCCCGCCGCATCCGAGGGGAGCGCGCTTAAACCCGACCCGGCTTCAGCACCAAGTGCAACAAAGGCTCTTTTCAGAGCCACAAAATCGGCAAAAGAGAGTTGTGATCGCCGGGGTTGAAATGGTGATACAGTGAAGTTGAGATAAATTTATTTAAACGTCAAATTCATAAAGGGGAGCGAGCAGATGTGAGCCGGGGCAGGGCTAATATTTATAAACTGCCCATTTCATAGCTCATCATAATACCAGAGTGATGGGAGTAAAGCTGATCTGTGAAGTTTTGGGCAGATATAGTAGCAATGTTAATTTTATACTCACCACAGACAGACTAACAAAGGTGTCGACAGACTAACAAAGGTGTCATTTCCAGACAAACCAACATAAAGTACTTGAAACGGAGGCAGTTTAATTTCCACACCCACGATTGGCGGGAGGTGAATTCCACTCATACTGCGCAGACTGAGTCCCATCATCACATCCATTGCCGCATTCGGACAAAAGAAGTACTGGCAAACAGATACAGAAAGACCTAATTTCGATCCCACTCGTACTAATAGTTCCAAAGGCAATGTGTGTCTTGCTCTCTCACTCAGCGCTAGAATCAGAAGCAGTGTAAAACATTAGTGTCACACTCACAGCGCTACTTGTAACTGATATAGGGACAATTGTAAACAATTTTACAACACCAAGTTATAGTCCAGCAATTTTATTTTAAATTCACAAGCTTTCGGAGGCTTCCTCCTTCCTCAGGTGAACGATGTCGAAATGAAGTCCTCGAAATGAAATTGCATTTATAATTCACAGAACAATGCTTGGTGATTACAGACAGTTTTTTTCAACTGCCCGTTGCCAAGGCAATCAGTGTGCAGACAGACAGTTGTTACCTGCAAGTTCTCAGAATATACAAATCACGTAACATTTGTTCGCTGGTGGGGTAACGTGTAGCGTGACATGAACCCAAGATCCCGATTGAGGCCGTCCTCATGGGTGCGGAACTTGGCTATCAATTTCTGCTCGACGATTTTGCGTTGTCGTGTGTCTCGAAGGCCGCCTTGGAGTACGCTTACCCGAAGGTCGGTGGATGAATGTCCATGACTGCTGAAGTGTTCCCCGACTGGGAGGGAACCCTCCTGTTTGGCGATTGTTGCGCGGTGTCCGTTCATCCGTTGTCGCAGCGTCTGCATAGTCTCGCCAATGTACCATGCTCTGGGGCATCCTTTCCTGCAACGTATGAGGTAGACAACGTTGGCCGAGTCACAGGAGTATGAACCATGCACCTGGTGGGTGGTGTCCTCTCGTGTGATGGTGGTATCTGTGTCGATGATCTGGCATGTCTTGCAGAGGTTACCGTGGCAGGGTTGTGTGGTGTCGTGGACGCTGTTCTCTTGAAAGCTGGGTAATTTGCTGCGAACGATGGTCTGTTTGAGGTTGGGTGGCTGTTTAAAGGCGAGTAGTGGAGGTGTGGGGATGGCCATAGCGAGGTGTTTGTCCTCATTGATGACATGTTGAAGGCTGCGGAGAACATGGCGTAGTTTCTCCGCTCCGGGGAAGTACTGGACGACAAAGGGTACTCTGTTGGTTGCGTCCCGTGTTAGTCTCCTGAGGAGGTCTATGCGATTTTTTGCTGTGGCCCGTCGGAACTGTCGATCGATGAGTCGAGCGTCATATCCCGTTCTTACTAGGGCGTCTTTCAGCGTCTGTAGGTGTCCATCGCGTTCCTCCTCGTCTGAGCAGACCCTGTGTATTCGCAGGGCCTGTCCATAGGGGATGGCCTCTTTGACGTGGTTAGGGTGGAAGCTGGAAAAGTGGAGCATCGTGAGGTTGTCTGTGTGCTTGCGGTAGAGTGAGGTGCTGAGGTGCCCGTCTTTGATGGAGATTCGTGTGTCCAAGAAAGAAACTGATTCTGAGGAGTAGTCCATGGTGAGCTTGATGGTGGGATGGAACTTGTTGATGTTGTCGTGTAGTCTCTTTAGTGATTCCTTGCCATGGGTCCATAGAAAGAAAATGTCGTCGATGCATCTGGTTTATAGTGTTGGTTGGAGGTCCTGTGCAGGGAAGAAGTCCCGCTCGAACTTGTGCATGAAAATGTTGGCGTATTGGGGTGCGAATTTGGTCCCCATGGCTGTTCCATGTGTTTGGGTAAAGAACTGGTTATCGAAGGTGAAGGCTATCGTATCAGGCAACGGAACCCTGTGTGAGAACCTCTCTGGATACATCGAGGGCATCCTGAAACCCATCGTACAGGGAACCCCCAGCTTCTGTCGCGACACTACAGACTTCCTACAAAAACTCAGTACCCACGGACCAGTTGAACCAGGAACACTTCTCACCACGATGGACGTCTCGGCACTATACACCAGTATCCCCCACGATGACGGCATCGCTGCGACAGCATCAAAATTCAACACCAACAACAGCCAATCTCCGGACGCCATCCTACAACTCATCCGCTTCATCCTGGATCACAATGTCTTCACCTTCGATAACCAGTTCTTTACCCAAACACATGGAACAGCCATGGGGACCAAATTCGCACCCCAATGCGCCAACATTTTCATGCACAAGTTTGAGCAGGACTTCTTCACTGCACAGGAACTCCAACCAACACTATACACCAGATACATCGATGACATTTTCTTTCTATGGACCCACGGCAAGGAATCACTAAAGAGACTACACGACAACATCAACAATTTCCATCCCACCATCAAGCTCACCATGGACTACTCCTCAGAATCAGTTTCTTTCTTGGACACACGAATCTCCATCAAAGACGGGCACCTCAGCAGCTCACTCTACCGCAAGCCCACAGACAACCTCACGATGCTCCACTTTTCCAGCTTCCACCCTAACCACGTCAAAGAGGCCATCCCCTATGGACAGGCCCTGCGAATACACAGGGTCTGCTCAGACGAGGAGGAACGCGATGGACACCTACAGACGCTGAAAGACGCCCTAGTAAGAACGGGATATGAAGCTCGACTCATCGATCGACAGTTCCGACGGGCCACAGCAAAAAATCGCATAGACCTCCTCAGGAGACTAACACGGGACGCAACCAACAGAGTACCCTTTGTCGTCCAGTACTTCCCCGGAGCGGAGAAACTACGCCATGTTCTCCGCAGCCTTCGACATGTCATCAATGACGACGAACACCTCGCTATGGCCATCCCCACACCTCCACTACTCGCCTTTAAACAGCCACCCAACCTCAAACAGACCATCGTTCGCAGCAAATTACCCAGCTTTCAAGAGAACAGCGTCCACGACACCACACAACCCTGCCACGGTAACCTCTGCAAGACATGCCAGATCATCGACACAGATACCACCATCACACGAGAGGACACCACCCACCAGGTACATGGTTCAAACTCCTGCGACTCGGCCAACGTTGTCTACCTCATACGTTGCAGGAAAGGATGCCCCAGAGCATGGTACATTGGCGAGACCATGCAGACACTGCGACAACGGATGAACGGACACCGCGCAACAATCGCCAAACAGGAGGGTTCCCTCCCAGTCGGGGAACACTTCAGCAGTCATGGACATTCATCCACCGACCTTCGGGTAAGCGTACTCCAAGGCGGCCTTCGAGACACACGACAACGCAAAATCGTCGAGCAGAAATTGATAGCCAAGTTCCGCAGCCATGAGGACGGCCTCAACCGGGATCTTGGGTTCATGTCACGCTACACGTTACCCCACCAGCGAACAAATGTTATCTGTTTTTAATATAACGGGTCAGTTGCTGTCTTTTCTATGTTTCTACCTCTCTATCTCTGTTTTTTTTTGTTTGTTGTTTTTTTTGGTGATTTGTATATTCTGAGAACTTGCAGATAACACCTGTCTGTCTGCACACTGATTGCCTTGGCAACGGGCAGTTGAAAAAACTGTCTGTAATCATCAAGCAATGTTCTGTGAATTATAAATGCGATTTCATTTCGAGGACTTCATTTCCACATCGTTCACCTGAGGAAGGAGGAAGCCTCCGAAAGCTTGTGAATTTAAAATAAAATTGCTGGACTATAACTTGGTGTTGTAAAATTGTTTACAATTGTCAACCCCAGTCAATCACCGGCATCTCCACATCACGATATAGGGACAGAGTGACATGGGCATACAAATCCCTCACTAGGATCCAATAACAGAGAGACTTCATTCACTGATTCCGCAATCGCTACAATAAACAACACATCAGTCACCTTCTGGCGCACAAATCTGGGTAACAGAAGACAGACTGTGGGAGTGTTGTCGGAGGACGAAACTGTAAATAATAATGGCCGGGACACAAAAGAGTGCCTCTTGTTGCCGATGATTAAATGTCCCTGGTATTTCTGTATCCCATCCGCCTAGCTTAATAAGAATTATGATTATTGTGTGCCTCATTTCCTATTCAAGCTGCAAGTTTCAACCTATTGAACGTTGGCGGCATCTACTGTCCGGAAGCGAGTAATGCAACAGGCCGATATGGATTATTTGCATTTAACAAGTTATTGTTAGCGTTAGTGTTATTGTTGGTATTCAGCGTCACAGGGGCATGAAATCGAGAGTAAAATGACCAGATCTGAAACATTTATTATTAAATTAATCTCTCTGACTCTCTTCAGACAGTAGTCAGCCCTTTCATCGGTACAGTGGGAGCCAGTAAACACGGCCCACAGGGAACTGCAGTCCGGCCCGAGATGAGCGAGACTTCACCTTGGCCCGAATTTTCCGCCGGTTTTTTCCTCTTCCAGTTATTTCCACATCTCACAAACACTTTCACAAAGAATGAAGAAATCCTCCCGCACTCGCCCTTCTTATACCTTCTGGAGGATTACAGCGGGGGCTCTTGTGATTGGCCCATCTGTTCTCAATCTCATTCAGCTCTTCGTTGAATCAAACAGAGCGGTTTTATTCACCAATCATTAGCCGACAATGAGAAAAGGGCGGAAATAGGGGCCCAATTATCAGACCTGAAACGTTTTTTTGAAATTTGAAAAGCCCGCCAATATATTTGTAACACAAGAAGCGGATTTAGCAAAATAATGTCACCATTATACAAAGGATTAAAAATCCATCTCCTTATATTCTGTCGTTTCACATGTCCCGTCACAAGTTAGAGACTCTTTTACAATCGGATCAATACGTCGCTTCATTCTCCGTTCGCTTTCAAATGGGCGGGATAAAGCCCTTTTTGTAACGGGACAGATTCCAGCTCAATGTTTGTAAAAGTAGCAAACCACAGATTGTGGGTAGATCCCTGTTCACAGGAGCAGGATTTAAACGGAGCCAAGACTCCTGGTTTAAGGAAAGGAACAGTGACAGAGCCTTTACGCTATTCTGTTCTCGGTGTGAAGTCCCTTTCAGAGTTGCTACATTATAAAGGGTTTTGCGGTTAATCAACTGATATTCCCGAATAGTGAATAAACAAAAGTGAGAAGGAGAATGAAATGACTGAAGTCTGATCCACCGCCCTTAAAACGGCTCTGAAGGGGTAGTTGAGGGGGCAGGGGCGGAATATGAACGGGAATGATAGGATCAGTGACACGTGTTTGGTCATTGGGACTACATTTAACAGCGACACATAGGTAAACCCTAGCGGTGATCATGAGAATCTTCCAGATTGCAAGAGAAAAAAATAAAACCACGAGTTATTGAAAGACAGTTAGTATCAAATTATGTACAATAGAATGATTCCACACAGAGGTGTCGGTACAGCCTTATCAGAGAGGATGTGGGTGGCTCTTAAAAGAGCCTTTGTGTTTACGTTTCTTTCATCTCATTGTGGAGCTTTACTTGGAGCTGGTGTACTTGGTCACCGCCTTTGTCCCTTCCGACACGGCGTGCTTGGCCAGTTCTCCGGGCAGCAGCAGGCGCACAGCGGTCTGGATCTCCCGTGAGCTGATGGTCGCCCGTTTGTTGTAGTGGGCCAAGCGGGAAGCCTCACCCGCGATGCGCTCGAAAATATCGTTCACAAAGGAGTTCATGATGCCCATCGCCTTGGAGGAGATGCCGGTGTCGGGGTGAACCTGCCTCATCACTTTGTAGATGTAGATGGAGTAACTCTCCTTCCTCGACCTTCTCCGCTTCTTTCCGCCCTTTGCTGGCGTTTTACTCAAGGTTTTCTTGGCACCCTTCTTGGGAGCTGCTTTCTTGTCCTCAGGCATTTTCACACTCAATTTCAAACCCAGAAATGACCTAAATCCGCTCCGAGCCCAGATTAAATAGGTACCCGCGACGGCCCTATGCTAATGAGGGATGGATGAAGACAATGATTGTGATTGGACAATATTTTTCCTTTTACCCTCTGATTGGTTTCTTCAGATATCCAATCAAATTTAGTACCTTCCACCAATCACAAACACGCTCACGCTTATGTGCAGAGAAAAACAAAGAAAAACCAAAACAAGTGTTAAATCAAAATTTTATTATTCTGGTCCAGGATGCACTACAGCCCCTGTGGTGCCCACCGGTCGCGAAAAGCATCAAGCATTCCTGCAGACACCGCGTGCTCCATCTCCAGGGCCACTAGGGCACGGAGAATTCCGCGGAAGAGAGGCAGACAGTCCGAGTGACTGCCCCCACGGGCCACGTCCAACCTGGACCTGTGGATAGACACCTTGGACAGGCCTAGGAGCAGGCCCACGAGGACGTCCACCTACCTGCCCGCCCCCCTCCTCACCGGGCGGCCAAAGATCAGGAGTGTGGGACTGAAGTGCAGCCAGAACTTGAGGAGCAGCCCCCCAAATAATCAAACAGGGACTGCAGCCTCCCACACCAAGTGAACAAATGAAAAACGGACTCGTCCACGCATTGTTTGGTTTTAGCAATTGGTTCTGAACTGTTGCAGTTCTGCTTCCAGATAGTAGATGTCTGCAAACCCCAGGACAGTGAAGTTTGCAGATGGGAGAGAGACAGAACATAAACTAATTATTCACGTTTGTTGCACGAGCTGCACGTTAGACCAAACGGCTGTGTTAAATGCTTGTAATTAATTTAGAGGGGTATAGTCATTACTGAGAAAGACTGCTAAAAAATGCAAGAAGGCGTTAATAAGCTTGATGAATGGTCATGTAAGTGGCCATTGAAGTTCGATATAGAAAGGTGTGAGATGGTGCATTTTGCTAAGGAGAATAATGAGGCCAGTTTGACATTTCTTTGAGCTCTTTGAGGAAGTAACAAGCAATGTGGATGAAGGGGATCCTGTGAATGTGGCGTACTTGGATTTCCAGAAGGCATTTGACAAGGTGCCACATCAAAGGCTTCTACACAAAATAAGAACTCATGGTGTAGGGGGTAACATATTAGCATGGATAAAGGATTGGTTATCTAACAGGAAACAGAGAGTAGGCATAAATGGGCCATTTTCAGGTTGGCAAGATGTAAGGAGTGCAGTAAGGCCATAAGTCCACAAGAGATAGGAGCAGGAGTAGGCCATTCGATCCCTCAAGACTGCTCCACAATTTAACGAGATCATGGCTGATCTGATTTTTACCTCAACTCCACTTTCCCGTCCTTTCTCCATATTCTTTGACTCCCTTGCTGATCAAAAATTCGTCCAACTCAGCCTTGAATGTATTCAATGACTCAGCCTCCACAGCTTAAATAATTCTAAAGATTCATGACCCTCTGGGAGAAGAAATTCCTCCTCATTTCTGTCTTAAATGGGCAAACTATATTCTGGGACTATGCCTCCTAGTTTTAGATTCCCCCATGAGGGTTAACATCCTGTCAGCATCTACCCTATCGAGTCCCCTCAGAATTTTGTATGTTCCAATAAGATCTCTTCTCATTCTTCTAAACTCCAATGAGTATAGACACAACCTGTTCAATCTTTCCGCATAAAGCAACCCTTTCATACTCGGAATCAACCTAGTGAACCTTCTCTGAACTGGCTCCAACGCAAGTATGTCCTTGCTTAAATAAGGGCACCAGAACTGTTCACAGTTCTCCTGGTGTGGTCTCACCAGCATCGTGTACAGTTGTAGCATGACTTCCCTGCTTTTATAGTCCATCCCCCTAGAAATAAAGGCCAATATTCCGTTTGCCTTCCAGATTACTTGCTCCACCTGTATGTTGACTTTTTGTGTTTCATTTACGAGGACACCCAGATCCCTCTGTACCGCAGCATTTTGTTGAATTTCTCCATTCAAGTAATATTTTGCTTTTTTATTTTTCTTCCCAAAGTGGATGACATCACATTTTCAGACATTATATTCCATCTGCCAAATTTTTGCCCATTCGCTAAACCTGTCAATATCCCTTTGCAGACACATTGTGTCCTCATCGCAACTTGCTTTTCCATCTATCTTTGTATCATCAGCAAATTTGGCCACAAGACACTCTGTTCCTTCATCCAAATCATTGATATATATTGTAAATAGTAGAGGCCCCAGCACAGAGCCCTGCTGCACCCCACTGGTTAGAGATTGCCATTTTGAAAATGACCCTTTTATCCCGACTCTTTGTTTTCTGTTAGTTCACCAATCCTCTAAGCATGCCAGTATATTTCCCCCAAAACCATGAGCTCTTAAATTGTGCAGTAATCTTTTATGTGGCACCTTATCGAATGCCTTTTGAAAATCCAAATATACTGCATCCATTCGTTCCCTTTTAAACACCCTGCCCGTTATTTCCTCAAAGAACTTTAATACATTTGTCAGACACGATTTCCCCTTCATAAAACCATGTTGACTCTTCTTGATTGTATTCTGAGTCTCCAAATGTCCTGCTACTACTTCCATAATAATGGATTCTAGCATTTTCCCAATGACAGATGTTAGGCTAACAGGTCTATAGTTACCTGCTTTCTATCTCACTCCCTTCTTGAATAGGGGTGTTATGTTTGTGGTTTTCCAATCCGTTGAGATCTTTCCAGAATCCTTTAAGACCCTCGGTTGCAAGCCATCAGGTCCAGGGGACTTGTCAGTCTTTAGACCCATTAGTTTACCTAGTACTTTTTCTCTAATGATAGTGATTGTTTTTAGTTCCTCCCTCCACTTTGCACCTTGATTTTCTACTATTATTGGTATGTTATTGGTGTCTTCTGCTGTGAAGACAGATACAAAATATCTGCCAGTCCCTTGCTTTTCATTATTATTTCCCCAGTCTCATCCTCTAAGGGACCAATCTTTACTTTAGCTACCCTTTTCCTTTTTATATACTTGTAGAAGCGTTTACTCTCATAGAAACATAGAAAATAGGAGCAGGAGTAGGCCATTCGGCCCTTTGAGCCTGCTCCGCCATTCAATATGATCATGACTGATCCTCTATCTCAATAGCATATTCCCGCTCTCTCCCAATACCCCTTGATGCCTTTTTTTCTCGAAATCTATCCAGCTCCTTCTTAAATATATTCAGTGAATTGGCCTCCACAGCCTTCTGTGGTAGAGAATTCCACATGTTCACCACAGTTTTTATATTACTTGCTAGTTTACTCTCATAATTTATTTTCTCCCTCTTAATTATTCTTCTAGTCATCCTTTGCTGTTTTTTTAAAGTTTTCCCAAACTTCCTCCTCACAGGGATATATTTTTTCTGCTAGTCATAAAATATCTTTTAAATGTTTGCCACTGCTTACCCACCATCATACTATCTAATCTGTTTACCCAGTCCACTTTAGCCAATTCTACTCTCATTCCTTTATAATTGCCCTTATCTAAGTTTAATACAGTAGTTTCAGACCCAAGATCCTCGCTCTCAAACTGGATGTGAAATTCTATCATGTTATGATCACTGCTTCAAGGGATCCTTTATTTTGAGATCATTAATTAATCCTGTTTCGTTACCCATTACCAGATCCAAAATGGCCTGTTCCCTGGTTGGTTGCCTGATGTATTGGTCTAAGAAACAGTCCCTAGTACAATAGTCCTCAGGACTATTTTTGCCAATTTGATTTGTCCAATCTATGTGAAAGTTAAAATCGCCCATGATTATTGCATTACCTTTTTTACAAGCCCCCCTTATTTCCTGATTAATGTTTTGCCCTACAGTGTAGCTACTGTTAGGGGGCCTATATACTACTCCCACCAATGATTTATTTCCCTTGCTATTTCTTACCTCCACCCAAATTGATTCAACATCTTGATCAAGATAATTTCTCAATATTATACCAATTTCATCCTTTATTAACAGAGTTACCCCACCAAATTTACCTTTTTTCCTATCCTTCCAAAATGTTAAATAACCCTGAATATTTAGCTCCCAACCTTGGTCACCTTGCAACCATGTCTCTGTAATGGCCATGAGATCATACCCATTTGTTTCTATTTGTGCCGTCAATTCATGTGTCTTATTACGAATGCTGCGCTCAAGCAGATAAAGAACCTTTAATGTTGTATTTTTACCATTCTTTCCTACCCCGGCCCCATTTGCTAGTGCGCTCTTATGTTTGTACGCTCTGTCCCTTCCTGACACTCAATTAATCATTACCCCCATCACTTTCCTGTACTACTTCCTTGTCTTTTCTCTTTATCAATCTAAACTTCACCCCACCTGAGCCCTCCCTTCCTCTATTTAGTTAAAAGCCTTCTCTCCTGCCCTAGTTATTCGGTTTGCCAGAACACTGGTCCCAGCATGGCTCAGGTGAAGCCCGTTCCCATGAAACAGCTCTCTCTTTCCCCAATACTGGTGCCAGTGCCCCATGAATCGAAACCCAATTCTCCCACACCAATTTTTGAGCCACGCTGATCTGATTTACCCTGTGCCAATTTGCTCGTGGCTCAGGTAATAATCCGGAGATTATCACCTTTGTGGTTCTGATGTTTAATTTAGTCCCTAGCTGCTCAAACTCCCTCAGCAGAACCTCTTTCTTAGTCCTACCTATGTCGTTGGTACCTATGTTCATCACAACAACTGGATTTCCCCCCTCCCACTCCAAGTTTCTCTCCAGCCATGAGGAGATGTCCTTAACCCTGGCACCGGGAGTGCCACAGGGATGAGTGCAGGGGCCTCATGCATTTATATCTATATCAATGACTTGGATGAAGGGACCGAATGTATGGTTGCTAAATTTGCTAATGACACAAAGGTAGGTAGAAAAGTAAGTTGTGAAGAGACCATAAGGATTCTGCAAAGGGATATTGATAGGTTAAGTTAATGGGCAAAAAGTTGGCAGATGGAGTATAATGTTGGAAAATGTGAACTTGTCCACTTTGGCAGGTGGAATAGAAAAGCAGTATATTATTTAAATAGAGACAGATTACAGAACTCTGGGGTACAGAGGGATCTGGGTGTCCTAGTACATGAATCACAAAGTTAGTATGCAGGTACAGCAAGTGATTAGGAAAGCAAATGGAATGTTAACATTTATTGCAAAAGAAATGGAATATAAAAGTAGAGATGTTTTGCTTCAGTTGTACAGGGCATTGGTGAGACCACGTCTAGAATACTGTATGCAGTTTTGGTCTCCTTATTTAATAAAGGACATAATTGCTTTAGAGGCAGTGCAGAGAAGGTTCACTCGACTGATTCCTGGGGTGAGGGGGCCATCTTATGAGGAAAGGTTGGATAGGTTGGGCCTGTATACACTGGAGTTTAGAAGAATGAGAAGTGATGTTATTGAATCAAATAAGATCCTGATGGGACTTGAAGGGGTAGATGTTGAGAGGTTGTTTCCCCTTGTGGGAGAGATGAGAACTGGGAGACACAGATTAAAAATAAGGGGTCTCCCATTTAAGATGGAGATGAGGAGAATTTTTTTCTATCAGAGGGTCGTGAGTCTGTGGAACTCCCTTCCTCAGAGACCGGTGGAGGCAGGGTTGTTGAATATTTTTTAAGGCTGAGTTAGATTGATTCCTGATTATCAAGGGAGTCAAAGGTTATAGTAGGTAGTCGAGAAAGTAGAGTTGAGGTCAAAATGAGATCAGCCATGATCTAATCAAATTGCAGAGCAGGCTCGAGGGGCCGAATGGCCTACTCCTGCTCTTAATTTGCATGTTGGTATGTTCGTATGTTTGTTCATAGGCTTGGAAAATAAGAGTCTAAATGGGGTAGAAGAGCAGAGGGATCTAGGGGTACAGATTGACAAATTACTAAAAGTAGCAATGCAGGTAACCAAGGATGTAAAAAAGCAAACACAGCACCGGGACTCATTTCTAGAGCAAAAGAATTGAAAAGCAGATAAGTTATGTTAAACTGGTCAACTCTAATTTAAACTGTCAAATCTTCTGCCAAACTGTTAACCCTTCCCTTTCTGAAATCCATGCTGACAATTCTTTATTATATTTTCGGTTTCTAGATGTTTTTCTATTGCATCATTAAGTAAAAGATTCCATTATCTTTCCTACCATTGACGTTAGGTTAACTGGTCTACTGATGAAGTTCCCTGGACTTGTCCGATTTCCTTTTTTAAAATATAAGAATCACATTAGCTGTCGTCCAATCCTCTGTCACTAGTCCCTTTTCTTATGATTTTTTTCTGTATATGTCATAGTGCCTCTGTTATCTCTTCCCTGGTTTCTTTTAATATGTGTGGTGGATGGAATCCAGCTGGACCAGAAATCTTACCACACTTTCTATCTTAAATATCTGGATATCTTTATTGATCTCTCCATCTAATATCATGTTCACCCTGTTAATCTCCCTGGCAAAGAAATAATTCAATATTTCTTCTATTTCGCTGACAATACCTGTGAGTTTATCTTGTGCATCCCTTAGTGGCTCTCAAGCTATTCTGATTTTCCATTTGTTATTATGTGTCTGTAGAATAATTTACTGTTTCTTTTTATATTCCTTGCTAATTTAATTTTGTAGTTCCTCTTTGCTACCCTAATTGTTTTTATGACATTTTCCTAACCTCTTCGTATTCTCTTTTGTCATCCTCTCCTTTATTATCTATGAATGAGAAATTCCACCAGCTTGTGTCTGTTCAGGGGCTGATGTTTGGCAACTATTTATTGTCTGTGATTAAAGTGCCAGAAACCAAAAGGGAGCAATTCAGTCCCAAACTCCACAGAAACACTCTATTTCTCCCTCCTAGTGAAGTAAGGTGGTATATATTGGTGAGCATAGCTGACTTCCTAGCAGTTAATTCCAACAGGTTTGAATCCCGGCACGCTAACTTCAGAAACTCCAAGACTGGAACTGAATTTGATGCTATTCAGGGAGATTGTGTTTGCAAAACAGAAACAGGTCTAATTTATGTAAAAAAAAACTTTCAAAGTCCATTTCTGTTCCCTATTACTTTGAATTTTAACTCTGTTCCTTTGTATTATTATTCGCCTTGATCTGTACAGTGTATACGAAACAGAATTGTCCCTCTACTGATCCAGATCTACAGAAGGGTCATAGAGCTGAACTGTTAACACGAGCATCCCTTCTCCACAGATGCTGCAGGACCTGCTGAGTCTTTCCAGCATTTTCAGTTTTATTTTTTTCTGTATTTTATCCATTTCTCTTTTTCTCTTTTGACGGCTGCCATTGAACCTTTCAGCTTGCACTCAGCTTTTATTTTTATTTTAGTTCAATTTATTTGAAGTAATGTAAATTGTGTCCTGAGAAATCTGACAGAAATACTGCGCAATGTACAGTGAAATATAATGGGGCAAATTCACAACTTCCGAATGAGTAAAACAAAAACTTTACTATGAATCAATTGTCTTAATTTTTCACTGTCAAAATATGAAAAAATGCGAGAGTAGAAATTACAGAGAGAAACAATTTACTCACATTGCACATTGTCCTGTTTCTGTAACCAGGGCAAATGATGTGACTATGTTCTCTCTTATGGGTGTCAGTCTCTGGTACTGCATGTAAGTGTGGGATTCATTCTGTATCTCTCAGTCTCTGGTATTGTGTGTGAGTGTGGGATTAATTCTGTATCTGTCAGTCTCTGGTACCGTCTGTAAGTGTGGGGTTAATTCTATGTCTGTCAGTCTCTGGTACTGTGTGTAAGTGTGGGGCTAATTCTGCGTCAGTCAGTCTCTGGTACTGTGTGTGAATGTGGGATTCATTCTGTATCAGTCAGTCTCTGGTACAGTGTGTAAGTGTGGGGTTAATTCTGTATCTGTCAGTCTCTGGCTGTGTATAATGTGGGGCTAATTCTGTATCTGTCAGTCTCTGGTACTGAGTGTGAGTGTGGGATTCATTCTTTATCTGTCAGCCTCGTTTACTGTGTTTGAGTGTGGGATTCATTCTATATCTGTCAGTCTCTGGTACCTGTGTGTGAATGTGGGATTCATTTTCTATTTGTCAGCCTCGGTTACTGTGTGTGAGTATGAGCATCATTCTGTATCTATCAGTCTCTGGTTCTTTGTGTGTGTGAGATTCATTCTGTATGTGCCAGTCTCTGGTACTGTGTGTGAGTGTGGGATGCATTCCAAATGTCAGTCTCTGGTACTGTAACAGAACTGATACTGTATTTTTCAGTATGATTGCATATGAATATAGGACTGTATATAATTTGTAGCTCAGTCTGAACTAATGGAAATGATTGTGTACCTTTCAATCTGGCACTGAGAGATTTTTGGACTGGTATGTAATGTGTAGCTCAGGCGGTACTAATGGAATTGATGCTGTATCTTTCAGTGTGATAGGATATGAGATTTTTGGACTGGTATGTTATGCATAGCTCAGTCTGCACTAATGGAATTGATGCTGTATCTTTCAGTCTGATACTGTATGAGATTTATTTACTGGTATCAAATGTGTACTTCAGTCTGCTGTAAAGGAATTAAAACTGTACATTTCATTCCGACACTATGAGGTTTTTGGACATATATGTGAGTGCAATATGGGTAACATCTGAAATGGTATCGAATTTGTATCTCATAGGACAATATTGCCATGAATACTGCATCTTTTAGACTCAAAATGTGTGAGTTGTGTGCTGTTATTTAGTTTGAATCCCAGGGTACATTATTGGGATTTGTTCTGTGCTTATGCATATGTCAGTCCTATTTGCTATTTAATTTGTAGCTAAGGCTGAAATAGTGTGAGATTGATATAGTGACTTTAAATCTGGTACTGGGTGTGGTTTTGGACTGGGATTTATTTATCTGCCGGTCAGCGATACTGAGTCATTGTGAAATGGAAATTAGATCTGTCTCTCCTGCTCTGTTTGACTGTTGGATTGGGATCAATGTGGGGTTGACTATTTCTCCTGTCTGAGACTGTGGAACTGATGACCAGTCTGTGTCTCTGTGATCTGTGAGTGTTAATGTAACAACTGTGTGTGAAAAGGAGCTGGCTGCACTGTTCCTTTTACCTTGAGTGGAGTAAACATCACAATTATTCTCGTCCCTTCAAGTATTTGCCTGTAGGAAGAAAGAGTATCTCTTGTAACTTAAGAACAGGTGAGGTAGAAAATACGAAACTGATCAATTGAATCTCTCTGTTAATAATCATTGTAATATCCATGAGGGAAAACCAGTGATAGGAACAGTGTTGTGTCTGACTCCACTACATTACTGCAGCACTCAGCTTCTGCAAAGCATGTGTGTTGGGTGGTTTTACTGTAATTTAGTGACATCCACACACAACCCAACCCCTGCACTGGGCCATGAATGGGACTACCTGATGGATCAGGGACCTATGCACACACCATATTTCTATTTCCCTATCCCATGACATTACCGGTGCAACTGAAACAAAACAGCCGCTGTTTAAAATGTATCCTTCACACTTCTCATGTGATGCCTGCAATAGATGCTCTTTTTATAACTCCCCACATCCTTACTGTCCGGCTCTGTTTATTGTTCAATAACCGACACTAAAAGTTAGTGCACAGGTGTAGAAAATAATTTAAATGGCTAATGGAATGTCAGCCTTTATCTCAAGAGAGATGGAATACAAATGGGTGCAAGTTATGTTACAGCTGTACAGAGTCTTGATTAGACCCCATCTGGAGACACTGTACAGTTCTGGGCACCAAACACTTGGAAGGATATATTGGCCTTGGAGGGTGTGCAGTGTAGATTCACCAGTATGATAACATGGTTAAAAGGATTTAATTATGAGGACAGGGTGAATACACTAGGCTGGTAATGTCTTGTATATAGAAGATTAAGGGGTGATCTAATTGAGGTGTTTATGATGATTGAAGAATTTGACAGGGTAGATAGAGTGAAACTATTTCCTCTGGTGGAAGAATCGAGAACAAGGGGACATAACCTTAACATTAGAGCGAGGCCTTTCAGGGGTGATGTCAGGAAGCACGTCTTCACACAAAGGGGAGTGGAATTCCGGAACTCTCGCCCCCAAAAAGCTGTTGAGACTGCAGATCAATTGAAAATTTCAAAACTGAGATTGATAGATTTTTGTTAGGCAAGGGTATTAAGGGTTTTGTTACCAAGGCGGGTAGATGGAGATAAGATACAGATCAGCCAAAGTCTAATTGAGTGCGGAACAGGCTCGAGGGGCTGAATGATCTACAAATATTCCCATGTTCCTAAACAGCCACCCAACCTCAAACAGACTATCGTTCGCAGCAAATTACCCAGCTTTCAGGAGAACAGCATCCACGACACCACACAACCCTGCCACGGTAACCTCTGCAAGACATGCCAGATCATCGACACAGATACCACCATCACACGAGAGGACACCACCCACCAGGTGCATGGTTCATACTCCTGTGACTCGGCCAACGTTGTCTACCTCATACGCTGCAGGAAAGGATGCCCCGGAGCATGGTACATTGGCGAGACCATGCAGACACTGCGACAACGGATGAACGGACACCGCACAACAATCGCCAGGCAGGAGGGTTCTCTCCCAGTTGGGGAACACTTCAGCAGTCAAGGACATTCAGCCTCCGATCTTCAGGTAAGCGTTCTCCAAGACGGCCTTCGAGACACACGACAACGCAAAATCGTCGAGCAGAAATTGATAGCCAAGTTCCGCACCCATGAGGACGGCCTCAACCGGGATCTTGGGTTCATGTCACGCTACACGTTACCCCACCAACGAACAAAAGCTATCTGTTTTTAATATAATGGGTCATTTGCTGGCTTTCTCTGCCTTCCGGATGTTTCTACCTCTCTCTCTCTGTTTTTTTTTCCTGTTTGTTTTTTTGTTGAATGTGTATTCGGGGGTTCTGTAGGTGACACCTCTCTGTCTGAACACGGTGATTGCCTTGGCAACGGGCAGTTGCAGGGGCAGTCTGTAAACACCATGTATTGTTCTGTGATGTATAAATGCGTAGGCTTCAAGGAGCTCCTGACATTTACCTGAGGAAGGAGGAAGCCTCCGAAAGCTTGTAGATTTCAAATAAAAATCGTTGGACTATAACTTGGTGTTGTAAAATTGTTTACAATTGTCAACCCCAGTCCATCACCGGCATCTCCACATCATGCCTAAACAAGGTGACATTGGAACTAAACATTTACTGATGGGGAGAGAAAGCAGCAAAAGTTTTAAATAGCAGATTCTGCCCATTCTGTCTCCCTTCCACTGCACACACCCTGAACACACGCAGCCCCAGAATGGCCTCTCGCTCCCCCCGCTCACTCCATGTTCCAGGACCAGTTCCTGATCCACTCCGCCTCTTACAAACAGCCCCCGGACTCCCCCTGAACTTACCCCGGACTCAATGCCGATCTCTGAGCCCATCTGCGGACACGGTCCCGAAGCGATGAGCTGCTGTAACGAGGCTGCTCTTTGCTCCCTTCCCCCGGGGGCCGTGATCTCTCCTTTCTTGGCTGTTTTAAACCATTTCTTCCGCTCGCTGAGTGAATGGCGCCCACAACCAGAGCCGAGGGATGGGGAGCGCGCATGCGCACTTCTGCTTAGTAACTGCGTGGGGGGGGCGGCCTGAACCTCGCATGCGCAGATATCTGGTTTAATTCCCAATACAAAAATCGATGGAAACTTTCCCCAGTTGGAATTTTTCAGAGTCTGAGCAAAGGAAATGGGGCTGGGGGAAAGGTCAGAGGGAATGGGGTCACACACAGTGCAGGGCCAGGCACCGGAATGTAAAACAAATGCCTAACCAGTGCCGAACTGATTAGGCACTGGTTAGGCGAGACCATGCAGACACTGCGACAACGGATGAACAGACACCGCACAACAATCGCCAGGCTGGAGGGTTCTCTCCCAGTTGGGGAACACTTCAGCAGTCAAGGACATTCAGCCTCCGATCTTCAGGTAAGCGTTCTCCAAGGCGGCCTTCGAGACACACGACAACGCAAAATCGTCGAGCAGAAATTGATAGCCAAGTTCCGCACCCATGAGGACGGCCTCAACCGGGATCTTGGGTTCATGTCACGCTACATGTAACCCCACCTGACGTAGAGTCATCCAGACTCAAGTCGTAGTTGGCTTGTTCTCCATATACAGATGCGGCCGGACCTGCTGCGATTTCCAGCAAAAAAAAAGTTATCTGTTTTTAATACAAACCCCAGCATCTGCTACATTTGACCCCTCGTGACCCCCACCTCAGTATTCTTGGATGTAACGTTTCCCTGACTAACCTGTTTGAATATCATTCACTCCTTTGATTGCTGTGATTATCTCTCTGCCAAGGTGTGATAAAGGGCAGTAAGAAAGATTATCTGTAATCACCAGGCATTGTTCTCTGACTATATATGCTGTGCCTATATGCATCTCTTCACTTCACTTGACGAAGGAGCAAAGCTCCGAAAGCTTGTGATTTCAAATAAAGCTGTTGGACTATAACCGGGTGTTGTGCGTCTCCTTACATTTGTCCACCCCAGTCCATCACCGGCATCTCCACATCATAACCAGTGCCTAACACTGTAATCCAGACTGACTTTACAATCTCTAACCATTAAACTAGATGTTTCCATCTTTGCTTTTTCTCTCGGTATCATTTCAAGGTAACGAGCCCTTCATAGATAAAGTGGGCGGCTGTGATATGAGCCAATGGGTTCTGTTCATTCTTGGCCCCTTTACTGATAAAGTAACGTGTGACTCCGAAACTGGAGGGAGGATTTCTCAAACCAATCCTGGAGAAACGAGGGAGGAAAGTGGGAGTAGGTGTGCTGGGACCGTGCAGGATCAATATCAGATACCAACAGTCCCAGATAATTTAATCGGAAATAAACTCTCTGTTGCTGAGAATAATACCGAAAACCCTGAATTGCAAGATTGCAGAGGGTACAACATGCAAGAGAGCCAAAGCTGTGATTGGCTCTTGCCCCTGAATCTGGGGAACCGACACTGTGAGGAGCGCCGGCGTTAGACTGTTTAATAGTTACTGAGCTGGGAAACTAAACCCCGAGAATCCGCAGCACAGGCCGAGGGGGGAGGAATGCCCGTCCCCGGAATTGTCAACCTGACCAGTTTGTCCCGTGAATGTGCAGATGTGAATATTATGTCAGAGTGTGTTAAAGGGGCGGGCGTGTTAGATTAATGTCACTGTGTTTGTGTGTCCGGTCTCATCGCGGGATTTCCGAGTCCCTTTTGTGTAATTTTTTTTAAACTCCCCGTCAAACGATCGCCCTGCTCCCCTGCCGAGCTCCGAAGTGGAAATTTAAAGTAATTTTTCATTTCAATTCAAGATTTCAGCTGAAAAGCAGAGATCATGTCAGCGATCGGGTGAGAGAGCGCGATCAGTGCAGCAATGAAACGGGTTCAAATCGAAACTGGTGCTTTTAATTCCGGTGAACGTTTTTTGACAGCAAACATTCCGATGTTAGAGATAGGAAGGGGCTAGTCTGGGAATCTGGAGTGCCGGATTATAATTAGAATCGGGGAGTTTAAGAGGAGAGAGAAACACAGAGAGGCTGCAGGAGCCGAGAGCTGACAGCAGGTTGTCTCCGCCCCGTCCGCTCTGTGCCTTTAAGTTGCTCTGTGCCGCCGCCTCTTGTTTCATTTCTGACCCAGCTCAGACTGTCAGAGAGATTTTCTACAGAGTCCTGAACATGACGGATACCGCAGCCGCCGAAACGGCACCTCCTGCCACCGCCGCCGCTCAAACCACTGCTCCCAAGAAGAAGAAGACGGTTCCCCGACGCAAGACAGCCGGTCCCAGGTTGGGCGAACAGATCCTCAAGATTGTGGCGGATTGCAAGGAACGCAAGGGGATGTCGCTGGCCGCGATAAAGAAGGTTCTGGCCACCAACGGCCTGGATGTGGAGAAGCACCGGTCCCAGATCAAATTAAATATTAAAAGACAGCTGGAAAAGGGTTCCCTGGTCCAGATTAAGGGCACGGGCGCCTCGGGCTCCTTCAAAGTCGCTAAGAAGGAAGCCCAGACAAAAGTGGTAAAGAAGGTGAAGAAACAAGCAGCAAAGAAATCTTCCTTAAAAAAACCAGCGGCTAAGAAATCAGCCGCCAAGAAACCAGTGATCAAAAAATCAGCGGCCAAGAAACCAGCGGTTAAAAAATCACCAGCCAAGAAATCAGCCGCCAAGAAATCGACCACCAAGAATGCGGTGAAATCGATAGTTATTAGGAAGAAAGCGGCGGCTAAGAAGCCCAAGACCCCCAACTCAGCCAAAGTTGTAAAGGTGAAGGCGAAGAAGTTAGAAAAACCGAGGGCCAAGCCCAATCCGAAATCAATAAAGCCGAAGAAAGCTGCGGCCAAAAAGAAGTGAACGATCAAGTGCAACTTGTGAACACCTGAACCCAACGGCTCTTCTCAGAGCCACCCACATCTCTCAGAAAAGAGCTGATCCCGCAATCAGATGATTCCTGTCCCGGGGCCGAGCTAAAATTTCAGATAGAAAGCATTTAAAATAAACCCAGGATACCCGGTGACTCGCTGACATTTGCCACCCGCACCCGAACCCCCACTGTCTGAAATAAAATAGAGAATGGGATGTCCGGGCCGGGCCTCACTCTAACTGGGGTGTGTTCGGCTCCAGTCCCTGTTCATTTTTTTTTCACTGTTTCAGGGCGAGTGTCTGTGAGACGGTAAAACTGGCGGAGATCCGCCTCCATCACAATTCAAACCCCAACACGAGAGTCTCCAAATCTGCTGGAATCAGGCGTTTGTAAACTGCTCAACCCGTCTGGGAGGGTGTATGGGGAGATAGAATAGGGTTTGGGACTGAAATGGAAGGAGGCGGGTCGACTAATTATCGAAGGGATTGTATTTAGGCAGGTATATTACTGAGTGTTAATTGTAAAGGGGCTTATTTAAAACTCCCGGCTTCTGGAAATCCTTGAACATGAAACCCGAGTCTGTCAGGGTTTGTGCCGAGCGCTGTGTTTCGGTTCTATTATCGATAAACGGTTTGAAATTGGCGAGTGGAGAGAACTGGAGGTGGAGCTGGAGGATCAGGGGCCGCTCTCTGCGCTGTCAGTCACTCTGACTGTCTCCTCCCTTCTCTGATTAATGTCTCACCCTGTCTCCTTCCCTCTCTGGTTAATATCTCACTCTTTCTTTTCCTTTCTGTTTAATGTCTCACTCTATCTCATAGAACTATAGAAATTTTACGGCATAGATGGAGGCCATTCGGCCCATCGTGTCGGCGTCGGCTGAGAAACGAGCCACCCAGCCGAATCCCACTTTCTCGCATTTGGTCTGTGGCCCTGGAGGTCACGGCTCTTCAGTTGCACATCCAGGTATTTTTAAATGAGTTGAGGGTTTTTGCCGCTACCACCCTCTCAGGCAGTGAGTTCCAGACCCCCACCACCCTCTGGGTGAAAAACCTTTTTATTATTTCTGCTCTAATCCTTCGACCAACCACTTTAAATCTATGCCCTCTAGTTATTGACCCCCCCCCCGCTAAGGGAAATAAGTCCTTCCTAACCACTTTATCTGGGCCCCTCGTAATTTTGCACAACTCAATCAAATCACCCCTCAGCCTCCTCTTTTCGAAGGAAAACAACCCCAGCCTATCCAATCTATCATCATAGCTAAACTTCTCCAGTCCTGGCAACACCCTCGTAAATCTCCTCTGCACCCTCTCTAGTGCAATTACATCCTTCCTGTAATGTGGTGACCAGAACTGTACACAGTACTCAAGCTGTGGCCTAGTGTTTTATACAGTTCCAGCATAACATTCCTGTTTTTTTATATTCTATGCTTCAACTAATAAAGGAAAGCATTCCATATGCCTTCATAACCACCTTATCTACCTGTCCTGCTACCTTCATGGATCTGTGGACATGTACTCCAAGGTCCCTCATTTCCTCTACACCAGTCAGCCTCCTCCCATTTATTGTATATCCCCTTGCCTTCTTTCCTCTCCCCAAATGCATTACCTCACACTTCTCCAGATTGAAGTCCATTTGCCACTTTTCTGCCCATTTGACCAGTCCATTGATATCTTCCTGCAGTCTACAGCTTTCCTACTCACTAACAACCACACGGCCTATCTTTGTGTCATACACACATTTCTCAATCATGCCCACTACATTCAAGCCAAAATCGTTAATGCATACCACAAAAAACAAAGGACCTAGTACCGAGCCCTGCGGCACCTCACCGGAAAGAGCCATCCAGTCGCAAAAACACCTGTCGACCATTACCCTTTGTTTCCTGCCACTGAGACAATTTTGGATCCTATTTGCCACATTCCCTTTGATCCCATGGGCGTTTACTTTTTTTGACCAACCTGCCATGTGGGACCTTGTCAAAAGCCTTGCTAAAATCCATATCGACTACATCAATTGTGCTACTCTCATCGATCCTCCTTGTCACCTCGAAAAATTCAATCAAGTTAGTCAGCAAATCCGTGCTGATAAACAGTGACAGTTTATCCTGTCCCTCTGAATTAATTGCAATAATTTACCCACCACTGATGTTAGGTTGATTGGCCTGTAATTACTTGGTCTATCCTTTATTCCTTTTTAAACAACGGTACAATGCTAGCAGTCCTCCAATCCTCTGGCACTACGCCTGTATCCAGTGAAGTTTGGAAAATGATTGTTAAAGCCTCCTTGGTTTCTTCTATCAGCCTGGGATACATTTCATCTGTCTCTGGTGATTTATCCACTTTCAAAGATTCTAATCCCCCTACTACTTCCTCTCTCAATGTGTTTATCCCATCCAATATTTCACACTCCTCCTTCTTAACTTCAATCCCTGTATCATCCGATGACGAATACGGAATAATTGAGATTTAAAAAGAAAGATTTTTAAATTGCTGGCTGGAAATGAGATTTTCTTGAAATTTGATGCTCTGAAATTGGCGGGCTATTTGGAATTCAATTTCAGCTCAGCCAATCTGGGCCCAATAACTCCTGCCTGTCAGAAATTGGTTCAAAGCTGACGGCAGTCAATGGCGGTCTCTCCCTGACTGGTGTCGGTCTGCAGCCAATAACAGCCTCGGAGTGATCCCTCACAAATCCTTAAAAAGCAACCCCAGAGCCGGCTTCTTATTAACAGTTTCTGAATACAATAATCAACACATCAGTCAGCTTCCGGCGTAACAGAAGACCGTGTAAGTGTTGTCGGAGGATGAGACTGTAAATAATAATGGGCGGGACACAAAAGAATGCCTCTTGTTGCTCGGGATGAGCGAGTCTTGGCCTTGGCCCGAGATTTACCGCCAGTTTTTCCTCTTACAGACATTTCCACAATCTCACAAACACTTTCACAAAGAATGAAGAAATCCTCCCGCACTCGCCCTTCTTATGCCTTCTGGAGTTGTTCAGTGGGGGCAATTGTGATAGGACCATCTGTTCTTCATCTCATTGGGTTCTTCATTAAACTAATCAGAGCGGTTTTATTCACCAATGAACAGAAGAAAATGAGAAAAGCGCGGAAATACCGTCCCCAATTATCAGAACTGAAACGTTTTTTGAAATTTGAAAAGCCTGCCAATATATTTGTAACACAAGAAGCGGATTCAGTAAATAATGTCGCCTTAAGACAACGATTTTAATATCCCTCTCCTTATATTCTATTATTCCACATTTCCAGTCACAAACCCATTCACAGCATTTAGTAACGGGACAGATTCCAGCTCAATGTATGTAAGAGTAACAAACCACAGATTGTGGATTGACTCTGTTCACAGGAGATGCTGCGGGATCTGAACCGGAGCCGAGACTCCTGGTGTAAGTAATTGAACATTGACCGAGCCTTTAAAATATTCTGATCTCAGTGTGAAAACCTGTTCAAGGTTGCTACGTCACAAAGGGTTGGGATTAATATATTGATATTCCCGAACAGTAATTAAACAAACGTGAAAAGGAGAGAAATAAATAATTGAAGTCTGAGTCGGCTCTTTAGGGGCAAATTGGAGGGAAGAGGCGGAATATGTAATCGATGATAACAGGGTCCCGTGCTAGCTTTATTGGGAATAAACTGTACAGCGATCCAAAACCTATAACAAGTGATTATAGGAATCATCTTGACTTCAAGTGAAATTACAAAAGAACTAGAATTAAATTAAAGCAGATAATATCAATATTTAGAGCAAACTGAGCAGTAGAATCGATACAGCATCTTCAGAGAGATTGTGGGTGGCTCTTAAAAGAGCCTTTGTGTTTAGGATTTTTTCAGTTCATTTTGGAGCTTTACTTGGAGCTGGTGTACTTGGTCACCGCCTTTGTCCCTTCCGACACGGCGTGTTTGGCCAGTTCTCCGGGCAGTAGGAGGCGCACAGCGGTCTGGATCTCTCGGGAGCTGATGGTCGCCCGTTTATTGTAGTGGGCCAGGCGCGAAGCCTCACCCGCGATGCGCTCGAAAATATCGTTCACAAAGGAGTTCATGATGCCCATCGCCTTGGAGGAGATGCCGGTGTCGGGGTGAACCTGCTTCATCACTTTGTAGATGTAGATGGAGTAACTCTCCTTCCTCGACCTTCTCCGTTTCTTACCACCCTTTGCTGGCGTTTTACTCAAGGTTTTCTTGGCGCCCTTCTTCGGAGCTGCTTTCTTGTCCTCAGGCATTTTCAAACTGAAATCCAGACCCAGAAATGACCCAAATCCGCTTCGAGCCCAGATTAAATAAGATGACGTCACCGCCACATGCTAATGAGGGATGGGAGAAGCTAATGATTGTGATTGGGTCAATAGGAGTGATGTCACATTATTTTTTAAGTCTAACTCTCTGATTGGTTCCTTTACCTATCCAATCAGATTTAGCACCTGCCACCAATCACAAGCCCCCTCACTTCAATCCGGAAGATCATTTCCCAAAGCTTCTCTCCAGCCTCGGTTTATATTGAAAGATTGTTGTAAACAATTTTACAACACCAAGTTATAGTCCAGCAATTTTATTTTAAATTCACAAGCTTTCGGAGGCTTCCTCCTTCGTCAGGTAAATGTGGAGGAAGCCTCCGAAAGCTTGTGAATTTAAAATAAAATTGCTGGACTATAACTTGGTGTTGTAAAATTGTTTACAATTGTCAACCCCAGTCCATCACCGGCATCTCCACATCATATATTGAAAGATGTAAGGAATCTTACAACACCAGGTTATAGTCCAACTGTTTATAGTCCAAACTGTTGTAAGATTCCTTACATTTGTCAACCCCAGTCCATCACCAGCAGCTCCACATCATGGCCTATATTGAAAGAGCCGCCGGGAAATGTCACCTGTGTGAGGGTGAGAAGGGTCCTTCCTCTCAGGGAATTCGCAAACACATGGGATTACCCCGAGCTTTGATTTTGTCCCTTTCTATTGATTATTATTTACTCTGATCTGTACAGTGAATCGGGAACAGAATTAACCGGATTCAGTGAATTTTTTTGATTTTCTAATGCTTTTCCCTCTGCTGAATCGTGCTCCTTATTTAAATGTATACTTAAGCCGACAATTATCATTCCCAGATTTGCTGAATGGAGGGATTTGAACCCAGGAATTCTTGTCCAGTCCCTTACCAGTATAGAACTGTACTTGGCCTTTGAACTATTTGTTGGGCAGCAATCAAGAAGGCAAATGGAATGCTGCCCTTTATATCTAGAGGACTAGAGTACAAGGGGGCAGAAGTTATGCTGCAGCTATACAAAACCCTGGTTAGACCGCAACTGGAGTACTGTGAGCAGTTCTGGGCACCGCACCTTCGGAAGGACATATTGGCCTTGGAGGGTGTGCAGCGTAGGTTTACTAGAATGATACCCGGACTTCAAGGGTTAAGTTATGAGGAGAGATTACACAAATTGGGGTTGTATTCTCTGGAGTTTCGAAGGTTAAGGGGTGATCTGATCGAAGTTTATAAGATATTAAGGGGAACAGATAGGGTGGATAGAGAGAAACTATTTCTGCTGGTTGGGGATTTTAGGAGTAGGGGGCACAGTCTAAAAATTAGAGCCAGACCTTTCAGGAGCGAGATTAGAAAACATTTCTACACACAAACGGTTGTAGAAGTTTGGAACTCTCTTCCGCAAATGGCAACTGATACTAGCTCAATTGCTAAATTTAAATCTGAGATAGATAGCTTTTTGGCAACCAAAGGTATTAAGGGATATGGGCCAAAGGCTGGTATATGGAGTTAGATCACAGATCAGCCATGATCATATCAAATGGAAGAGCAGGCACGAGGGGCTGAATGGCCTACTCCTGTTCCTATGTTCCTAATGTTCAGTCTGGAGGCTTCAACAGCTCAGAGCCAGCACTGAATTAGAAACCAGATATGCGTCTCATTGAGGGTATAACCTCCTTGTAATTTGATTGTGTTCTTCGATGAAATAACAGAGAAAGTTGATCAACGTGGTGCAGTTAAGTGAATTGAGTTTCAAAAGACGTTTGATAAAGTGCCACATAATAGACTGGTTCACAAATTTGAACAATAAAGGGGCAATGGCAGCGTGAATACGAAATTGGCTCAGGGACAGAGCAGAGAGGAGTGGTGAACAGTTGTTTTTCAGACTGAGGGTAATGTGCAGTGGTCTCCCCCAGGGGTCGGTAGTAGCATCACTGCTCTTGTTGATATATATTAATATTCTAGACTTGGGGTACACAGGGCATAATTTCAAGTTTGCAGATGATACAAAGCTTGGAGATGTAGTAAATTGTGAGGAGGACGGTACAAACTTCAAGAGGACATAGACAGGCTGATGGGATTGGCAGACACATGGCAGGTTAAATTTAATGCAGAAAAGTGTAAAGTAATGCAATTTGGAAGGAACAACGAGGAGAGGCAATATAAACTAAATGGTACAATTTTAACAGGGGCAGGAACAGAGATTTGGGGATACATACATACAAGTGTGACAGGACAATTTAATAAAGCTATTAAAAAAGCTGACCAAATCATTGGCTTCATAAATAGAAGCATAGAGTACAAAAGCAAGGAAGTTATGCTCAATCCTTATTAATTACTGGTTGGGCCCAAGCTGGAGTATTGTGTCCCATGCTGGGCTCCACACTTTAAGAAGTATGTCAAGGCCTTGAAGAGGGTGTAGGGGAGATTTACTAGAATGGTACCAGGGATGAAGGACTTCAGTTATATGATGAGACTAGAGACAAAGCCATCAGAGACAAGTTTAAATAATGGTCAAAGTCCAACAGCCTGCTGTGTCTGTTCAGAGGCTGATGTTTGGGAACGATTTTATTGTGTGTGATTAAAGCGGTTCAGTCCCCAACTCCACAGAAACACTCCATTTCTCTCCTGTAATGAGCGATGGTGGTAAATTGGTGAGCATAGCTGACTTTGATTCCTGGCCATCACAGTTTGATGCTTTTAATCCTAACCTATTTACTTCAAAATCCCCAAGATTGAAAACTGAATTCGATGGTCAGGGGTATTTTGATTCCAAAACAAAAAGGGGTATCATTTATATAAAAATACTTTGAAATTTAATTTCTTTTCCCCATAATGAGGTGAGTTTAACTCTGATTTTTTTCCTTTTAATGATAATTATTATTTGCCGTGAACTGAACAGAATGAGTACAATTATCATGGGAGTGCAGGAACAGAGAGACCTGGGGATTTACATAGTCAAATCTTTGAAGGCGACAAGACAAGTGGATCAGGATGTTAAAAAAGCAGACGGGATCCTTGGTTTTATAAACAGAGGAATAGAGTAAATTAGTTAGTAAGAACGTTATGCTAAACCTTTACAAATGACTGGTTAGGTCCCAGCTGGAGTATTGTGTCCAATTCTGGGCTCCACACTTTAGAATAAAGGTCAAGGCCTTAGAGAGAGTGCAGAGGAGATTTACTAGAATGGAACCAGGGATGAGGGACTTCAGTTAGGTGGAGAGACTGGAGAAGCTGGGTTGGTTCTCCTTAGAGCAAAGAAGGTTATGGGGTGATTTATTAGAGATGTTCAAAATAAGGAAGGGTTTTGATAGAGTAAATAAGGAGAAACTGTTTCCAGAGGCAGAAGGGTCGGTAACCAGAGAACATCGATTTAAGATAATTGGCAAAAGAACTAGAGGTGAGATCAGGAGAACTTTTTTACACAGCGAGTTGTTATGGTCTGAAAGGGTGGTGGAAGCAGATTCAAAAATAACTTTCAAAAAGGAATTGGATAAATACTTGAAGGGGGATAAATTGCAGGGCTATGAGGGGAGTGGGACTAATTGGATAGCTCATACAAAGAGCCAGCACAGACAAGATGAGCTGAATGGTTTCCTCTGTGCTATCTCATTCTATGATTCAGTGAAATTCATTACCTTGCTGAAGCTTTTCCTTCTACTGCTTCCAGTTCCTTATTTAAATTTGAATTCCCTTCCGGTAATTGATTTATTCTTCAAAGAGGAAAATACTGTAGATGCTGGAAATCGGAAATATAAAGAGAAAATGCTGGAAAGCCTCAACAGGTCTGGCAGCATCTGTGGAGAGAGGGAGGTAGGATTAACCTTTCAGGTGTATGGAGGGGTCATTCACCTGAACCGTTTACCCGAGTTTCCCTTCTCCACAGATGCTGCCAGACCTGCTGAGTCTTTCCAGCATTTTCGGGTTTTATTTTTGCTTTCATAGATTGACTAGAATGGGCCTATACTCTCTGGCGTTCAGAAGAATGAGAGGTGATCTCATTGAAACAAATTAAATTCTGAGGTGGCTTGACAGGATAGATGTCGAGAGGTTATTTCCCCTGGCTGGAGAGTCTATAAGTTGGGGGCATAGTCTCAAGATAAGGGGTCGGCCGTTTAAAACAGAGATGAGGAGGCATTTCTTCATTCAGAGGGTTGTGAAAGCTGAGAGGTTAAGTATGTTCAAGGCTGAGATAGATAGATTTTTGAACTCTGGTGAATGAAAGGAAATGGGGATCAGTCAGGAAAGTGGATTTGAGGTCAAAGATCAGGCATGATCTTATCGAACGCAGGCTTGAGGAGACAGACAGCCTAATCCTGCTCCTAATTCTTATGTTGTTATGTTTAATCTTTCTGCATTTCATCCCTTTCCCTTTTGGCTATTTCCTGTGAAACCTTCAAAATTGCACTCAGTTTTTATCCGTATTTTTGTTTGGTTTATGTGAAGTAATGTAAATAGTGTCCTGATAAATCAGGCAAAAATACTGCTCAATGTACAGTGAAATATCAGGGAGAGTATTTTACAACAACTGACTGTGTAAAAAAGACATTATTATGAACCGATTTTTTTTTCACTCTCAAATGTGAAACAATACGAGAGTGGAACTTACAGCCTGAAACTATTTCCTCACATTGCTCAGTGTTCTGTTTCTGTAACCCTGACAGATAACGTGAATTTGTTCCGCTCTGTTGCAGTTGTCGCTTCCGGCTAACAGATGTCACCAGACTCTGGTATATTGAAATTTATTGATCACAGACAGACACAGTAGACAATAATGTTCACATTATATTGGACTGTGGGATCTAGAAACACTAGGAATGGAGACGAGCTCTAAGTACATTTTGTTGGACCAAACAACGGTTGTCATTTTGTATTACATCACTTTCACTAATTTAGGGTATTTCCCTCTCTGTCTCATTACACAATTTTGTACAACAATATCTGACTGATTCAGAGATTATGATTTCAATCAATATTTAATGTTATTACAGACTGTCTCTGTTACTGTATATGAGCGAGATTTGTTCAGTCTATAGTACTGTGTGAGTGTGGGATTTATTCTGTACCTGTTAGTCTCTGATACTGTCTGTGAGCGTGAAATTCATTCTGAAGCTGTCAGTCCCCGGTACTGTGTGAGTGAGGAATTAATCTGCACCTGTCAGTATCTGATACTGTGTGAAAGTGGGATTCATTCAGAATTTATCAGTGTCTGGCACTGTGTGAGTGTGGGATTAATTCTGCATCTGTCAGTATCTGATACTGTGTGATAATGGGATTCATTCAGAATCTGTCAGTCCCCGGTACTGTGTGAGTGTGGGATTTATTCTGTGTCTCTCAGTCTCTAGCACTGTAAGTGACCATGGAATTCATTCTGTACCTGTCAGTCTCTGGTACTGTGTGTGAGTATGGGATTCATTCTGCACCTGTCAGTCTCTGGTACTGTGTGTGATTTTGGGCTTCACTCTGTATCTGTCAGTCTCTGGAACAATGTACAAGTGAGGGATTCATTCTGTACCATTCAGTCTCTGGTACTGTGTGGGAGTGTGGGATTCATTCTGTACCTGTCAGTCTCTGGTACTGTGTGTGAGTGTGGGATTCATTCTGTATCTGTCAGTCTCTAGTACTGTGTGTGAATGAGAGACTGATTCTCTATCTCTCAGTATCTGGTATTGTATGTAAGTGTGAGATTCCGTCTGTGTTGGTCAGTTTCTCATACTGTATGAGAGTAAGGTATTCATTCTTTGCCTCTCAGTCCCTGGTACTGTAAGTGAGTTTGGATTCATTCTGTCTCTGTAAGTGTCTGTTACTGTATGTGAGTGTGGGATTCATTCTGTATCTGCCAGTCTCTGGAACAATATACAAGAGAGGGATTAATTCTATATTTCTCCATCTCTAGTGCTGTTTGTGAGTGTGGGATTCATTCTGTATCTGTCCGTCCCTGGTACTGTGTGTGAGTGTGGGATTCAGTTGGTATTTGTCAGTCTCTGGTACTGTGTGTCAGAACATTAGAACGAGAGAAATAGGAGCAGGATTGGGCCACATAGTCTCTCGAGCCTGCTCTGCCATTCAATAAGATCATGCTGATTTTTGACCTCAACTCCACTTCCCTGCCCGATTCACATATCCCTTAATTCCCCTAGATTCCAGAAATTTGTCTAGCTCAGTCTTGAATATATTCAATGACGTAACATCCACAGCCCTCTTGGGTAGAGAATTCCAAAGATTCACAACCCTCTGAGTGAAGAAACTCATCTCATTCTTAAATGGATGATCCCTTATCCTATGACAATGCCCCGTAATTGTAGACTCTCCAGCCATGGGAAACAACTTCTCAGCATCTACCCTGTCAAGCCGCAACATAATCTTATATGTTTCAATTAGATCACCTTTCATTCTTCTAAACTCCAGAGAGTATAGTTCCATTCTACTGAACCTCGCCACATAGAACAACCCTCTCATCCCAGGAATTAATCTAGTGAACCTTTGCTGCACCGCCTCAAGGGCAAGTATATCCTTCCTTAGATAAGGAGGCCAAAACTGTACACAGTACTCCAGGTGTGGTCTCACCAAAACCCTGTACAATTGTAGTAAGACTTCCTTACTCTTGCACTCCAACCCCTTTGCAATAAAGGCGAGCATTCCATTTCCCTTTCTAATTGCTTGCTGTACCTGCATGCTAATGTTTTGTGTTTCTTGTATGAGGACACCCAAGTCTCTCTGAACACCAACATTTAATAGTTTCTTACCATTTAAAAAATATTCTGTTTTTCTATTCTTCTTATCAAAATGAATGAGCTCACATTTCCACATTATGCTCCATCTGCCACTTTCTTGCCCACTCACTTAACCTGTCTATATCCCTTTGCAGACTCTTTATGTCCTCCTCCCAGCTTACTTTCCCACCTAGTTTTGTATCGTCAGCAAACTTGGACACATTACACTCGGTCCCGTCATTTAATTCAATAATGTAGATTGTAAATAGCTGAGGCCCAAGCACTGATCCTTGCGGCACCCCACTAGTTACAGCCTGCCAACCTGAAAATGACCCGTTTATCCCCACGCTCTGTTTTCTGTCCGTTAACCAATCCTCTATACATGCTAATATGTTACTCCAAGCCCATGAGCCCTTATCTGGTGTAACAATCTTTTATGTGGCACCTTATCGAATGCCTTTTGAAAATCCAAATATACGACATCCACTGGTTCCCCTTTATCTACCCTGCTAGTTATACCCACAAAAAATTCTAATAGGTTTGTCAAACACAATTTCCCTTTTATAAAACCATGTTGACTCTATCTAATCATATTATGATTTTTAAGTGCCCCGTTAACACTTCCTCAATTATGGATTCCAGCATTTTCCCGATGATTGATGTCAGGCTAACTGGCCTATAGTTCCGTTTGCTTTCTCTCTCCTTTCTTAAATAGCGAGGTCACATATGCTACATTCCAATCCGCTTGGACCGTTTTAGAATCTAGGGAATTTTGGAAGATCATAACCAATGCATCCACTATCTCTGCAGCCACCTCTTTTAGAATCCTCCGATGCAGGTCATCAGGTCCAGGGGATTTATCAGCTTTTTTTCCCATTAGTTTCTCAAATACTTTTTCTCTACTGATATTAATTACTTTAAGTTCCTCACTCTCATTAAGCCCTTTGGTTCCCCACTATTTCTGATATGTTTTTTGTGTCTTCTACTGTGAAGACAGATACAAAATATTTGTTTAACGCATCTGTCATTTGCTGAATCCCCATTATAATTTCTCCTGTCTCAGCCTGTAAGGGACCAACGTTTACTTTTGCTACTCTCTTCCTTTTTACATACTTGTAGAAGCTCTTACAATCCATTTTTATATTTCTTGCGAGTTTATTTCATATTCTATTTTCTCCCTTTTGATCAATTTTTTGTTCGTCCTTTGCTGGTTTCTAAATCTCTCCCAATCAACATGCTTACTACTCTCCTTGGCAACATTTTTTTTTTATTCGTTCACGGGATGTGGGAGTCGCTGGCAAGGCCAGCATTCATTGCCCATCCCTAATTGCCCTTGAGAAGGTGGTGGTGAGCCGCCTTCTTGAACCGCTGCAGTCCGTGTGGTGACGGTTCTCCCACAGTGCTGTTAGGAAGGGAGTTCCAGGATTTTGACCCTGCGACAATGAAGGAACGGCGATATATTTCCAAGTCGGGATGGTGTGTGACTTGGAGGGGAATGTGCAGGTGGTGTTGTTCCAATGTGCCTGCTGCTCTTGTTCTTCTAGGTGGGAGAGATCGCGGGTTTGGGAGGTGCTGTCGAAGAAGCCTTGTCGAGTTGCTGCAGTGCATCCTGTGGATAGTGCACACTGCAGCCACAGTGCACTGGTGGTGAAGGGAGTGAATGTTTAGGGTGGTGGATAGGGTGCCAATCAAGCAGGCTGCTTTATCTTGGATGGTGTTGAGCTTCTTGAGTGTTGTTGGAGCTGCACTCATCCAGGCAAGTGGAGAGTATTCCATCACACTCCTGACTTGTGCCTTGTAGATGGTGGAAAGGCTTTGGGGAGTCAGGAGGTGAGTCACTCGCCGCAGAATACCCAGCCTCTGACCTGCTCTAGTAGCCACAGTATTTATATGGCTGGTCCAGTTAAGTTTCTGGTCAATGGTGACTCCCAGGATGTTGATGGTGGGGGATTCGGCGATGGTAATGCCGTTGAATGTCAAGGGGAGGTGGTTAGACTCTCTCTTGTTGGAGATGGTCATTGCCTGGCACTTATCTGGCGCGAATGTTACTTGCCACTTATGAGCCCAAGCCTGGATGTTGTCCAGGTCTTGCTGCATGCGGGCTCGGACTGCTTCATTATTTGAGGGGTTGCGAATGGAACTGAACACTGTGCAGTCATCAGCGAACATCCCCATTTCTGACCTTATGATGGAGGGAAGGTCATTGATGAAGCAGCTGAAGATGGTTGGGCCGAGGACACTGCCCTGAGGAACTCCTGCAGCACTACCATCTTCCTTTGTGCTCGGTATGACTCCAGCCACTGGAGAGTTTTCCCCCTGATTCCCATTGACTTCAATTTTACTAGGGCTCCGTGGTGCCACACTCGGTCAAATGCTGCCTTCATGTCAAGGGCAGTCACTCTCACCTCACCTCTGGAATTCAGCTCTTTTGTCCATGTTTGGACCAAGGCTGTAATGAGGTCTGGAGCCGAGTGGTCCTGGCGGAACCCAAACTGAGCATCAGTGAGCAGGTTATTGGTGAGTAAGTGCCGCTTGATAGCACTGTCGACGACACCTTCCATCACTTTGCTGATGATTGAGAGTGGACTGATGGGGCGGTAATTGGCCGGATTGGATTTGTCCTGCTTTTTGTGGACAGGACATACCTGGGCAATTTTCCACATTGTCGGGTGGATGCCAGTGTTGTAGCTGTACTGGAACAGCTTGGCTAGAGGAGCAGCTAGTTCTGGAGCACAAGTCTTCAGTACTACAGCTGGGATGTTGTCGGGGCCCATAGCCATTGCTGTATCCAATGCACTCAGCCGTTTCTTGATATCACGTGGAGTAAATCGAATTGGCTGAAGACTGGCTTCTGTGGTGGGGATATCGGGAGGAGGCTGAGATGGATCATCCACTCGGCACTTCTGGCTGAAGATGGTTGCAAATGCTTCAGCCTTGTCTTTTGCACTCACGTGCTGGACTCCGCCATCATTGAGGATGGGGATGTTTGCAGAGCCTCCTCCTCCCGTTAGTTGTTTAATTGTCCACCACCATTCACGACTGGATGTGGCCTCTTCTTTTAATCTAATCCTATCCTTATCTTATTTAGTATGCCACGTGTGGATTACTTTTCCTGTGGAGTATTTGTTGAGAATATTGAAATATTTCTTTAAATGCTTGCCACTGCTTTTCAAACGTCATACCCTTTAATTTAATTTCCCAATCTACTTAGCCAACTCGCCCCCTCATACCTATGTAATTGGCTTTATTTAAGTTTAAGACTCTAGTTTCAGACAAGTACTTCACACTCAAAACTCAATGTGAAATTCTATCATATTATGATCACTCTTCCCAGAAGTAGGACCTCAAAGGTAGTAATCTCAGGATTGCTACCAGTGCCACAGGCTAGTCAGAGTAGGAATGACAGGATAGCTAGGATGAATACGTGGCTAGAGAGATGGTGCAAGAGGGAGGGATTCAAATTCCTGGGCCATTGGAACCGGTTCTGGGGGAGGTGGGACCAGTACAAATTGGACGGTCTGCATCTGGGCAGGACTGGAACCAATGTCCTAGGGGGAGTGTTTGCTGTTGCTGTTGGGGAGGGTTTAAACTAATGTGGCAGGGGGATAGGAACCGATGCAGGAAGTCAGTGGGAAGTAAAGTCGTGACAGAAACAAAAGGCAGTAAGGGAGAGTGTACAGAACATGACCGGACAGATGGTCTGAGAAAGCAGGGCAAAGACCAAGGGAAGTCTAGATTAAACTGCATTTATTTCAATGCAAGAAGTCTGATGGGCAAGGCAGATGAACTCAGGGCATGGATGGGTACATGGGACTGGGATGTTATAGCTATTACTGAAACATGGTTGAGGGAGGGGCAGGACTGGCAGCTCAATGTTCCAGGGTACAGATGCTATAGGAAAGATAGAGCAGGAGGTAAGAGAGGAGGGGGTGTTGCGTTCTTGATTAGGGAGAACATCATGGCAGTAGTGAGAGGGGATATATCCGAGGGTTCGCCCACTGAGTCGATATGGGTAGAACTGAAAAATAAGAAGGGAGAGATCACTTTGATAGGATTGTACTACAGACCCCCAAATAGTCAACGGGAAATTGAGGAGCAAATATGTAAGGAGATTACAGACAGCTGCAAGAAAAATAGGGTGTAATAGTAGGTGACTTTAACTTTCCCAACATTGACTGGGACAGCCATAGCATTAGGGGCTTGGATGGAGAGAAATTTGTTGAGTGTATTCAGGAGGAATTTCTCATTCAGTATGTGGATGGCCCGACTAGAGAGGGGGCAAAACTTGACCTCCTCTTGGGAAATAAGGAAGGGCAGGTGACAGAAGTGTTAGTGAGGGATCACTTTGGGACCAGTGATCATAATTCCATTAGTTTTAAGATAGCTATGGAGAATGATAGGTCTGGCCCAAAAGTTAAAATTCTAAATTGGGGAAAGGCCAATTTTGATGGTATTAGACAGGAACTTTCAGAAGTTGATTGGGAGAGTCTGTTGGCAGGCAAAGGGACGTCTGGTAAGTGGGAGGCTTTCAAAAGTGTGTTAACCAGGGTTCAGGGTAAGCACATTCCTTATAAAGTGAAGGGCAAGGCTGGTAGAAGTAGGGAACCTTGGATGACTCGGGAGATTGAGGCCCTCGTCAAAAAGAAGAAGAAAGCATATGACATGCATAGACAGCTGGGATCAAGTGGATCCCTTGAAGAGTATAGAGATTGCCGGAGTAGAGTTAAGAGAGAAATCAGGAGGGCAAAAAGGGGACATGAGATTGCTTTGGCAGATAAGGCAAGGGAGAATCCAAAGAGCTTATACAAATACATAAAGGGCAAAAGAGTAACTTGGGAGAGAGTAGGGCCTCTTAAGGATCAACAAGGTCATCTATGTGCGGAACCACAAGAGATGGGTGAGATCCTAAATGAATATTTCACATCGGTATTTACGGTTGAGAAAGGCATGGATGTTAGGGAACTTGGGGAAATAAATAGTGATGTCTTGAGGAGTGTACATATTACAGAGAGGGAGGTGCTGGAAGTCTTAATGTGCATCAAGGTAGATAAATCTCCGGGACCTGATGAAATGTATCCCAGGACGTTATGGGAGGTTAGGGAGGAAATTGCGGGTCCCCTAGCAGAGATATTTGAATCATCGACAGCTACAGGTGAGGTGCCTGAAGATTGGAGGGTATCAAATGTTGTGCCTTTGTTTAAGAAGGGTGGCAGGGAAAAGCCTGGGAACTACAGACCGGTGAGCCTGACATCTGTAGTGGGTAAGTTGTTAGAGGGTATTCTGAGACACAGGATCTACAGGCATTTGGAGAGGCAGGGACTGATTAGGAACAGTCAGCATGGTTTTGTGAGAGGAAAATCATGTCTCACGAATTTGATTGAGTTTTTTGAAGGGGTAACCAAGAAGATAGATGAGGGCTGTGCAGTAGACGTGGTCTACATGGACTTTAGCAAAGCCTTTGACAAGGTACCGCATGGTAGGTTTTTACATAAGGTTAGATCTCACGGGATCCAAGGTGAGGTAGCCAATTGGATACAAAATTGGATCGACGACAGAAGACAGAGGGTGGTTGCAGAGGGTTGTTTTTCAAACTGGAGGCCTGTGACCAGCGGTGTGCCTCAGGGATCGGTGCTGGGTCCGCTGTTATTTGTTATTTATATTAATGATTTGGATGAGAATTTAGGAGGCATGGTTAGTAAGTTTGCAGATGACACCAAGATTGGTGGCATTGTTGACAGTGAAGAAGGTTATCTAGGATTGCAACGGGATCTTGATAAATTGGGCCAGTGGGCCGATGAATGGCAGATGGAGTTTAATTTAGATAAATGTGAGGTGATGCATTTTGGTAGATCGAATCGGGTCAGGACCTACTCCGTTAATGGTAGGGCGTTGGGGAGAGTTATAGAACAAGGAGATCTAGGAGTACAGGTTCATAGCTCCTTGAAAGTGGAGTCACAGGTGGATAGGGTGGTGAAGAAGGCATTCAGCATGCTTGGATCATTGGTCAGAACATTGAATACAGGAGTTGGGATGTCTTGTTGAAGTTGTACAAGACATTAGTAAGGCCACACTTGGAATACTGTGTACAGTTCTGGTCACCCTACTATAGAAAGGATATTATTAAACTAGAAAGAGTGCAGAAAAGATTTACTAGGATGCTACCGGGACTTGATGGTTTGACTTATCGGGAGAGGTTGGATGGACTGAGACTTTTTTCCCTGCAGAGTAGGAGGTTTAGGGGTGATCTTATAGAAGTCTATAAAATAATGAGGGGCATAGATAAGGTAGATAGTCAAAATCTTTTCCCAAAGGTAGCGGAGTCTATAACGAGGGGGCATAGATTTAAGGTGAGAGAGGAGAGATACAAAAGGGTCCAGAGGGGCAATTTTTTCACTCAAAGGGTGGTGAGTGTCTGGAACGAGTTGCCAGAGGCAGTCGTGGAGGCGGGTACAATTTTGTCTTTTAAAAAGCATTTGGACAGTTACATGGGTAAGATGGGTATAGAGGGATATGGGCCAAGTGCAGGCAATTGGGACGAGCTTAGTGGTATAAACTGGGCGACATGGACATGTTGGGCCGAAGGGCCTGTTTCCATGTTGTGAACTTCTGTGATTCTATGATCTCTTACTGTGAGATTACTAATCAACCCTCTCTCATTATATAATACAAGATCTAAAATAGCCTGTTTCCTGGTTGGTTCCATGAAGTATTGTTCTAGGAAACCGCCTCGAATGCATTCCATGAACTTGTCCTCCAAACTACCTTTGCAAAATTTGATTTGCCCAGTCTATACGAAGAATAAAGTCCCCCATGATTACGGCATTTTACCTCTGTTACAAGCACCTATTATTTCACAATTAATACTCTGTCCAACAGTATTGCTACTATTAGGGGGCCTATAAACTACTGCCACCAGTATTTTCTGTCCTTGTTATTTCTTATTTCAACCAATACTGATTCTACTTCCTGATCTTCCAAGCAAAGTTCCTTTTTCACCATTGTGCTTATATCACCCTTTAATATTCGTGCTACACCCGCTCCTTTTCCATTCTGCCTGTCTTTTCTAAACGTCATGTAACCTGGAATATTTAGTTCCCAAACTTGTTCACTTTGCAACCACATCTCTGTAATGGCTATTAGATCAAATCCATTTATCTCTACTTGTGCAACTAATTCATCTTGTTACAAAATCTCCATGCTTTCAGATAAAGAGCCTTTAATATTTACATTTAACCATTTTTTTTCCTGCTTTAACATTATTTGCTGATGCACTATTATTGGTGAATTCTCTGTCCCTTGCTGCTACCCTCTGCTTATCTTTACCCATGATGTGGAGATGCCGGTGATGGACTGGGGTTGACAATTGTAAACAATTTTACAACACCAAGTTATAGTCCAGCAATTTTATTTTAAATTCACAAGCTTTCGGAGATTTTCTCCTTCCTCAGGCAAATGTTTCAGGATCTCCTTGAAGCCTACGCATTTATACATATTGAACAATACATGGTGTTTACAGACTGCCCCTGCAACTGCCCGTTGCCAAGGCAATCACCGTGTTCAGACAGAGAGGTGTCATCTGCAGAACCCCCGAATACACATTCAACAAAAAAACAAACAGGGAAAAAAAACAGAGAAAAAAAAACACAGAGAGAGGCAGAAACATCCGGAAGGCAGAGAGAGCCAGCAAATGACCCATTATATTAAAAACAGATAACATTTGTTCGCTGGTGGGGTAACGTGTAGCGTGACATGAATCCAAGATCCCGGTTGAGGCCGTCCTCATGGGTGCGGAACTTGGCACCAAGTTCCGCACCCATGAGGACGGCCTCAACCGGGATCTTGGGTTCATGTCACGCTACACGTTACCCCACCAGCGAACAAATGTTATCTGTTTTTAATATAATGGGTCATTTGCTGGCTCTCTCTGCCTTCCGGATGTTTCTGCCTCTCTCTGTGTTTTTTTTTCTCTGTTTTTTTTCCCTGTTTGTTTTTTTGTTGAATGTGTATTCGGGGGTTCTGCAGATGACACCTCTCTGTCTGAACACGGTGATTGCCTTGGCAACGGGCAGTTGCAGGGGCAGTCTGTAAACACCATGTATTGTTCAATATGTATAAATGCGTAGGCTTCAAGGAGATCCTGAAACATTTGCCTGAGGAAGGAGAAAATCTCCGAAAGCTTGTGAATTTAAAATAAAATTGCTGGACTATAACTTGGTGTTGTAAAATTGTTTACAATTATCTTTACCCAAATCACTACACTGTTCTGTTGCCTTGACTTCCTCATTAGATTTCTAAATTTCCCCTCACCTGACCCTACCCCACCTCCTTTTTAGTTTAAAGCCCAATCTAGAACCCTAGTTATTGAATTCACCAGGACGCTAGTCCCAGCCTGGTTTAAGTGGAATCCATCCCATCGTAACAGCTCCCTCTTTCCCCACTACTGGTGCCAGTGCCGCATGAATTGAAACTCCTGCTTCCCACACCGTTCTTTGAGCCACCATTTAGCTCTCTGATCTGTTTGTCCCTACGCCAATTTGCAGGTGGCTCAGGTAGGAATCCAGAAATTGTTACCTTTGAGGTTCTGCTTATTCATTTAGACCCCAGCTCTTCAAACTGTATCAGATGAAACCCATTCTTAGTTCTACCTATGTCGTTGGTACATACATGGACCACAACAACTGGATGCTCCCCCTCTTGCTCCCAGTTATTTTTGTGTATGGGATTCATTCAGTATCTGTCAGTCTCTGGTACCATGCATGAGTGTGGGATTCATTCTGTAGCTGTCATTCTCTGGTACTCAGTGTGAGTGTGGGACTCATTCTTTACCTGGTCAGTCACTGCGACTGTGCATGAGTTTCGGATTCATTCTGCACCAATCAGTCTCTGGTACTGTGTATGAGTGTGGGATTTATTCTGTATCTGTCAGTCTCTGTTCTGTATGTGAGTATGGGAATGATTCTGCATCTGTCAATCTCTGGTATGGTATGAGAGTGTGGGATTCATTCTGTGGCTGTCAGTCAAAGGTGCTGTGTATGAGCGAGGGACTCATTCTATACCTGTCAGTCTCTGGTACTGTGTGTCAGTGTGGGATTTATTCTGTACCTGTCAGTCTCTGGTACTGTCTGTGAGTGCGAAATTCATTCTGTGCCTGTCAATCTCTGGTACTGCATGTGAGTGTGGGATTTGTTCTGTATTTGTCAGTTTCTCGTACTGTATGTGAGTAATGTATTCATTCTGTGCCTCTCAGTCCTTGGTACTGTAAGTGAGTGAGGGATTCATCCTGTATCTGTCAGTCACTGGAACAATGTACAAGTGAGGGAATGATTCTGTATCTGTCCATCTCTGGTACTGTGTGTGAGTGTGGGATTCAGTCTGTATTTGTCGGTTTCTGGTACTGTGTGTAAGTGAGGGATTTCTTCTATGTCCGTCCGTCTCTGGTACAGTATGAGAGTGGGATTCATTCTGTATCTGACAGTCTCTGGTACTGTGTGTGAATGTGGGAATCATTCTCTATCTGCCAGTCTCTGGTACTGTGTGTGAATGTGGGAATCATTCTGTATCTTCCAGTCTCTGGTACTGTGTGTGATTTTGGGCTTCACTCTGTATCTGTCAGTCTCTGGAATAATGTACAAGTGAGGGATTCATTCTGTTTCTGTCAGTCTCTGGTACTGTGTGTGAGTGTGGGATTCATTCTGTATCTGTCAGTCACTGTTACAATGTAGAAGTGAGGGACTGATTCTGGTAAAGTATGAGAGTGGGATTCATTCTGTATCCGTCAGTCTCTGGTACTGTGTGTGAGTGTGAGATTAATTCTGTATCTGACAGTCTCTGGTACTGTGTGTGAATGTGGGAATCATTCTGTCTCTGCCAGTCTCTGGTACTGTGTGTGATTTTGGCCTTCATTCTGTATCTGTCCATCTCTGGTAGTGTGTGTGAGTGTGGGATTCATTCTATATCTGTCAGTCTATGGAAGAATGTACAAGTGAGGGATTCATTCTGTTTCTGTCCATCTCTTGTAGTGTCTCTGAAACTGTATGAGAGTGTGGGATTTCTTCTGTATCAGTATGTAATTTGTATCTCCATTTACACTCTGGCATTCAAAACTGTAGCATTAATATCATAATGTAAGCATAGTTTTTTGAACAGTATTTAATTAGTAGATATGCGTATACTTTAAAATTTGATGCTGTAGGTTTTAATCAGTTAATGTGTGCACTTTCTGGACTACTATTAAATATCTATCTCTATGAAAACAATTGTGAATTACTACATATCTTACAAATTGATATGGTGATATTTTTGTAGTGGCATATAATGTGTAGCTCAGCCTGCACTAGTGGACTGGATACTGTGTCTTTCAATCTGATGCCAAGTGATTTTTGGACTGGTATGTAATGAGTAACTCAGTCTGAACTAATGTAGGTGACAGTGAGATTCATTCTGTACCTGTCAGTCTCTGATACTGTGTGTGAGTGTGATCTTGATTCTGTATCGGTCAGTCTCTTGTACTGTGCGTGAGTGTGGGATTCATTCTGTACCTGTCAGTCTCTGGTACTGTGTGTGAGTGTGGGATTCATTCTGTACCTGTCAGTCTCTGGAACAATGTACAAGTGAGGGATTCATTCTGTATCTGTCCATCTCTGGTAGTGTCTGTGAGTGTGGGATTCAGTCTGTATCTGTTAGTCTCTGTTGCACAATGAATCTTAGTCTCATAAAGTATCAGTCAACCTCTAGCACTGCATGTGAGTGTGGGCTTATTTCTGCGCCTGTCATTCTCTGGTACTGTGTGTGAGAGTGGGATTCATTCTGTATCTGTCAGTCTCTGGTACTGTGTGTGAGTGTGGGATTCATACTGTACCTGTCAGTCTCTGGTACTGTGTGTGAGTGTGGGATTCATTCAGTACCTCTCAGTCTCTGGTACTGTGTGAATGCGAGATTCATTCTGTATCGGTCAGTTTTTCGTACAGGATGTGAGTGTGGGATTCATTCTGTGCCACTCAGTCACTGCTACTATAAGTGAGTGAATGATTCCTTCTGTATCTGTCAGTCTCTGGTAACATGTTAGACTGGGATTCATTCTGTATTTTCAGTCTCTGGAACTGTGTATGAGTGTGGGATTCATTGTGTGCCTGGCAGTCTCTGGTACAGTATGAGTGTGCGATTAATTCTGATTCTTTCAGTCCCTGGTACTGTAAGTGAGTGAGGGATTCATCCTGTATCTGTCAGCCACTGTTACAATGTAGAAGTGAGGGATTGAATCTGGTAAAGTATGAGAGTGAGATTCATTCTGTATCCGTCAGTCTCTGGTACTGTGTGTGAGTGTGGGAATCATTCTGTCTCTGCCAGTCTCTGGTACTGTGTGTGATTTTGGCCTTCATTCTGTATCTGTCCATCTCTGGTAGTGTGTGTGAGTGTGGGATTCATTCTATATCTGTCAGTCTATGGAAGAATGTACAAGTGAGGGATTCATTCTGTTTCTGTCCATCTCTGGTAGTGTCTGTGAGTGTGGGATTCAGTCTGTATCTGTCAGTCTCTGGTACTGAATGTGAGTGTGGGATTCATTCTGTATCTGTTAGTCTCTGTTGCACAATGAATCTTAATCTCATAAAGTATCAGTCAGCCTCTAGCACTGCATGTGAGCGTGGGCTTACTTCTGCGCCTGTCATTCTCTGGTACTGTGTGTGAGTGTGGGATTCATTCTGTACCTGTCATTCTCTGGTACCGAGTGTGAGTGTGGGATTCATTGTGTATGTCTCATTCTCTGGAACAAGGTACAAGTGAAGGATTCATTCTGTATTTGTCAGTCTCTGGTACTGAGTGTGATTGAGGGATTCATTCTGTATCTGTCAATCACTGGCATGGTGTATGACTGTGGGATTCATTTTACATCTCTCAGTCACTGTTCTCTATGTGAGTGTGGGATTGATTCTGTATCGGTCAGTTTCTCGTAATATATGTGAGTAAGGTATTCATTCTGGGGCTCTCAATCTCTGGTACTGTGTGTCAGTGTGGGTTTCATTCTGTATGTGTCAGTCTCTGGTACTGTGTGTGAATTGGGATTCAGTCTGTGTCTTTGTCTCTTGTACTGTAAGTAAATGAGGGATTCATTCTGTTTCTTTCAGCCTCTGGTACTATGTGTATGTTTGGATTCAGTCTGTATCTGTCAGTCTGTGGAACAGTATGTGAGTTAGGGTTTTGTTTTGTCTATGTCAGTTTCTGCTACTGTGTGTGAGTGTGGGATTCATTTTGTATCTGTCAATCTCTGATTCTGTGTGTGAGTGTGGGATCCATTATTAACCTTTAAGTCACTGGTACTGTGTGCATTTGGGATTGATTCTGAATCTGTCAGTCACTGGTACATTTTGAGAGTGCGGGATTCATTCTGTAACTGTCAGTCTCTGGTAATGTATATGAGTGTGGGATTAATTTTGCATCTGTCAATCTCTGTTCTGTATGTGAGTGTGGGATTGATTCTGTATTGGTCAGTTTTTCGTAGTGGATGTGAGTAAGGTATTCATTCTGGGGCTCTCAGTCTCTGGTACTGTGTGTGATTGTGAGATTACTTCTGTATCTGTCAGACTCTGGTACTGTGTGTGAGTGTGGGATTTATTCTATATGTGAGCTGGGGTTCGGTCTGTGTCTTTCAGTCTCTTGTACTGTAAGCAAGTGAGGGATTAATTCTGTATCTGTCTGCCTCGGGTACTATGTGTATGTTGGGATTCAGCATGTTTCTGTTGGTCTGTGGAACAGTGTGTGAGTGAGGGATTCATTCTGTCTCTGTCAGCCTCTGGTACTGTGTGTGAGTGTGGAATTCAACCTTTATCTGTTAGTCTCCGTTGCACAATGAATCTTAGTCTCAAAGTATCAGTCAGCCTCTAGCACTGCATGTGAGTGTGGGCTTACTTCTGCGCCTGTCATTCTCTGGTACCGAGAGTGAGTGTGGGATTCATTCTGTACCTGTCATTCTCTGGAACAATGTACAAGTGAAGGATTCATTCTGTATTTTCAGTCTCTGGTACTGACTGTGGTTGAGGGATTCATTCTGTATCTGTCAATCTCCGGCATGGTATGTGAGTGTGGGATTCATTCTCTATCTGTCAATCACTGGCATGGTAAATGACTGTGGGATTCATTTTGCATCTCTCAGTCACTGTTCTGTATGTGAGTGTGGGATTGATTCTGTATTGGTCAGTTTTTCGTAATATATGTGAGTAAGGTATTCATCTGGGGTTCTCAATCTCTGGTACTGTGTGTCAATGTGGGATTCATTCTGTATGTGTCAGTCTCTGGTACTGTGTTTGTGTTGGGATTCAGTCTGTGTCTTTGTCTCTTGTACTGTAAGTAAATGAGGGATTCATTCTGTTTCTGTCAGCCTCTGGTACTATGTTTATGTTTGGATTCAGTCTGTATCTGTCAGTCTGCGGAACAGTATGTGAGTGAGGGATTTGTTTTGTCCATGTCCATTTCTGGTACTGTGTGTGAGTGTGGGATTCATTCTGTATCTGTCAATCTCTGATACTGTGTGTGAGTGTGGGATTCATTCTGTATCTGTTAATATCTGATATTGTGTGTGAGTGTGGGATCCATTATTTACCTTTAAGTCACTGGTACTGTGTGCATTTGGGATTGATTCTGAATCTGTCAGTCACTGGTGCATTTTGTGAGTGTGGGATTCATTCTGTATCCGTCAGTCTCTAGCACTGTATTTGAGGGTGCGATTCATTCTGTATCTGTCAGTCTCTGATACTGTGTGTGAGTGTGGGATTTATTCTGTATCTGTCAGTCTCCGGTACCATGTATGAGTGTGGGATTCATTCTGTAGCTGTCATTCTCTGGTACTCAGTGTGAGTGTGGGACTCATTCTTTACCTGGTCAGTCACTGCGACTGTGCATGAGTTTCGGATTCATTCTGCACCAATCAGTCTCTGGTACTGTGTATGAGTGTGGGATTTATTCTGTATCTGTCAGTCTCTGTTCTGTATGTGAGTATGGGAATGATTCTGCATCTGTCAATCTCTGGTATGGTATGAGAGTGTGGGATTCATTCTGTATCTGTCAGTCTCTGGTTCTACATGTGAGTGCAGGATTCATTCTGTATCCATCAGGATCTGGTACTGTGTGTGAGTGAGGGACTCAACCTGTATATAACAGTCTCTGGTATTGCATGGGAGTGAGATTCATTCTGTATCAGTCAGTCTCTGTACTGTGTCTGAGTGTTGGTTTCATTCTGTATAGGTCAGTCTCTGGTAATGTGTGTGAGTGTGGGATTTATTCTGTATCTGTCAGTCTCTGGTACTGTGAGTGAGGGATTCATTCTGTATCTGTCAGTCTCTGTTACTGTATGTGAGTGCAGGATTCATTCTGTATCTGATACACTCTGGTATTGTATGTGATTAATATATCTTCTGTATCTGTCAGTCTGACGTACTGTTTGTGAGTGAGAGATTCATTCTGTATCTGTCAGTCTCTGATCCTGTGTATGATTGAGGGATTCATTCTGTATCTGTCAGTCTCTGGTACTTTGAGACTGAGATTCATTCTGTATCAGTCAATCTCTGGTACTATATATGAGTGTAGGATTCATTCTGCATATGTTACACTCGAGTATTGTATGTGAGTAATATAACTTCTGTATCTGTCAGTCTGAGGTACTGTTTGTGAGTGTGAGATTCAATCCATATCTGTCAGTCTCTGATACTGTAATTGAGTGTGGAGTTCTTTCTTTACCTGTGAGTCACTGATACATTGTGTGAGTGTGGGATTCATTCTGTATCCATCAGCCTCTGGTACTGTATCTGAGTGTGAGGTTCAATGTGTTTCTGACAGTCTCTGGTACAGTGTGAGTGTGGGATTCATTCTGTATCTTTATGTAATTTGTATCTCCATTTACACTATGCAGTTCAAAACTGTAGCATTAATATCTTAATGTAAAAATAGTTTTTTGCACCTTATTTAATTGGTAGATATGGATATACTTATATATGCATATGATGCTGTAGGTTTTAATCGGGTAATGTGTGTGCTTTTTGGACTACTATTAAATCTGTATCTCTGAACACAATTTTGAATGACACTCTATCTTTCAAACTGATATGGTGACATTTTTACAGTGGTACATCATGTGTAGCTCTGTCTTTACTAATAGAATTGATAATATGTCTTTCAATCTGATGCTATGTGATTTTTGGATGGTATGTAAAGTGTAACTCAGTCTGAACTAATGTAGGTGACTGTGAGATTCATTCTGTGTCTGTCAGTCTCTGGTACAATATTGGAGTGTGGGATTCATTCTGCATCTGTATGTAATTTTTCTCTCAGGTTGCATTATGACGTTTGAAACTTTAGCTTTAATATCTTAATGTATAAACAGGTTTTTAATCATTATTCAATTGGTAAATATGGATACACTAGCATTTGATGCTGTCTGTTTACATCAGATAATGTGCGTACTTTTTAAACTACTATTAATTTTGTATCTGTGTGTGCACAATTGTGAATGATAATGCATCTTTCAAACAGATATGGTGACATTTTTGGATTAGATTGTAATGTGCAGTTCAATCTGTACTAATGGAATTGATACTGCATCTTTCAGACTGAAACTATGAGATATTTGAATTGGTACATAATGTGTAGCTCAGCCTGCACTAATGGGATTGATACTGTAAATTTCAATCTGATACTGTATCAGATTTTTGGACTGGTATGTTAAGTGAAACTTAGTCTGCCCTGATATAGGTGGCTGTGGGATTCATTCCGTGTCTTAAGTTTCTCCGGTACTGTATGTGAGTGTGGGTTTCATTCTGTATCTGTCAATCTGGAACTGTGTCTGATTCTGTATCTGTCCATCTCTGGTACTGTGTTTGAATATGGGATTCATTCTGTATCTGTCAGTTGAAGTCACAGATCAGCCATGAACTTATTGAATGGCGGAGCAGGCTCGAGGGGTCGTACGGCCTGGTCCTTGCTACTATTTCTTATGTTCTTATGTATGTGAGTGTGAGATTCATTCTGTATCTGTCACTCTCTGGTACTGTGTGTGGGCATGAGATTCATTCTGTAACTGTCAGTCTCTGGTATTGTATGTGAGAGTGGGATTCATTCTGTATCTGTCAATCACTGGTACATTGTGTGAGGGCGGGATTCCTTCTATGTCTGTCAGTCTCTGGCACAGTATCTCAGTGTGAGATTCATTCTTTACCTGTATATAATATGTACCAGTTTACAGTATGGCGTTCAAAACTGTACGTTTAATACCTTAATGTGTGAATTTTTTTTCCAAGTGTTTAATTGGTCGATATGGATAAACTTTCAAATTTGATGCCGTAGGTTTTAATCAGATGATGTGTGCATTTTTGCACTAGTGTTAAATCTGTGTCTCTGTCAACACAATTGTGAATTACAATGTATCTTTCAAACTGATATGGTGACATTTTTGAACTTGTATACCATATGTAGCTCAGTCTGCATGAATGGAGTACTGTATATTTCAGTCTGAATCTGTATCAGTTTTTTGGACTGGTGTATAATGTGTAGCTCGGTCTGCACTAATGTAGGTGACTGTGAGATTCATTCTGTGTCTCTCAGTCTGTGGTACTGTGAATGAGTGTGGAACTCATTCTGTATCTTGTCAGTATTGTGTGTGAGTTTGTGATTCATTCTATATATGCAGTCTCTGGTACTGTGTGAGTGTGAGATTCATTTTGTATATGCAGTCTCCGGTACTGTGTGACTGTGGGATTCATTCTATATATGCAGTTTCTCATACTGTATGTGAGTGTGGGATTCACTTTGTGTCTGTCAGCCTCTGGTATTCTATGTGAGTGTGGGTTTCATTCTGTATACAATGTATCTGGTACTGTATGTGTTTGGGATTCATACTTTACCTGTCAGTCTCTGGAAATTTATGAGTGTGTGGGATTCATCCAAATATGCAGTCTGAAATGTGAGTTTAGGATTCATTTTGTATCTTTCTGTTCCTGGTACTTTATAGGGGAGTGGGATTAATTCTGCATCTGTCAGTCTCTGGTACTGTGTGTGAGTGAGGGATTCATTCTGCATCTGTCAGTCTCTGGTACTGTGTGTGAGTGAGGGATTCATTCTGCATCTGTCAGTCTCTGGTACTGTGTGTGAGTGAGGGATTAATTCTGCATCTGTCAGTCTCTGGTACTGTGTGTGAGTGAGGGATTCATTCTGCATCTGTCAGTTTCTGGTACTGTGTGTGAGTGAGGGATTCATTCTGCATCTGTCAGTCTCTGGTACTGTGTGTGAGTGAGGGATTCATTCTGCATCTGTCAGTCTCTGGTACTGTGTGTGAGTGAGGGATTAATTCTGCATCTGTCAGTCTCTGGTACAACATGTTAGTGTGGGATTCATTCTGCATCTGTCAGTCTCTAGTACTGCATATATGTGTGGGATTCATTCTGTATCTGACTGCCTCTAGTACTGTATCTGAGTGTGATATACATTTAGTTTCTTTATGTAATGTTTCTCTCAGATTACATTATGGCATTTGAAACTGTTATCTCAATTTATTATCTCAATTTTTAAATAGTTTTAATTGGTAAATATGGATACAATTTCAGATTTGATGCTGTAGGTTTGAATCAGATAATGTGTGCACTTTTTGGACTACTATTGAATCTGTATCTCTGTGAATACAATTTTGAACGATAATGTATCTTTCAAACTGATATGGGACATTTTCTAATTGGTATGTAATGTATAGTTCAATCTGTACCAATGGAATACTGTTTATTTCAGTCTGAATCTGTCTCAGAAATGACAATGTATCTTTCAATCTGACACTGAGATTTTTGGATTGTATGTAATGTGTAAGTCAGATTGCACCAATGTAGGTGACTGAGATTCATTCTGTATCTCTCAGTATCTGTTGATTTATGCAAGTGTGGGATTCATTCTGTACCTGTCAATCTCTGGAACTATGTGTGAGTGTGAGATTCGTTCTGTATGTGTCAGTCTCTGGTTCTGTATGTCAGCGTGGGATTCATTCTGAGCCTGTCAGTCACTGGTACTGTGTGTGAGTGTGGGACTCATTCTGTATCTTGTCAGTACTGTCTGTGATTGGGCTATTCATTCTATATATGCAGTCTTGGTTATTACATCTCTCAGTCTCTGTAACTGTATGTGATTATGGGATCCAGTTTATATATGTAAGCAAGAGATTAGTTGGGTATCTGTCAGTCTCTGGCACTGTCTGTGAGTGTGAGATTCATTTTATATATGCAGTCTGTCATATTGTATGTGTGATGTGGAGATGCCGGTGATGGACTGGGGTTGACAATTGTAAACAATTTTACAACACCAAGTTATAGTCCAGCAATTTTATTTTAAATTCACAAGCTTTCGGAGGCTTCCTCCTTCCTCAGGTGAACGATGTCGAAATGAACGAGGATTTCATTTCGACATCGTTCACCTGAGGAAGGAGGAAGCCTCCGAAAGCTTGTGAATTTTAAATAAAATTGCTGGACTATAACTTGGTGTTGTAAAATTGTTTACATATTGTATGTGAGTTTGGGATTAATTCTGTAGCTGTCAGTCTCTGGCTGTGTGTGTGTGTGTGTGTGTGTGTGTGTTTCATTCTGTATCTGTCTGTCTCTGATACTGTGTCAGTTTGGGATTAATTCTGTATCTGTCAGTCTCTGGTTGTGTGCGTGCGTGCGTGTGTTTGTTTCATAAATTACCTGTCAGTTTCTGGTACTTTATGAGAGTGTGTGGGATTTATCCAGATATGCAGTCTCTGACATTGTGTGAGTATGGGATTCATTCTGTATCTTTCCATTCCTAGCACTTCATGTAAGTGTGGAATTAACTCAGTATTTATCAGTCCCTGGTACTGTATGTCAGTGTGGGATTTATTCTGTGCCTGTCTGTCTCTGGTACTGTATCTGTCTGTGAGATTCATTCTGTATCTGTATGTAATTTTTCTCTCAGATTGCATTATGGCGTTGAATAATGTAGCTTTAATATCTTAATGTTTAAATAGTTTTACTCATTATTTAATTGATAAATATACACTTCAGATAATGATGCTGTAGGTTTCAATCCGATAATGTATGCATTTTTGGACTCATTAAATCTGTATCTCTGTGAGCACTATTGTGAATCATAATGTATCTTTCAATCTGATATCGTGACATTTTTGAATTGGTATATAATGTGTAGTCTAAAGTAATGGAATTGATAGTATATTGTTCAGTCTAATGCTGTAGGAGATTTTTGGACTGGTATGTAATGTTTAGCTCAGTCTACACTAATTGAATTAATACTCTAACTTTAAATCTCTTACTGTGAGCGTGTTCTGAACCGGTATCTAATTTGTTTCACAGGTTTACTATCTTTCAGCATTTCTTAATCTGATACTGTACGTGAGTTTTGGACTTGTATGCATTTTGTATCTCATGGTACACTATTCGAATGGATACTGCATGTATTAAACTCATGTGTGTGTTCTGGGCTAGTATTCAATTGGAACTCAGAGTATATTATTGGGATTCATTCTGTACCTTTCAATCGAGTACCATGTGTGATTTCTATCCGGTACTTAATTCGTAGCTAATGTTGCCTTATTATGAGATTGACACAGTGTCTTTCAATCTGATAGTGTGATTTTGGACTGGGATTTTTGTATCCACCTGTCAGCGGTACTGAGTTCGGGTGAAATGGAAACAGTGTCTGCCTCACCTGCTCTGTTTGACTGTTGGATTGAAAATGTGTCTCTGGAACTTGGGATCAGTGTGGGACTAAATACTTCTGCAGTCTGAGACTGTGGAACTGATGATTTGTCTGTGCTCTGTGTGTGTGATAATGTACCTACTGTTGGTAAGAAGGAGCTGGCTGCACTGTTCCTTGTGCTTCGGGTGGAGGAAATATCACATTTATTCTGGGCTCTTCAAGTGTTCGCCTGTCAGAAGAAAAAGTATCTTTTGTAACTCAAGAACAGGTGAGATAGAAAATACAAAAGTGATCAATTTAATATCCACAAATGAAAACCAATGATACAAACAGTGTCAGTGTCTGACTCCACTGCAGTACTGCAGCGCTCAGCATCTGCATACCAGGTGTGTTGGGCTGTTTTACAACAATTTAGTGACATCCTGACACAACCCAGCCCCCGCACTGATCCATGAATGGGACTAAACGATGGGGCAGGGAACTTTGTACAGGTCAAGTTTCTAATCCCCTTTCCATGGGATCAACCGTTCAACCAAAACCAAACAGGTGCTGTTTAAAATGTGTCCTTCACACTTCTCACCTGATGCCTGCAATAGATGCTCTTTGTATAACTCCCCACATCCTTAATGTCGGGCTGTATTTCCACAGTTCACTGTCCAATAACAACAGAGTGAGACTGGCACTGAACCAGGAGCATTCACTGCTGGCCTGGGGAGAGAAAGCAGCCATGATTTTAAATAGCAGGTTCTTCCCATTCTGTCTCCCTTACCCTGGAAACACCCTGTACACACAGCCGAGTGTAGCTTCTCCCTTCCCCCGCTCACTCCATGTTCCGGGACCAGTTCCTGATCCACTCCACCTCTTACAAACAGGCCCCGGACTCCCCCTGAACTTCCCCCGGACTCAATGCCGATCTCTGAGCCCATCTGCGGACGCGGTCCCGGAGCGATGAGCTGCTGTAACGAGGCTGCTGTTTGCTCCCTTACTCCGGGGACCGTGATCTCTCCATTCCCGGCTGTTTTAAACCATCCTTCATGTTCCTATGTTTCTTCCACTCACTTTGGGAATGGCGCCCACAGGCTGAGCTGGGGGAGGGGGAGGGGGAGCGCGCATGTGCACCTCTGCACAGTAACAGTGCTGGGGATGGGGACGATGCACGCATGCGCAGATATCTGGTTTAATTCCAAATACAAAAATCGATGGGAACTTTCCCCAGGTGGAATTTTTCAGAGTCTGAGCAAAGGAAGTGGGGCTGGGGGAAAGGTCAAAGGGAATGGGGTCCACAGGCAGAGCAGGGACAGGCACCAGAATGTAAAACAGATGGGATTCCACCAGTGCCTAACGCTGGAATCCAGACTGACTTTACAATCTCTAACTATTAAACTAAATGTTTCCATCCCTGCTGTTTCTCTCGGTATCTTTTGATGATAAAGAGCCTTTCAAAGATAAAGTGGGCGGCTGTGAAATGAGCCAATGGGTTCTATTCATTCTTAGACTCTTCACTGATAAAACTTACGCGTAACGAAGAAACTGGAGGGGGGATTTCTCAAACCAATCCTGGAGAAACATGGGAGGAAAGAGTGAGTCGGTGGGACCGGTTTGTTGGGACCGTGTTGGTTTAATATCTGACAGCAACAGTCCAAGATTAATTTAATCTGAGTGAAACTCTCGATCACTGATTGTAATACCGAATGGTCCTGAGCAGCAAAACTGCAGACAGTACAACAGGCACGATAGGGTAAATGTGGCCCATTGTTTTTTGTCACTGAGTGTGGGAGTAATAGTGTGTCTGTCTCTGGTACAATATCAGTGAGAAATGGGATTGCATCTTTTATCTCCCCAACGGGATCATTCTGGATAAAACGAAACTTTACAGGTCAGTCTGCAACTGATACTGTGTATGTCTGTCTGTCACTGTGTCTGTCCGCTCATTCTGTCTCTCTCTCTCTCTCGCGTGTCTGTCTCCCTCTCCCTCTCTCTCTGGTGCTGTGCATTAAGGTAGGGTACTGATGTTGAGCATGATAGGAATACACTGAAAGGAAGTGTAAGACTGATTCTCTCTTTCTCTAGTGCTGGAAATGCAGGTGGGATACTGCCTGAAATAAAACAGAGAGAATGGGATGTCCGGGCCGAGTCTTACTGCAACTGGGGATGTTTTCGGCTCAAGTCCCAGTTCATGGTCATTTTCGTTTGACAGCATGGCAGGTAGTGTAAATAAATACAAGAAATCTGGTGATATGTGGACTGGGGTCCAAAAGTCACCGTTTAAAGTATCGGACTGTGTCGCTTCCCGACTCCAGTCTCATTAATACCCCCTCGTCTACAACGAGCTAAAAGCAGCTCAAAGCAACACAGCGTGATATCAGCGTCTCCCTTCAGACAGTAACTAGCCCTTTCACAGAAACAGTGGGTGACTCAGAAAAGAGCCTTTACACCGAGTTACCTTGAAACTACGGCACAGAAAAAGGCCATTCAGCCCAACTGGCCTATGCTCCACACGAGCCTCCTCCCTCCCTGCTCCATCTAACCCTATCAGGATATCCTTCGATTCCTTTCTCCCTCATGTGCTTATCTCGCTTCCCCTTAAATGCACCTGTTCTATTTGGTTCAACTAATCCTTGTGGTAGCGAGTTTCAGATTTTTACCACTGTCTGGGAAAAGAAGTTTCTCCTTAATTCCCTATTGGGTTTATTAGCGACTATTTTATATTTATTACCTGTAGTTCTGGGCTCCCCACAAGTGGAAACATTTTCCCTACGTCTACCCTATCAAAGCCTATCATTAACTGAGAGACCTCTGTCTGCTCACCCCTCAGCCTTCTCTTTTCTAGAGAAAAGAACCCCAGTCTCTTCAGCCTTTCCTGATAAGGATATCTTCTCATTTCTGGTATCATCCTTGTGAATCTTTTTTGCACCTTCTTCAATGCCTGTACGTCATTTCTATAATATGGAGACCAGAACTGTGCACAATACCCCAAGTGAGGTCTAACCAAGGTTTTATACAAGTTTAACATAACTTCTTTGCTTTTCAATTCTATCCGTCAAGAAATTAATCTTAGTGCGTGAATGGCCCTTCTTATGGTCCTATTAACCTGCGCCGCTACTTTTGTAATTTTTGTATCTGTACCCCTGGATCCCTTTGCTCCTCTATCCAATTTAGACTCTTATTATCCAAGCAGTATGTTATCTCCTTATTCTTCATTCTGCAAGTTTATTAATGTCCTCTTGCTTTTTGACGCATTCTTCCTTTGCATTAATTAACCCCCTCCACACAACCCCAAACCAATTTGATATCCGCAAACTTTGAAATTGTACTCCCGATTCCCGAATCCAAATCGTTAATGCAAAATGTGAACAACAATGGTCCCAGCGCTGAACCCTCTGTTACACCATTTCCCACGTGTAGCTCCCCTTAACCGCTATTCTCCGTTTTCTGTTTTGCAGCCAGCGTGCTATACATTCTTTTTTAATTATTCGTTCATGGGATGTGGGCGTCGCTGGCGAGGCCGGCATTTATTGCCCATCCCTAATTGCCCTTGAGAAGGTGGTGGTGAGCCGCCTTCTGCTACCTGTCCACTGACTCCACATGCTCTGAACTTAGCCATATGACTTCACTGCGGCATCTTATCGAAGGCCTTCTGAAAATTCAAATATATTACATCTACTGCATTAACCTTGTCTACTCTTTCCGTTACTTCTTCAAAGAATCCAATAAGTTTGGTCCTGTCCTTTGTGTTATCAGATTAAATCTTGGTCGATTTACGTGCTCTTGGAGCTCACAGTTTTTTTCGGCAGCACCCCGCCCTGAGCGATGGTCACCCCTGCCAGCAGCTTTTTGAGCTCCTCGTCGTTAAGGACGGCCAGCTGCAGGTGTCTGGGGATGATGCGGGTCTTCTTGTTCTCGCGGGTCGCGTTGCCGGCCAACTCGAGGATTTCAGTCCACAGACACTCGAGCACAGCGGCCAGATAGACCGGGGCTCCGGCACCCACACGTTCAGCATAGTTCTCCTTTAGCAGGAGCCTGTGAACACGGCCCACAGCGAACTGCAGTCCGGCCCGGGATGAGCGAGACTTGGCCTTAGCCCGAGCTTTACCGCCGGCTTTTCCTCTTGCAGACATTTCCACAATCTCACAAACACTTTCACAAAGAATGAAGACTTTTCACCAAATTCGACCGACTTATACCTTCTGGAGGAATACATTTGGAGCACGTGTGATTTTTCGCTCACCCTCACTGATATTCTATCTTTCAACTGCTGTAATATTGTGATTTAGCAAAATTGCTACTCCTCCTCCTTTCTCTGTTTCCCTTTCCTTTCTAAAGATCTTATAGACTTGAATATTAAGCTGCCATTCGTTCCCAGCTGGTGGTCAGGTCTCCCTAATGATTTAATGTAATTATTTGATTTTATTTAATGGCAACATGTACTTACAGCTGGTCAAGTATTGTAGTTCTGGACTACCTCTCCAAGTATTGTAGTTCTGGACTATCTCTCCAAGTATTGTAGTTCTGGACTATCTCTCCAAGTATTGTAGTTCTGGACTACCTCTCCAAGTATTGTAGTTCTGGACTATCTCTCCAAGTATTGTAGTTCTGGACTATCTCTCCAAGTATTGTAGTTCTGGACTACCTCTCCAAGTATTGTAGTTCTGGACTATCTCTCCAAGTATTGTAGTTCTGGACTATCTCTCCAAGTATTGTAGTTCTGGACTATCTCTCCAAGTATTGTAGTTCTGGACTATCTCTCCAAGTATTGTAGTTCTGGACTACCTCTCCAAGTATTGTAGTTCTGGACTATCTCTCCAAGTATTGTAGTTCTGGACTATCTCTCCAAGTATTGTAGTTCTGGACTATCTCTCCAAGTATTGTAGTTCTGGACTATCTCTCCAAGTATTGTAGTTCTGGACTATCTCTCCAAGTATTGTAGTTCTGGACTATCTCTCCAAGTATTGTAGTTCTGGACTATCTCTCCAAGTATTGTAGTTCTGGACTATCTCTTCAGTCCGATACAAGGTGAAGAATTACAGGCTGTTGTGTAATTTCCATTGATTGAGGGTTGGCGACATCTACTGGGCGGAAACAGGAACTGCAACAGAGGGAGAAAGGATTCGTGAGAAACCAGCTTAAATAAAATAGAGAATCCAACAGCCTGCTGTGACTTTTCAGGCTCTGTGGTTTTGGAACTATTTTATTGTCTGCGACAAAGTCACAGTCACCCAAAGTGAGGGGGAGGGGAGGGGGGGTCAGTCCCCAACCTCACAGAAACACTCTACGTCTTTTCTATGGTGAGCGATGGTGGTATAGTGGTGAGCATAGCTGCCTTCCAAGCAGTTGACCCGGGTTCGATTCCCGGTCATCGCAAATCTAATCCACTTCCTTCAGCATCGAAGTTTGAAATCCAATTTGATGCTGTTCAGTTAGATTTTGTTTCCAAAACATAAACGGATATAATTTATAGAAAATGCTTTCAAAGTTCATTTTTTTCCTATACAATGAATAAAGAGCCAGGTTTGCTGACGACACTAAGTTAGGTGGTACAGTAAATAGTGGAGATGGGAGCAGAACGTTGCAAGGGGATATTGATAGATTAAGTGAGTGGACAAAACTGTGGCAGATGAAGTTCAATATGTGGAGGTGTGAGATCATCCACTTTGGACCTAAAAATACAAATCAGAGTATTGTCCAAATGGCGAGAAGCTAGGAATTGTGGAGTAGCAGACATATTTAGGGGTCTAAGTACAGAAATCAGTAAAAGCTAGTGGATAGGTACAAAAAAAAGTAGTTAAAATGGTAATGGCATTTTGATCTTTATCTCCAGGGAACTGGAATAAAAAGGAGTTGATGTTATGTCATAGTTATAGAGAGCTCTGGTTAGACCCCATTTAACGTACTGTTTTCAATTCTGGGCTCTATACGAGTCTCCTCCGACCTGAATTCATCTCACCCTATCATTACTTCCTTCCAATCCTTTCTCCCTCCTGTCCTTATCTAACTTCATTTTAAATCCATCTCGGGTACTGCATGTAAGTGTGGGATTCATTCTTAATCTGTCGTCACTGGTACTGTTGTGAGTGTGGGATTCATTCTGCATCTGTCAATCTCTGGTACTGTGTGTGAATGTGGGATTCATTCTGTATCTGTCAATCTCTGGAACAGTGCACAAATCTGGATTCATTATGTATCTATTTAATTTGCATCTCAGTTTACAGTATGGTACTTGAAGCTCTATCTTTACTGTATTAATGTATAAATAGTTTTGTGCCTAGTAATTAATTTATAAATATGGATAATTTCAGAATGTCTGGCTGTTGAGTTTAACGAGACAATCCGTGTGACTTTTGGGCGAGTATTAAATCTGTACCATGGTGAACACAAATAGAATTTATACTGTATCTCAGACTAACACTGTATGAGATTTTTGCATTGGTGTGTAACGTATAGTTCAGTCCGCACTAATGAAACATAGAAACACAGAAAATAGGAGCAGGAATAGGCCATTCGGCCCTTCAAGTCTGCTCCGCCATTCAATATGATCATGGCTGAACCTTTATTTCAATGCCATATTCCTGCTCTCTCCTCATACCTCGTGATGCCTTCTGTGTCCAGCAATCTATCTATCTCCTTCTTAAATATATTCAGTGAGTTGGCCTCCACAGCCTTCTGTGGTAGCGAATTTCACAGGTTCACCACCCTTTGTGTGGAGAAATTTCTCCTCATCCCCTCGTATCCTGAGACTGTGACCCCTCGTTCTGGACTGCCCCCTCCCCCCTCCCCCCTCCGCCAGCCAGGGGAAACATCCTCCCTATATCCAGTCTGTCTAGCCCTGGAATTGCTACTGGGTTTGTTCATATGTTTCATAATATGGGTGAGTGATCAGGAAGTATCTAATCTGTTTCTCAGAATACAATTTCTTTCAGCATCTCTCAATCAGATACGATTCGTGAGTTTTGGACTTGTATATAATTTGTGTCTCAGGATACACTATTGGAATGTTTACTGCAACTTTTATATTCATAATGTGCGTGAGTTGTTGGCTGGTATTTAGTATGAATCTTGGGTGCATCATTGGATTTATTATGTATCATTTAATCCCATACCGTGTGTTACTTCTGTCTGATATTTAAAATGTAGCTAAGGCTGCACTTTTGTGAGATTGGCACAGCGCCTTTCAATCGGATAGTGGGTTTGATTTTGGATTGGGATTTATGCATCGATCTGTTAGCGATACTGAGTTGGGGTGAAATGGAAACAACGTCTGCTTCGCCTCCTTGTTTGTTGAATTGAAAGAGTGTTTCTGGAACTTGGGATCAGTGTGGGACTGACTAGTTCTGCTGCCTGAGACTTTGGAACTCTTGACCTGCCTGAGACTCTGTGCCTTTTGGGTGATAATGTACCAACTGTGTGTGAGAAGGATTTGGCTGCACTGTTCCATGTGTCTAAGGTGGAGGAAACATTGCATTTATTCTGGGTCTTTCAAGAGGGAAGAAAAAGGATCTCTTGTAACTCAAGAACAGGCGAGGTAGAAAATAAAAAAAGTGATCAATTTAATCTCTCTCTTAATAATAATCATCATAATGAAATCCAGCGATAGAGTGTCAGTGAATCGCATCTGATTCAGAAGGTGGTGGGTTAATGCCCCACTCCAGAGGCTTCAGCCCATTATCTAAGCCGACGCACCCAGTGCATAACTGTATTTCGAAGATGAGCAGTGGAGTTCTTCCCCGTGTCCTGGCCGATATTTACGCCTGAACTAACACCACTAAAACATGATCCCATTGTTGCTTTTGAGAGCTTGCTGTGTGCAAATTGACTGCCTCAATGTCTTTCATTACAATAATGACTAGCCTTCAAATACAAAATAGGGAAGAAATTGCATTTATATAGCGCCTTTTATGAACTTAGGAGGTCCCAATCTGCTTCATGGCCAATGGATTACTTTTTAAATGTCGTTAATGTTCCAATGAAGGAAACGCGACAGCCAATTTGTGCACAATAAGTTCCTAATATGTTTTTGTGTTTTTTGTTGAGAGATAAATATTGGCCAAGACATCAGGAAGAACTACGCTGTTCTTCTATGAAATGGTGTCATGGGATCATTTATGTCCATCTGAGAGGATAGACGGGACCTCAATTTAACATCTCACCTGAAAGAAGGTACCTCAGACAGTGCAGCGCTCCTTCAGTACTGCACTGGGAGTGAGTACCTACATTTTATGCTCAATCTCTGGAGTGGGGACATGAACGCACAATCTTCTGACTCAGAAGGAGAGAGTGCTGCTCACTGATCAATGGGCAGAGGTTACCGAATGTTGCCAGAGATGAGGAACTTCAGTTATGTGGAGACACCAGAGAAGCTGGAATTGTTCTCCTTAGAGCAGAGACGGTGAAGGGCAGACTTGCTGGAATGGGACCAGGGATGAGGGACTTCAGTTATGTGGAGAGACTAGAGAATCATAGAATCATAACATTTTACAGCACAGAAGGAGGCCATTCGGCCCGTCGTGCTTGTGACAATTTAGTCCCATACCTCGGCTTTTTCCTCATAACCCTCTCATTTGAAAGTTCCTATGGAAACTTTTTCCACCTTTACTGGAAAGTAGCGGCGTGGCACTGTCGGGACTGTAGCTCAGTGGTAGAGCTTATGCATGGTAAATACGAGGTTCTGAATTCAATCCATACTATATCCAAGCAATTTTGCAGGGAAGTTATTGGAACTCAGGAGCAGGCCATTTCTTGCTCCTCGAGCCTGTTCTGACATTCAATGAGATCATGGCTGATCTGTGCCCTAGCTCCATATATCTGCCTTCGCCCATATCCCTTAATACCTTTGGTTCACAAAAGTCTCTTCATACCCGATTTAAAATTAAAAATTGAGTTAGCATCAACTGCCATTTGTGGAAGAGAATTCCTAACTTCTACCATCCTTCCCGTGTTTCCTAAATAACCCCTGAAAGTCCTGGCTCTATTTTTTAGGCTATGTCCTCTGGTACTAGACACCCTAACCAACGGAAATAGTTTCTCTCTATCTACCCTCTCCGTTCCTCTTAATATCTTGAAAACTTCGATCAAATCACCGCTTAAATTTCTAAATTCCAGGGAATACAATCCTAATTTGTGTAATCTCTCCTCGTAATTTAACCCTTGGGTCCAGGTATTATTCCAGTAAATCTACACCGCACTCCTTCCAAGGCCATTATCAGAACATAAGAACTTAAGAAATAGGAGCAGGAGTAGGCCACATGGCCCCTCGAGCATATTCCGGCATTCAATCAGATAATGGCTGATCTTCGACGTCATCTCCATTTTCTGCCCGATCCCCGTATCCCATGATTCCCCTAGAGTCCAAACATCTATCCATCTCAACCTTGAATACATTGAATGATGCAGCATCCACAGCCCTCTGGGGTAGAGAATTCCAAAGATTCGAAACCCTCTGTGTAAAGAAATGTCTCCCCTTCTCAGTTTTGAATGGCTGACCCCTTATCCTGAGAATACGCCCCCTGGTTCTTTAGCCAGGCAAACAGTCTCTCAGCAAATACCCTGTCAAGCCCCCTCGTAATCTTATATGTTTCAATAGAATAATAGAATCATAGAATCATAAAAAGGTTGCAGCACAGAAGGAGGCAATTTGGCCCGTCGATTCTGTGCCAGCTCTATGCAAGTGCTATCCAGCTAGACCCGCTCCAGTGCGCTTTCCCCGTAGCCCTGCATTTTTTCCTTTCAAATACTTATCCAGTTCCCTTTTGAAAGCCATCATCGAATCTGCCTCCACCAGCCCCTCAGGCAATGCATTCCAGATCCTAACCCGTGTAAAAAAGTTTTTTCTCATGTCACCTTTGATTCTTTTGCCAATCATCCTTGACTATTCCGCCACTGGGAACAGTTTCTCTCTATCTACTCTGTCTAGACTCTTCATGATTTTGAACACCTCCATCAAATCTCCTCACAACGTTTTTGTTCCAAGGAGAACAACCACAGCTTCTCCAGTCTATCCACGTAACTAATGTCCCTAAACCCTGGAATCACTCCAGTAATTCTCTTCTGCACCCTTTGTAAGGCCTTCACATCTTTCCTAAAGTGTGATGCCCAGAACTGGACACAATACTTCAGTCGTGGCCGAATCAATGTTTTATAAAGGTTCATCATGACTTCCTTGCCTTTGTATTCTATGCCTTTGTTTATAAAGCCCAGGATCCCTTATGCTTTTTTAATCACTTTCTCAACCTGCCCTGCCACCTTCAACGATTTGTGCACATAAACAAAGAGGTCTCTCTGTTCCTGTACCCCATTTAGAGTTGTGACCTTTAGTTTATATTGCCTCTCTTTGTTCTTCCTACCGAAAAGTATTGTTTCATTTTTCTTTGTTAATTTTCATCTGCCACGTGTCCTCCCATGCCACCAGCCTGTCTATATCCTCTTGAAGTCTATCACTTGCCAACGCACTGTTCACTACCCTTCCAGGTTTTGTGTCATCTGCAAATTTTGAAGTTATGCCCAAGTCCAAATCATCAATATATATAAAAAAAGCAGTGTTCCCAGCATTAATCCCTGAAGGACACCACTGTACACCTTCCCCCAGTCCGAAACCGTTCACCAGTATTCTCTGTTTCCTGTCCCTTAGCCAATTCTGTATCCATTTTGCTGCTGCCCCCTTTATTCCATGGACCACAATCTTGATGATAAGCCTACCTTGTGGCACTCTATCAAACACCTTTTGAAAGTCCATATACACCACATCAACTGCATTGCCCTCATCTACCCTCTCTGTTACCTCATCAAAAAACTCTATCAGCTTAGTTAATCATGATTTATCTTTAACAAATCCGTGCTCGCTTTCCCGAATTAATCCATCCTCGTCCAAGTGACCGATAATTTGGGACAGAATTAACATTTCTAAAAGTTTCCCCACCATCGAGGATTAAAGTGACTGGCCTCTAATTGCTCAGTTTGTCCTTACACCCTTTTTTGAACAATTGTGTAATATTTGCAATTTTCTAGTCCTCTGGCACCACTCGTATCTAAGGATTTTTGGAAGATTATGGTCAGTACCTCTGCAATTTCCACACTTAATTCCCTCAGCAACCAAGGATGCATCCCATCCGGACCAGGTGACTTATCTACTTTAAATACAGCTAGCCTTTCAAGTACCTCTTGTTTATCAATGCTTTGCCCATCCATTATCTCAACTATATCTTCCTTTACTGAGACTGTGGCAGCACCTTCTTCCTTGGTAAAGACAGATGCAAAGTATTCATTTATTACCTCAGCCATCCTCTCTACCTCCATGTGTATTTCACCTTTATGATCCCTTATCGGCCCCACCCCTCCTCTTACTACCCGTTTACTCTTTACATGCTTGTAGAAGACTTTTGGATTCACTTTTATGTTGGGCGCCAGTCTATTCTCATATTCTCTCTTTGCCCCTCATTTCCTTTTTCACTTCCCCTCTGAACTTTCTATATTCTGCCTGGTTCTCACTTGTGTTATCAACCTTACATCTGTCATATGCACCTTTTTTCCATTTAATCTTACTCACTATCTCTTTTCTTGTCCAAGGAGCTCTGGCCCTAGTTGCCCAACCTATTTGACTTGTGGGTATTTGCCTATACTGTCCTCGAACCATCTCCTCCTTAAAGGCTGCTATTGTTCAATTACAGTTTTGCCTGCCAATCTTTGATTCCAATGTACCCAGGCCAGATCTGTTGTCATCTCATTGAAATTGGCCCTCCTCCATTTGAATATTTTTACATTAGATTGGTCCATGTCATTTTCGTAGCTATTCTAAACATAATGATTCTATGATCGCTGCTCCCTAAATGCTCTCCTACTGAAACTTGCTCCACTTGGTCCACCTCATTCCCAGGAAACCAATTCCAGCAATGCCTCCTTCCTCGTTGGGCAGGAAACATACTGGTTGAGAAAGTTATCCTGAACACATTTCAAACAATCCTCCTCCTCTATGCCCCTTATATTATTATTGTTATCCCAGTCTATATTAGGATAGTTGAAGTCTCCAGTTATCACTACTCTATAGCTTTTGCATCTCTTTGGAATTTCCCTGCAAGTTTGCTCCTTTACATCCTTTCAACTGGTTGGTTGCCTATAGAATACACCCAGTAGTGTAATGGCACCTCTTTTATTTCTTAACTCTAAACAAATAGATTGGGGCCTCAACCCCTTCAGGCCATCCTCTCTCTCCATTGCTGCAAAATTCCCCTTAATCAATAGTGCCACGCCATCTCCTTTCTTTCCTTCCCTATCTTTCCTGAACACTTTGTATCCAGGAATATTTAGTACCCAATCCTGCCCGTTTTTGAGGCAGGTCTCCATTATCACCACGACATCGTAGTCCCACGTGGCTATTTGCGCCTGCAGCTCACCAACCTTGTTTACCATGCTTTGTGCGTTTACACACATGCACTGTAAACCAGTCTTAGACTTTATTTTACTCTCTCTTAGTCTGATCCCACCTTTTCTTTATTCGTTCATGGGATGAGGGCGCCGCTGGCAAGGCCAGCATTTATTGCCCATCCTTGAGCCGCCTTCTTGAACCACGTTGAATACTGTACTATTACAAACATTAGTGCTATCTTACCAACGCCCCCCCCCCCCCCACCCCGCCGCCGCCGATCCTTTGTGCCCCTTGTTTCTTCTTTCCATTGCTACATTCTGGTGCCCAGCCGCATGCGAAATTAGTTTAACCCCACCACCGCCAAATCACTAGCGAAATTCCCCACAAGGACATTGGACCCAGCTCTGTTGAGGTGCAACCCGTCCGGCCATTACAGGTCCCAACTTCTCGAGAACTAGCCCCAATGCCGCAGGAATCTAAAGACCTCCCTGCTGCACCATCTCTCCAGGCATGGATTCAACTGCTTTATCCTCCTATTTCTATACTCACTAGCGCGTGGCATCGGGCGTAATCCGGAGATTACTATCTTTTGAGCTCCTGCTTCTTAATCTCTTTCCTAACTCCTTAAAATCTGCCTGCAGGACCTCATCCGTCTTTCTACCTATGTCGTTTGTACCAATATGGACCACGACCTCTTCCTGTTCACCCTCCCTCCCAAAATGTTCTGCAGCCACTCAGTGACATCCTTGACTCTGGCACCAATTAGGCAACATAACATCCTGGAATCATGTCCCTGCTGCAGAAACCCCTGTCTGCTCACCTAACTATAGAGTCCCCTTACACTGTTGCTTCCTGAACTTTCTCTTATACCGCCAACCCCCTCCCTCGCTCCGATACAGCTAGCCACCCATAGTGTGTGGACTTGACTCTGGCTGCACTCTGCAGAAAATTGAATACTGGTTAGAGAGTGAGATGCACTCAGGGGTCTCCTGTACTATCTGCCTGGTCCTCCTTGTCTGTCGGTGGTCACCCAGTCTGTCTCTGCTGCGGGGTGACCACCTCCTGAAACGTGCTGTCCATGTAGTTCTCAGTCTCACGGATACACTGCAGTGCTGCCAGCTGCTGCTCAAGCTCCGAAATCTGGAGCTCGAACTCCACCAGCTGACGACACTTCCTGCACCTTTGTTTGTCCAGACACGGAAAGCATCCTGGAGTCCCCATATGGCACAGGTCGTGCATTCGACGGGTCTGAGCTGCCCTGCCATGCCTCGATTTATTAGATTGTTTACTAACCTTATCAAAAATAAATTAAGCCTTAAAAAGCATTCAACAGAAGAAGAAACGCTCATCAGCTACCAGCCAAACAGCTCCTTCCCCTGTTTAGTTAGTTTTATTAGTCCAATTAATAAACTAGTTCAAGTTATTAAATTTAATAAAATAACAACAATTTTACGCTCCCAACTTTTAATTTAATTTCACCCACTTCCCTAACTCAAAGGGAAAAGAAAAGCTGTAAAACTTACCAGCCAATCACCTACCTGTTGTCCTGTGACATCACACCTTGTTTTTTCCCCCCATTCCTACCGACTATCTCAGCAAGTTACACTTGTTCAATGAGATCTTCTCTCATTCTTCTAAATTCCATAGCATATGGGCCCATTCTACTCAACCTCTCTTCACAGGACAACCCTCACATCCAAGGGATTAATCTTGTGAACCTTTGTTGAACCGCCTACAAAGTAATTTTATCCTTCCTTAGATAAGGAACCCAAAACTGTACCTACTGCTTCAGGTCAAGCACTGTAAAACTGTAGTAAGACTTCCGTATTCTTGTACTCCAACCCCCTTGCAATAAAGGTCATCATGCCATTTGCTTTCCTAGTTGCCTGCTGTACCCTCATAATTTTTTTTGTGTTTCTTATACACCCTCAAATCTCTCTGAACACCAACATTTAATAGTTTCTCACCATTTAAAAAAAATACTGTTTTTATTTTCTTCCTACCAATGTGAATAACCTCACATTTCCCCACATTATACTCCATCTGCCACCTTATTGCCCATTCACTTAACCTGTCTATACCCCTTTGCAGACTCTTTGTGTCTTCCTCACATTTAGTTTCCCACCTAGCTTTGTATCGTCAGCAAACTTGAATACATTATTCTCTGTCCCTTCATCTAAATCATTAATATAGATTGTAAATAGCTGAGGCACAAATACCGATCCTTGTTACATCCCACTAGTTATAGCCTGCCAACCTGAGAATGACCAATTTATCCCTTCTTTCTGTTTTCTGTCTGTTAACTAATCCCCTATCCATGATAATATATTACCCCTTACACCATGAGTCCTTACCTTATGTAACAAACTTGTATGAGGCACATTATCGAATGCCTTTTGAAAATCCAAAAATGCGACATCCACTGGTTCCCCTTTATCTACCCTATTAGTTACTTCCTCAAAAAACTATAACAATTTTGCGAAATACGATTTCCCTTTCATAAAACCATGTTGACTCTCCATAATCACATTATGCTTTTTTAAGTGCCCTGTTACCACGTCCTTAATAATGTATTCCAGCATTTTCCCGACAACCGATGTCCGGCTAACTGGCCTGTGGTTCCCTGTTTTCTCTCTCCCTCCCTTCTTGAATGGACGGGTAACATTTGTTATCTTCCAGTCCACTGGAACCGATCCAGAAGCTAGAGAATTTTGGAAGATCATAACCAATACACCCAATATCGCTGCAGTCACCTCTTTTAGAACCCTAGGATGTAGTGCATCAGATCCAGGGGATGTCGGTTATTAGACCCATTAGTTTTTTCCAGTATTTTTCTCTACTGATATTAATTGTTTTAATTTCCTCACTCATATTTACCCCTCAGTTCCCCACTATTTCTGGTGTGCTTTTTGTGTCTTTACTGTGAAGACACAGACAAAATATTTGTTTAACGCATCTGCCATTTCCTGATTCCCTATAATAATTTCTCCTGTCTCAGCCTCTAACAAACCAACGTTTACTTTTCCTGCTCTCTTCCTTTTTACATACTTGTAGAAGCTCTTACAATCGTTTTTATATTGCTTGCTAGTTTTTTTTCTATATTCTATTTTCTCCCTTTTTATCAATTTTTGATCGTCCTTTGTTAGTTTCTAAAACTCTCCCAATCCCTAGGCGCATTACTCTTCTTGGCAACATTATAGGCCTCTTTCAATCTAATACTATCCTTAACTTCTTTAGTTAGCCACGGGCGGATCACTTTTCCATGGAGTTTTTATTTCTCGATGGAAATATCGATGGACTTATTGAGAATATTGAAATATTTCTTTAAATGTTTGCCGTTGCTTTTCAACTGTTAAACCCTTCAGTTTAATAGTCTACCTTTGACAACGCGCCCCTCATACCTATTTAATTAGCTTTATTTAAGTTTAAAACTCTAGTTTATGACTTAAGTACGTTACTTACAAGCTCAAGGTGAAATTCCATCATATTGTGATCAATTATATCCTTCCTAAAGTGCGGTGCCCAGAACTCAACACAGTATTCCAGGTGTGGTCTAACCAGAGCTTTATATAATTGTAGCATAACTTCTACCCCTTGAATTTTAGTCCTCTAGATATAAAGGCCAGTATTCCATTAGCCTTTTTGCTTATTTTCTTTACCTGACCATGACATTTTAATGATCTATGTACATGGACCTCTAAGTTTCTTTGGATCTACACTGTTTCGAGCTTTTCACCATTGAGAAAGTACTCTAATGTATCCATTTTAGGTCCAAAGTAGATGAGCTCACACTTGCCCACGTTGAAATCCATTTGCCACAATTTTGCCCATTAACGTAATCTATTAATACCTCTATAATGTTATGCTTCTATCTACACTGCCTACAGTGCTGCCAACCTTTGTGACACCAGCAAACTCTCTATCCCATTATCTATGTCCTTAACAAATACAGTGAATAGTTGAGGCCCCAACACAGATCCCTGTGGGACAACACTAGTCACATCCTGCCAATTTGAGTACCTCCCCATTATCCTTACCCTCTGTCATCTCTCGCTCAGCCAATTTCCTAACCATATCAATAATTTGCCATCAATTCCATGAGCTTCAACTTTAACCAACAGCATCTTATAAGGGACTTTATCAAATGCTTTCCGGAAGTCAATATAAACAACATCCATAGGCATTCCCTTGTCCACTACTTAAGTCACCTCTTCAAAAAAATGTATTCAGATTCGTCAGGCGTGACCTCCCTTTGCAATCCATGTTGGCTCTCTCTGACCAACTGAAAATTTTCAAGGTGTTCAGTCACTTTATCCACAGAAAAACAAATGGTGCGTTTTATATTTGTCTGTAAGTCCAGGCCCCGCAGCAATATAGCTGCAGAATCTTTAAATAGCTTCATAGCCGGACTTCAACTCATGCTCCATAAGCAGTTTAGCTCAGCCTATAGCAGAATGACGCCAAAAGCCGACCGCAATGTGTTACGGTGTTAATGTCGAGCGAGCAGTCCGCTCTTGTTCCTGGTTAACGCCGTGTCATTCTTTCAGCTCGCTTTCCGAATCAAATTCCAAATCTCAGCCTGGACACTGTGTCTCGCATTTTCAAGGCTGGGACAACATGAAGAGTTGCGAGTCTCTGTGAGAGAAGCAGAAAAAATAAAGGATCATGGGAATATTGTCAATATTTTGGGCCCAGGGCTCATTCGCTGACATTGGGAAAGGAAACGGTTGCTGGTGAACTGAAGCTGGCACTGAATATCGTGAAAACACACGTTCACTGGGAGAAATCATGGTTATTTGTATAAATAGATTGATTTTCTTGCTGGGACTGTAGTTCAATTTTGGGTAGCATGCTTTGCATGTATAAGGCTCCGCTGTATCTCCGAACATTATAAGGGACTTTATCATATTGGTTTAAAATTTAAATATTTTTTTTTCTTGAATTGGTCTTAACTGTATGCATAAGTTCGGGCAAGATTCGATTTACCTTGCAAAACCTTCACATAAGTAAATGGAAAAATGCACGCACTATTTCAATGGCATCAGGTCACAGCTCTTCAAGGTGTTTTTACTGAAACACAAAGCAAAATGTGGAGCAGGTTCTGCAACAATCTTTTCTGAAATGAACATCACAAATTAAACTCTCCAGTGGCTGGAGTCATACCTAGCACAAAGGAGGATGGTAGTGGTTGTTGAAGGCCAATCATCTCAGCCCCAGGACATTGCTGCAGGAGTTCGTCAGGGCAATGTCCTGGGCCGAACCTTATTCAGCTGCTTCATCACTGACCATCCCTCCATCATGAGGTTAGAAATGGGGATGTTGACTGATGATTGCACAGTGTTTAGTTCCATTTGCAGCCCCTCAGAAAATGAAGCAGTCCGTGCCCGCATGCAGCAAGACCTGGACAACATCTAGGCTTGGGCTGATAAGTGGCAAGTAACATTCGTGCCAGACAAGTGCCAGGCAATGACAATTTCCAACAAGAGACAATCTAACCACCTCCCCTTGACATTCAACGTCATTACCATCACCGAATCCCCACCATCAACATCCTGGGGGTCACCATTGACCAGAAACTTAACTGGACCAGCCACAAGAGCAGGTCAGAGGCTGTGTATTCTGCGGCTAGTGATTCACCTCCTGACTCCCCAAAGCCTTTTCACCATCGACAAGGCACAAGTCAGGAGTGTGATGGAATACTCTCCACTTGCCTGGATGAATGCAGCTCCAACAACACTCAAGAAGCTCGATACCATCCAGAACAAATCAGCCAACTTGATTTGTACCCTATCCACCACCCTAAACATTCACTTCCTTCACCACTGGAGTAGCGTGGCTGCAGTGTGGACCATCCACAGGATGCACTGCAGCAACTCGCCAAGGCTTCTTCAAAGCACCTTCCAAACCCGCGACCTCCACCGCCGAGATGGACAAAGGCAGCAGGTACATGGGAACAACATCACCTGCGCGTTCCCCTCCAAGTCACACACCATCCCGACTTGCAAATATATCGCCGTTCCTTCATCGTCGCTGAGACAAAATCCTGGAACTCCCTACATAACAGCACTGTGGGAAAACCTTCACCACGCAGACTGCAGCAGTTCAAGAAGGCGGCTCACCACCACCTTCTCAAGGGCAATTAGAGATGGGCAATAAAAGCTGGCCTTGGAAGAGACGCCCACATCCCATGAACGAATACAAAAAAACTGCCCTCCGCGCATCAGGTTATCTCCTCCCAAGCTCAAGGACACGAAGTATTCTCGCAGAACTCTGCGACAACGTGTCTGATCACTTCCAGTCCCGCCCATCTGTAAGCAACGCGACCGACACCTACCTGTTCGATAGAAAACCACTTGAAACAGGAACACTGGTTCGAGCACTGTCCAAGGAATCTCCCTACCATCTGTTTCAAAAGCCTCGTTTCTTTTGCTCTGAGTGGCGAGTTTGATTTCCTCGGTATATCCACAGTTGTACCAGGTCCGCTGACTACAGGGTCCATTGCCTGCTTGGCGCATAAACGGAGATGATTTTAAGCAGTCGAAATCATTGGGAAACTGTAAGGCTTAGAAGGTTTGGGTTTGTTTAAAACAACAAGCATTGGCCTTTTCGGCAACATCCAAGCAGAGAGATAGCCAATTCTGGTGAAATGAAGCTGACAATGAACATTATGAACGCATGGGATCACTAGCGGATAACACGGTCATTTACCAGAAAATAACAATGCCACGCTTTAGTGGATGTAGCTGAGTGGTGAAGCGCATGCTTTGCATGTATAAGAGTGTTTGGTTCAATTCCCAGCATTTCTAAATAGTGTTGTGAGAAAGTTATCCACAGATCGTCAAACTGTGCTGCTGTTTCTTATAGTTAAGTCTGGAGCCCGCTGCAATAAAGCTGCAGAATCGTTCAATCACGTCATAAAAGGCCTTCACCTCACCTTCCCTAAGAAGTCTCTCCACTTATCAGATATCCCTCATTCCGGGTACCATTCTAGTAAATCTCCCCTTAACCTTTCCTTCTTTAAAGAGAACAATCCCCGCATCTCTCGTCTCTCCATATAATGAAGACCCGCATCCTGGTACAATTCTACTAAGTCTCCTCTGCATCCTCGCTAAGGCCTTGAAAGACTTCTTAAAGTGTGGTACCCAGAATTGCATTCAATATTCCAGCCGCGGCCTAGCCAGTAATGTAAAAAGTTTCAGCATTAATCTGGTGCAGCCGGGACTTGGGGAGGGACGGTGATTTCTTGATTATGGTTTTTTTATTTGTTCATTCGATGTGGGCGTCGCTGGCGAGGCCGGCATTTATTGCCCACCACTAATTGCCCTTGAGAAAGTGGTGGTGAGCTACCTTCTTGAACCGCTGCAGTCCGTGTGGTGAAGGTTAGGTATGAAGTTCCAGGATTTTGACCCAACGACGATGAAGGAATGGTGATATACTTCCAAGTCGGATGGTGTGTGACTTGGACGGGAACGTGCAGGTGGTTTTGTTCCCATGAGCCTGCTGCCCCTGTCCTTCTAGGTGGTAGAGGTCGCGGGTTTGAGAGGTGATATTGTAGAAGTCTTGTCGAGTTGCTGCAGTGCATCCTGTGGATGGTACACACTGCAGCCGCCCTGCGCTGGTGGTGAAGGGAGAGAATGTTTAGGGTGGTGGATGGGGTGCCAATCAAGCGGGCTGCTTTGTCCTAGATGTTGTCGAGCTTCCTGGGTGTTGTTGGAGCTGCGCTCATCCAGGCAGGTGGAGAATATTCCATCACACTCCTGACGTGTACCTTGTAGATGGTGGAAAGCTTTTGGGGAGTCAGGAGGTGAGTCACTCGCGGTAGAATACCCAGCCTCTGACCTGCTCTTGTAGCCACAGTATTTATGTGGCTGGTCCAGTTAAGATTCTGTTCAATGGTGACCCCCAGGATATTGATGATTGGGCATTCGGCGATGGTAATGCGGTCCTTTCTCAGCTCTGAATGAGAGTAACTGGTTTTGCCTCAAATTCTTTAGAAACGTGAAAAAGGAGCAAACTCCCGTACTGAAACCGATATTGAATATTGTGAGCACATTGAATATCTGGGCATCTCCTTCTCTCTGAGAAAAGAAGATACACATTTGTATTTTATAATGACGCTCTCTTTGCCTTTATCGAGGGTGTAACTGAATGGTAGATCGTATGTATGAAGTCCCGGGTTCCACCTCCGGCATCACCAAATAATTGTATTTTGGAACTTATGGATACAATTGTTGAAAAATCTAACGTTGAGGACTGCATGTAAATCAATGGAAGAGCGCGCGCGCTATCTTATGGTTTTCAGTAGCAGATCGACAAGGCATTTCTTCACTGAAGCGATTTTTCAACACAAAACCAAAAGGTGGGGAGAGTTCTTTTCTAAAATGAGCCTCACTGCTCTCTGCGCCTCATCTTGACTTTCCTAAGCTCAAGGACTCGAAGAATTGTTCCAATCCTCTGCTACAACATCCGTGATCATTTATGGTCCCGTCCAACTGTGAGCAACGCGACCAACACCCATCTGTTTGATGAAAAAAATACGTGCAACAGGAACGTTGATTCGAGCACAGCCGAAGGAGTTGGCCATCTTTACCAGAACCTTTTTAATTAGTCTGAATGGCGAGACTTGGTTCCTTCTATTCATCCAGAGTTGTATCAAGCCTGAAATATTCAGGGGCTGTTGCCGGCCTGCAATCAGAAGGAAATGTTTTCAAGACATTAGGAAGTAGGATGCGAAAGTCTTTTCTAATTGTTAAAAGGACCTTGGTATCTGGGAATGTCGCTCAGTTCTGGAAAGTATGGTCCACGTGTAGAATTATAGAATCATGCCGGCACAGGCACGATGGGACCAATGGCCTCCTTCTCTCTTGTATGATTCTATAATTGAAAGAGCTACCTAATTAGCCCACTCACCTGCTCTTTCCCCATTGACCTGTGATTTTTTTTTCCTGTTAAGATATTTACCCAATTTCCCTTCGGAAGCAATTAGTGCATCTGTTTCCACCATCCTTTCAGGCAGCGCATTCCAGATCATAACATGTTGTTGCACAAAAGAAATAATACTCATCTCCCCTCTGGTTCTTTTGCCAACTGTCTTAAATCTGTCACCTCTGGTTACTGACCCGCCTGCCAGTGGAAATAGCTTCTCCCTACCTAATCTATGAAAATCCCTCATAATTTTGAACACCTCTATTAAATCTCCTTTATCCTTCGACTTTGATGAAGTAACGGAGAGGGTTGATGAGGATAGTGCATTTGATGTTATGTATATTGACTTTCAAATGGCAGTTGATAAAGTACCAAATAATGGATTTGTTATCAAAATTATAGACCATGGGACAGTGGCAGTGTGGATCCAAAATTGGCTAAGGCACAAAAAGCAGAGAGTAATGGTGTACGGTTGTTTTCAGATTGGACGGAGTTATACAGTAGTGCTCCCTAGGGGTCAGTATTAGGACCACTGTTCTTTTTGATATGTATTAATGACATGGACTTGGGTATGGAGGGCAGAATTTTAAAGTTTGCAGATGACACGAAACTCGGAAATGGAGAAAACAATATGGAGGACTCAAAAATCTTCAGGAAGACATAGCCAGAGTGGTGAAATGGGCAGAGACCTGGCAGATGAAATTTAATGCAGAGAATCGTGAAGTGATACATTTTGGTAGGAAGAGTGAGGAGAGTTGATATAAACTAAATGGGACAAATTTAAAGGGGTGCAAGAATAGAGAGAAATGGGGGTGCACATTCACAAATATTTGAAGATGGCAGGACAAGTTGAGAAGACCGTTAAAATAGCATTTGGGATAGAGGTATAGATTACAAAAGCAAGGAAGTTATGCAAAACCTTTAAGAAAAAAATAGGCTAGGCCTCAGTTGGAGTATCGTGTTCAATTCTGGGCACCACACTTTAGGAAGGATATTTAATCCTTAGAGAGGGTTCAGAAGGGATTTACTATAATGGTGCCAGGGATGAAGGACTTCAGTTCTGTGGTGAGACAAGAGAAGCTGAGATTGATCTCCTTAGAACAGAGAAGGTTAAGGGGAGATTTGATAGAGGTGTTCAAGTTCAGGAATGGTGTTGATAGAGTAAACAAGGAGAAACTGTTTCCATTGGCAGTGGGGTCGGTAACGAGGGGAAAGAGATTTAAGTTGGTTGGCAATGGAGCCAGAGACGTCACGAGGAAACATTTTTGTTTACACAGCGAGTTGTAATGATATTGAGTGCACTGCCTGAAAGGGTGATAGGAGCAGATTCAATGGTTATTTTCAAAGGGAATTTGATAAATACTTGAAGGGAAAATGATTGCAAGACTTTGGGAAAAATGTAGAGGAGTAGGACTCATTGAATAGCTCCTTCAAAGAGCTGGCACAGGCAAGATGGGCCTCCTCCTATTTTTCTTATTCGTACATGGGATGTGCGCGTCACTGGCGAGGCCGGCATTTATTGCCCATCCATAATTGCCCTTGAGAAGGTGGTGGTGAGCCGCCTTCTTGAACCGCTGCAGTCCGTGTGGTGAAGGTTCTCCCACAGTGCTGTTAGGAAAGGAGTTCCAGGATTTTGACCCAGCGACGATGAAGGAACGGCGATATATTTCCATGTCAGGATGGTGTGTGACTTGGAGGGGAACGTGCAGGTGGTGTTGTTCCCATGTACCTGCTGCTCTTGTCCTTCTAGGTGGTAGAGGTCGCAGGTTTCGGAGGTGCTGTCGAAGAAGCCTTGGCGAGTTGCTGCAGTGCATCCTGTGGATGGTACACACTGCAGCCACTGTGCGCCGGTGGTGAAGGGAGTGAATGTTTAGGGGGTGGATGGGGTGCCAATCAAGCGGGCTGTTTTATCTTGGATGGTATCGAGCTTCTTGAGTGTTGTTGGAGCTGCACTCATCCAGGCAAGTGGAGAGTATTCCATCATACTCCTGACTTGTGCCTTGTAGATGGTGGAAAAACCTTGGGAATTCAGGAGGTGAGTCACTCGCTGCAGAATTCCCAGCCTCTGACCTGTATTTATGTGGCTGGTCCAGTTAAGTTTCTGTTCAATGGTGACCCCCAGAATGTTGATGGTGGGGGATTCGGCGATGTTAATGCCGTTGAATGTCAAGGGGAGGTGTTTAGACCCTCTCTTGATGGAGATGGTCATTGCCCTACAATTGTCTGGCATGGATGCTACTTATCACTTATCAGCCCAAGCCTGGATGTTGTCAATGTCTTGCTGCATGCAGGCACGGACTGCTTCATTATCTGACGGGTTGCGAATGGGACTGAGTACCGTGCAATCATCAGCAAACATCCCCATTTCTGACCTTATGATGGAGGGAAGGTGATTGATGAAGCAGCTGAAGATGGTTGGGCCGAGGAACTCCTGCAGTAATGTCATGGGGCTGAGATGATTGGCCTCCAAAAACCACTACCATCTTCCTTTGTGCTAGGTATGACTCCAGCCACTGCAGAGTTTTCCCCCTGATTCCCATTGACTTCAATTTTACTTGGGCTCCTTGGTGCCACACTCGGTCAAATGCTGCCTTGATATCAAGGGCAGTCAATCTCACCACACTTCTGGAATTCAGCTCTTTTGTGCATGTTTGGACCAAGGCTGTAATGCGGTCTGGAGCCGAGTGGTCCTGGCGGAAGTCAAACTGTGCATCAGTGAGCACGTTATTGGTGAGTAAGTGCAGCTTGATAGCACTGTCGACGAAACCTTCCATCACTTTGCTGATGATTGAGAGTAGACTGATGGGGCCTTAATTGGCCAGATTGGATTTGTCCTGCTTTTTGTGGACAAGACATACCTCGGCAATTTTCCACATTGTCGGGCAAATGCCAGTGTTGTAGCTGTACTGGAACAGTTTGGCCAGAGGCACGGCTAATTCTGGAGCGCAAGTCTTCAGCACTATAATCGGGATGTTGTTGGGGCCCATCGACCTTTGCTGTATCCAGTGCAGTCAGCCGTTTCTTGATATCACGTGGACTGAATCGAATTGGCTGAAGACTGGCTTCTGTGATGGTGGGAATATCGGGAGGAGGCCGGGATGGAACATCTACTCGGCACTTCTGACTGGAGATGGTTGCAAACGCTTGAGCCTTATCTTTTGCACTCTCGTGCTGGACTCAGCCATCGTTGAAGGTATGGATGTTTACAGAGCCTCCTCCTCCCGTTAGTTGTTTGATTGTCCACCACCATTCACGATTGGATGTGGCAGGACTGTAGAGCTTTGATCTGATCCGTTGGTTGTGGAATCGCTTAGCTCTGTCTATAGCATGTTGCTTCCGCTGTTTAGTATGCATGTAGTCCTGAGTTGTAGCTTCACCAGGTTGGCACCTCATTTTTAGGTACACCTGTTGCTGCTCCTGGCATGCTCTTCTACACTCCTCATTGAACCAGGGTTGATCCCCTGGCTACTCCCTCCTGACTGTATATCACTTTTCCGTCACCTCTGGTCAGTCTGTCCTGATGGTAGGACAGGACATACCCAGGGATGGTGATGGAAGAGTCTGGGACGTTGGTTGAAAGGTTTGAATCTGTGGGTATGGCTTTGTGTGGCTGCTGCTTGATTAGTCTGTGCGACAGCTCTCCCATTTATGGCACAAGTCCCCAAATGTTAGTGAGGAGGATTTTGCAGGGTTGATTGGGCTTGGCTTGGCTTTGTCATGTCCGGTGCCTCGTGGTCCGATGTTGGGTGGTCCGTCCGGTTTTATTCTTATTGTGACTTTTTGTAGCGAGATTGTACAACTGAGTGGCTTACTCGGCCATTTCAGAGGGCAATTAAGAATCAAGCACATTGCTGTGGGTCTGGAGTCACATATAGGCCAGACCGGGTAAGGACGGCAGGTTTCCTTCCCTGAAGGGCATTGCTGAACCAGATGGGTTTTTACGACAATCCCGTAGTTTCATGGCCACCATTACTGATACTAGTTCTTTTTAATTCCAGATTTTTATTTAATTAATTGAATTTAAATTCCTCAGCTGCCGTGGCAGGATTTGAACTCATGACTCTCGGTTACTAGTTCAGAAAAATAACCAGTATGCGACCGTACCATAGGGAAATGTGGAGTTATTCATTTTGGTAGGAAAAATAGAAAAACGAATATCTTTTATATGTTCAGAAACTATTAAATGTTGGTGATGAGAGGGAGTTGGCTGTCCTTGAACACGAAACACAGAAAGTTAACATGCAGTTACAGCAAGCAATTAGGAAGGTAAATTGTATGTTGGCTTTTATTGCAAGGTGGTTGGAGTACAAGATTAAGGAAGTCATGCTGCAACTGTACAGGCTTTTGGTGAGATAACACCTGGAGTACTATCTACAGTTTTGGTCAACTTACCTAAGGAAGGATATACTTGCCTTACAGGTGGCGCAATGAAGGTTTACTACATTAATTCCTGGGATGAGAGGGTTTTCTTGTGAGGAAAGATTGAGTAGAATGGGCCGATACTCTCTAGAATTTAGAAGAACGAGAGGTGAAATCATTGAAATATATAAGATTCTAAGGGGGCTTGAAAGGTTAACTGCTGAGAGGATGTTTCCTCTGGCTGCAGAGTCTAGAACTAAGGTCATAATCTGAGGATAAGGGGTCGGACATTTATGACTGAGATGAGGAGGAATTTCTTCTCTCAGAGGGTTGTGAATCGTTGGAATTCTCTACCCCAGAGGGCTGTGGATGTTGAGTTGTTCAGTATTATGAATGGTTAAGAGCGATAGATTGTTGGACTCTACCTGAATTAAGGTATATGGGGATCGGGCACGTAAGTGGGGTTGAGGTCGAAGATCAGCAATGATCTGATTGAATGACGGACCAGGCTCGAGGGGCTGTATGGCCTTCTCCTGCTCCTATTTCTTATGTTCTTAAGTTTATTTTCTTATACACGCCGTAAACGTCTCTCTCCATATAGACTCTCCTACCCATATCGTCGAACTTTCTATCCTCATCTCTTATCCCATGGTCTAAATCACAGATTAGGTAATCACCACCCCTCCATTGTATCCCACACCACCTGCAACTTACCAACTCCACCGCCTTCCGTGAGAAACTCTCCCTAACTCACTTACAACTGCCTGGTCATACTTCAACATATCCACCTTTCCATTAACTACGATATTTCTGTCGCTGTCAATCTCGTAACCATCACCCCACTTCCAACTTTCATTCCCTGTCCCCACTGAAACCTATATTCTGACCCACCTTGCTATGTCCCCATTTTCACTCCCTTAAGTCCAAAGGGCACAGCGCTTAATCATAACTGGCACACAATTGGCTGGATCAAATCAAGCACTGTTAGTCAGAGCTCTCTTCTGCAAAAACCAGGATCACCATGGAGACCAAATGTATCCCGTGGCTTATTTTGTCCACTACTAATCGCTTCCTTAAATCCTTATTCCCTACCCCCATCCGCACACTCAACTCACCTCCAAAAATGGGTGAGGATCTCATGGAATTCTTTGTCACTAAGATTGAGATCATCCATTTTGATACCTCTGCCGTATTCCCCTTTTCGCTTTTCAACTAAACCAAACCTTCTCACAGACGCCTGCTACCCTAGCCCTGATCCCACGTCCTTTTCTATTATCTTCTCCGACGCTCTCTACGAGCTTTATGCTGTATATGGAACCCACCACCTGCTCCCGCTAAACTTCCGACCACCCAAATCCCCTTATTCCCCTCATGTCTAGCTGACATTGTAAATAGTTCCCTCTCCTCGGGTACTGTCCTATTCCCTTTCAAAACAGCAGCCATTGCTCCTTCCTCATAAAAAACCCCGTCTCGACCATATTTACAGCCTCGTTTACAATATCCCTACCCTCCCTAAAGTCCTTGAATGAGTTGTCTCCAAACATATCCGTACCCATATTTCCAGCAATTCCATTTTGAATCCATCGCATTGGATTTCCGCGCAAGTCACAGCACTGAAGTTGGGCTTAACCTGCCTCAGGTCGCGGTTCTTCGAACGCTCCCGTTATCAGTCACGTGGCTGTCGGGTTGAACGCGACTCGAAAAGCTCCGGCACATTGTAGCAGAGGCCTGCAAGATTATTTCGAGTCCTTCAGCTGCAGAGGAGGGCCACATGTTGATGAGAACATTGAGTCTCATTTCACCAAAGACGGACGCAGGACATGTCCCAGGTGCGGGCTTGTGTTTAAAGATCGCTTCACTAAAAACACCTTGACGAGCTGCCCTTGGGGGACGTTGAATCATAACCTATGACGACCGTTAGATTTTTCTCGAAGTTAGGAAAGTCCTGCCTGTCTTTATGTGTAAAGGTGAGGCGAGTCCAAGAGGATCTTCTCACAAATGTATCCAAAATTCGAAATATAAGTTGTTTGGAGATACAAGGGATTGGCAATAAAAGCTGGCCTTGTCAGCGACGCCCAAGTCCAAAGAACGAAAGAAAAAAAGGATTGAACCCGGGTCTGATGCGCTCTACCACTGAGCTACATCCACATCGAAACGTTATTGCTACTTTAGAAGTAAACAAGTCTGTTTTCAGCTGTATCTCTCCCAGGCAACCAGCTGCCCAGCTATCCCGAGAACTCACAATGTTTAACCTCTGCTTCAGTTAGCAGGGTTTCTGCTCCTCTATAGGAACACTTGGGTCTTTTCCAGATATTCGTGGACCTGGACAATAGTTCAAACAAAGAAAGTCACCCCTGTGAGGTATTTTCCTTAATCAAACTGATTATTTAATAATTTTAAAAGGAATAAATAAGCATGAAGCAACTCAATGCATGCGTGGCTTACTCTACCCTATACCTACAAGACGGTATAAAGTAAAAACAAGTAGCATATACAACCTCTATAAAACATCAAGGCAGCCGCCTAGAAGTAGGGTATCGATCGCTGCGGTAACAGGTCATTGAGGGCTGTGTCGAGTGATGTATCCAGTGATATATCGAGGTTCTGTGTTTTCTGATCAAGGTTTGCCTCTTTGTTGAAGTTCAGAAGTAAATTATCGAAGTGTTCATTGTTGGAGTGTTAATTGTTCAACTGTTGCTCCTGCAACTGTTGATTATTGAAGCTTCGACAATGTCCTATCTTTATATGGTTTTTAGCTGATAGGGTGTGCTCCAAGTTACCAGGAGGCACAGTTTGGCCACTTACCCATCGTTGCATTAATAATGGATGGTTAGTTGGGCCACTCAAGAACCGTGTGAATCCAGGTGCATTCAGGGGCTGTGAGAACCAGATTGTTGTTGAGCATTAAAGACGCCCTGAGAACCTATGCCGTTAGAAACTTCCCGAACTTCTCGACAGCAGTCATCGTTTCAGTTGTTTATCCTTTGTATTTATGGTGAGAAAAGAAGACAGGTTCAATCTCTCTTGAAGCCTCTCAAAGCTTCTGGAAGATTACGAAAGCTTCTGTCCTTCGTGTTTATCAGTCGTTACTGAAAACCGTAGCATGTTGATGTTGCAGTTTTAAACTGATGATCAAATGTCCAGTTTAAACTGACTGCACTTTGCTGTCTTTGCAGTTGTAATTTATACTGTTCAAATGTCCAAAGGTAATGTCAAGGGGCAAGGTAACCCTTGCTTTGACATGTGCTATTCTTAAAGGGACTATTTAACCCTTTACTTTGAGTCGTCCAGTAGATCTACCATGCACATCACTGTCCAAATTTAATGTCAAAGGACGAGCTCTAGTGTACTGTCCAAATGAATGCCCAAATCCTTAAAGGGACTAGTTATTACTTCAACAATAACTTCCACTTGATTCTGGTCCGAGTGGTAACAAAATAGCAAGCTTTAATAGATTGTCTCACAACAGTAATACATTAAAAGACAACCAATCAATACATCCTGATTATAGGTGTAAAACAATTGTTTTCAGATTACATTAAATGACAAGCAATCAATTCCTCCGAATTCAGAATGATCAGACCTCACCTCCACGGACTGTCTTTGGCAATGGAGTTCAGACCCTTCTCCTTCAAGGCCTCTAACTTTTGAGACGGATCATGCCCTATCTTTGTACTATTCGGCTGCATTGTTCAGCAGGTAACCTTATAGAGTGATAGAATCATAGAAAATTTACGGCACAGAAGGAGGCCTTTCGGTTCATCATGTCCGTGACGGCCGAAAATGAGCCTCCTAACCTAATCCCACTTTCCAGCACTTGGTCCGTAGCCTTGTAGGTTATGACACTTCAGGTGCATATCCGGGTACATTTTAAATGAGTTGAGGGCTTCTACCTCTACCACCCGTTCAGACAGTGAGTTCCAGACCCCTAGCACCCTCTGGCTGAAAACATTTTGTCCTGTACTCGCTATATGTCCTGCTAATTAAGATTAGTAAAGTAAAATACTGGAGAAATGAATCATATAGAATCATAAAAAAATTATGGCATAGAATGAAGCCATTCGGCCCATCGTATCTGCGCCGGTCGAAAATGATTCACCCAGCCTCATCCCACTTTCCAGCGCTTGGTCCGTGGCCTTTTAGGTCACGGCACTTCAGGTGCATATCCAGGTACTTCTTAAATGTGATGAGGAATTTCAGCCTCGATAACCCCTTCAGGCAGTGAGTTCCAGACCCCCACCACCCTCTAAGTCAATTTTCTTTTCCTCAGCTCCCCTCTAATCCTTCTACCAATCACTTTAAATATACGTCCCTGTTTATTCAGGCGGCATAGTTCAATGGATCTAAAAGCCGACAAATTCCCTGGATCTGATTGGCTTCATCCGAGCGTTCTAAAAGTGGTGGGCGCAGAGACTGTGGATGCATTTGTTGTGATCTTCTAGAATTCCCTAGATTCTAGAATGGTCTCCTTGGATAAGACGGTAGGAAATGTATCCCTGCTATTCAAGAAAGGAGGGAGAGGGACAACAAAGCATTATAAACTAGTTAGCCTGATACCAGTAGTAGAGAAAATGCCAGAATCTGTTTTAAGGACGTAGTAACAATGTACTCAGAAAATCATAATATGATTAGGCAGAGTCAACACGGTTTTATGAAAGGGAAATTATATTTGACAAATTGATTCCTGGGATGCGAGGGTTGTCTTATGAGGAGGGATTGGTTAGATTGCGCCTATGCTCTCTGGTGTTTAGAAGAATGAGAGGTGATCTCACTGAAACATAAAATATTCCGAGAGAGCTTTACAGGGTAGATGCTGAGAGGTTTTTTTTTCCCTGGTTGGAAAGCCTCGAATTAGGGGGCATAGTATCAGGATGATTGATCGAACATTTATGAATGAGATGAGTAATTTCTTCACTCAGAGGGTTGTGAATCTTTGGAATTCTCTACCTCAGAGAACAGTAGATGCTCAGTGGTTGATTATATTTAAGGCTGAGATCGATAGATTTTTGGACTTTAAGGGAATCAAGGGATATGGGGATCGGGCGGGAAAGTGCAGTTGAGGTTGAAGATCAGCCATGATCTTATTGAATGGTGGAGCAGGTTCGAGGGGCCGTATGTCCAACGCCTGCCCCTATTTCTTATGTTCTCATGCTCTTAATTCTATTAGAAATGTTTGTGGGTTCAACTATCAGGGTAGATAAGAGGCAATTGGTGGATGTATATATTATGAATTTTCCTATGGCATTCGATAAGGTGCCACACGATTATAAGAACATAAGAACATAAGAAATTGGAGCAGGAGTAGGCCAATCGGCCCCTCGAGCCTGCTCCGCCATTTGATTAGATCATGGCTGATCTGTGATCTAACTCCATATACCTGCCTTTGGCTCATATCCCTTAATGGCTTTGATTGCCAAAAAGCTATCTATCTCAGATTTAAATTTAACAATTGAGCTAGTATCAATAGCCGTTTGCGGAAGAGAGTTCCAAACTTCTACCACCCTTTGTGTGTAGAAATGTTTTCTAATCTCGCTCCTTGGGGGTAATATATTAGCATGGATTGAGGATTGGGTAACGGACAGAAAATAGAGTGCAGGAATAAAGGGGTACTTTTCAGGTTGGCAGGTTGTAAATAATGGGGAACTGCAAGGATCAATGCTTGCGCCTAAGCTATTTACATTATATATCAATGAATTACATGACGAGATGGAGAGAAATATATCCAAGTTTGATGATGATACAAAGCTAGGTGGGAAAGTAATCTGTGAGGAGGACGCAAAGAGGCTGCAAAGTGATATAGACAAGTGAGTGGTCGAGAATGTTGCAGATGGAGCGTAATGTTGGGAAATGTGAAATTACCACGTTTGGTGGAAGAAAAGAAAAGCAGATTTTTTTTAAAGTGAGAGACAAACAATGTTGGTAGTCAGAGGGATTTGGGTGTTCTTGTACACGAATCACAGAATGTTAACATGTTGGTAGTCTAGTGAATAAGGCAGACGAGGAATAGACACGTGGAAGTATGATATCATAAATATTAATGAAATATTGTTTAAAGAGGAGCAGGAATGGCAGCTCAACATTCCTGGTTTCAAGGTTTTCAGACGAGATAGAGAGAGGGATAAAAAAGGAAGGGGTGACAATATTGGTAAAGGAAACAATTACAGCTGTAAGTAGGGATGATATGTTAGAAGGATCATCAAATGCGGCCATATGGGTTGAACTAAAGAACAAAAAAGGGGCAATCACACTACTGCGCATGTACTATCGGCCCCCAAGCAGTCAGAGAGAGATATAAGCGCAAATGTGTCGGCACATTTCTGAGAAGATTATTTTTATTCGTTCATGGGATGTGGGCGTCGCTGGCAAGGCCAGAATTTATTGCCCATCTATAATTGCCCTTGAGAAGGTGGTGGTGAGCCGCCTTCTTGAACCGTTGCAGTCCGTATTGTGAAGGTTCTCCCACAGTGCTGTTTGGTAGGGAGTTCCAGGAATTTTTCCCAACGACAATGAAGGAACGTCGGCATATTTCCAAGTCGGGATTGTGTGTGACTGGGAGGGCAACGTGCAGGTGGTGTTGTTCCCACGTGCCCGCTGCCCTTGTGCTTCTAGATGGTATGGGTTGCGGGATTGGGAGGTGCTTTTGAAGAAGCCTTGGCGAGTTGCTGCAGTGCATCCTGTGGATGGTACACATTTCAGCCACGATGCACCAGTGGTGAAGGACGTGAATGTTTAGGGTAGTGGATGAGGTGCCAATCCAGCAGGCTGCTTTGTGCTGGATGGTGTCGATCTTCTTGAGCGTTGATGGAACTGCACTCATCCAGGTAAGGGGAGTGTATACCATCATACTCCTAATTTGTGCATTGTAGACAATTGAAAGATTTCGGGCAGTAAGGAGGTGAGGTCACTCGCCACAGAATATCTAGCCTCTGAACTGCTGTTGTAGCCGCATGATTTATGAAGCTGGTCCAGTTAAGTGTTTGGTCAATGGTGACCCCCAGGATGTTGATGGTGGGGTATTCGGCGATGGTAATGCCTTTGAATGTCAAGGGGAGATGGTTAGACTCTCTCTTGTTGGAGGTGGTCATTGCCTGGCACTGTCTGGCGCTAATGTTACATGCCACTTATCAGCGAAGCCTGGATGTTGTCCAGGTCTTGCTGTATGGGGGTACGGATTGCTTCATTTTCTTTGGGATTGCGACTGGAACTGACACTGCAATCAATAGCGAACATCCCAATTTCTGCTCTTATGATGGAAGTAAGTTCATTGATTAAGCAGTACAGCTACAACACTGGCATCCACCCGACAATGTGGAAAATTGGCCAGGTATGTCCTGTCCACAAGAAGCAGGACAAATCCAATCCGGCCAATTACCGCCCCATCAGTCTACTCTCAATCATCAGCAAAGTGATGGAAGGTGTCGTCGACAGTGCTATCAAGCGGCACTTACTCACCAATAACCTGCTCACCGATGCTCAGTTTGGGTTCCACCAGGACCACTCGGCTCCAGACCTCATTACAGCCTTGGTCCAAACATGGACAAAAGAGCTGAATTCCAGAGGTGAGGTGAGAGTGACTGCCCTTAATATCAAGGCAGCATTTGACCGAGTGTGGCACCAAGGAGCCCTAGTAAAATTGAAGTCAATGGGAATCAGGGGGAAAACTCTCCAGTGGCTGGAGTCATACCTGGCACAAAGGAAGATGGTAGTGGTTGTTGGAGGCCAGTCATCTCAGCCCCAGGGCATTGCTGCAGGAGTTCCTCAGGGCAGTGTCCTAGGCCCAACCATCTTCAGCTGCTTCATCAATGACCTTCCCTCCATCATAAGGTCAGAAATGGGGATGTTCGCTGATGACTGCACAGTGTTCAGTTCCATTCGCAACCCCTCAGATAATGAAGCAGTCCGAGCCTGCATGCAGCAAGACCTGGACAACATCCAGGCTTGGGCTCATAAGTGGCAAGTAACATTCGCGCCAGATAAGTGCCAGGCAATGACCATCTCCAACAAGAGAGAGTCTAACCACCTCCCCTTGACATTCAACGGCATTACCATCGCCGAATCCCCCACCATCAACATCCTGGGGGTCACCATTGACCAGAAACTTAACTGGACCAGCCATATAAATACGGTGGCTACGAGAGCAGGTTAGAGGCTGGGTATTCTGCGGCGAGTGACTCACCTCCTGACTCCCCAAAGCCTTTCCACTATCTACAAGGCACAAGTCAGGAGTGTGATGGAATACTCTCCACTTGCCTGGATGAGTGCAGCTCCAACAACACTCAAGAAGCTCGACACCATCCAAGATAAAGCAGCCCGCTTGATTGGCACCCCATCCACCACCCTAAACATTCACTCCCTTCACCACCGGCGCACTGTGGCTGCAGTGTGCACCATCCACAGGATGCACTGCAGCAACTCGCCAAGGCTTCTTCGACAGCACCTCCCAAACCCGCGACCTCTACCACCTAGAAGGACAAGGGCAGCAGGCGCATGGGAACAATACCACCTGCACGTTCCCCTCCAAGTCACACACCATCCCGACTTGGAAATATATCGCCGTTCCTTCATTGTCGCTGGGTCAAAATCCTGGAACTCCCTTCCTAACAGCATTGTGGGAGAACCGTCACCACACGGACTGCAGCGGTTCAAGAAGGCGGCTCACCACCACCTTCTCGAGGGCAATTAGGGATGGGCAATAAATGCCGGCCTTGCCAGCGACGCCCACATCCCATGAACGAATAAAAAAAAAAGCAGCTGAAGATAGCTGGGCCTAGTACACTGCTCTGGGGAACTCCTGCAGGAATGTCTTGGGGCTGAGATGATTGGCCTCCAAAACCACTAACCATCTTCCTTTGTGCTTGCTAGTGCAACATTATGGCAGTAAAAGTATTAACTGGGATACAATCAGTGTAAAAGATATATAGGGCACAGATTCCTAAAATGCATTCAAGAAAGCTTTTTTTTTAACTAGTACGTATCAAGGTCAACAAGAGAGGGGGCAGTTCTGGACTTAATACTGGGGATTGAAGCTGGACAGGTGGAAGCAGTATCAGTGGGAGAGCACTTTGGTGGTTAGATAATTCAGTTAGATTTCGCATAGTTATTTAAAAGGACAAAGATAGAGGAGGAGTAAAAGTTCTCAATTGGAGAAAGGCTAACTTTACAAAGGTGAGAGTGATTTAACAAAAGTGGACTGGAAACAGATGTTGAAGGTAAATCAACGTCAGACCTGTGGGAGGCATTCAAGGGGGAGATAGTAAGGGTTCAGAGTAAATATGTTCCCACAATGAGAAAGGGTGAGGATGCCAAACCTAGAGCCCCCTGGATGTCAAGGAGCATACAGGTTAGGATAAGGCAAAACAGGGAAGTTTATGTCAGACACTCAGAGTTCAATACTGCAGAAAGCCTAGTGATGTATAGGAAGAGCAGGGGCGAAATTAAAAGGGAGATTAGGAAAGCAAAAAGAGGGCATGAAAAAACACTGAGAAGTAAAATCAAGGAAAATCCAAAGATGGCCTATAAATACATAAAGAGCAAAAGGATAACAAAGGAAAGAGTAAGGCCTATTAGAGACCAAAAAGGCAACCTATGCGTGGAGAAGGAAGATGTGGTTATGTTTCTTAATGAATACTTTGCGTCTGTCTGGTCAAAAGAGGGGGACGGTGCAGACATTGTAGTTAAGGAGGAGGAGAGTGAAATACTGGGTGGAATAAATATAGCAAAGGAGGAAATAATACGGGGATTAGAATCTTTGCAAGTAGATAAATCAACAGACCTGGATGAAATGTGTCCCAGGCGGTTAACAGAAGCATAGGAGGAAATAATAAAGGCTCTGATTTTCATTTTCCAATCTTCTCTGGCTACAGGCGTGGTGCGGGAGGATTGGAGGGCTGCTAATGTTGTACCGTTGTTTAAAAAAGGAGAAAAAGTTAGACCGAGTAATTACAGGACAGTCAGACTTTCCTCGGTGGTGGGTAAATTATTGGAAAGAATTCTGAGGGAAGGTATAAATCGTCATTTTGAAAGGCACGGACAGTCAGCATGGACTTGTTAAGGGAAGGACGTGTCTGACTAACTTGATTGAATTTTTTGAGGAGATAACGTGGGGGGTCGATGAGTGTAATGCGTTTGTTGTAGACTGCATGGATTTTAGCAAGGCTTTTGACAAGGGCCTACATGGCTGACCACACGGACTGCAGCGGTTCAAGAAGGCGGCTCACCACCACCTTCTCAAGGGCAATCAGGGATGGGCAATAAATGCTGGCCTCGCCAGCGACGCTCACATCCCATGAACGAATAAAAAAAGTGTTGGCAAATTGGATTCAAAATTGGCTCACTGGCAGGCAGCAAAAGGTATTGGTTGACGGGTTTATTTGTGACTGTTAGGATGTTTCCAGAGGGGCTCCGCAGGGCTCAGTACTCGGTCCCTTGCTTTTTCTGGTAGATATTAATGATACAGACCCAAATATAAGGGGCATGATTAAGAAGTTTGCAGATGAGGCAAAAATTGGCCGTGTGGTTAATAGTGAGGAGGAAAGCTGTAGACTGCCGAAAGATATCAATGGACTGGTCAGGTGGGCAGAACATTGGCAAATGAAATTTCAATTCGGAGAAGTGTGAGGTAATACATTTGGGGAGCGCCAACGACGCAAGGGAATAAGCAATAAATGGGAGGATACCGAGAGATGTAAAGGAACAGAGGGACCCTGGAGTGCATGCCCACAGATCCCTGAAGGTAGCAGGACAGGTAGATAAGGTGGTTAAAAATGATACGGGTTACCTTCCTCTATTGACCGATGCATAGAATATAAGAGCAGGGAGGTTATACTAGAACTGTGTAAAAGACTAGTTGGGCCACAGCTGGAGTACTGCGTACAGTTCTGGTCACCACATTACAGGAAAGATGTGATTGCACTAGAAAGGGTGCAGAGGAGATTTACGAGGAAGTTGCCAGGACTGGAGAATCCTAGACATGAGAAAAGATTGGATAGCCTGGGATTGTTTTCACTTGAATAGGGGAGGCTGAGGGGTGATTTAATTGAGGAGTATAAATTTATGAGGCACCTAGATAGAGTGGATAGGAAGGACCCATTTCCCTTAATATTGGGGTCGGTGACAAGGGGACAAAGATTTATAGTAATTAATAGAAGGATTAGAGGGGAGCTGAGGAGATTTTTTTTCACCCAGAGGGTGGGTGTTGGGGAGGGTTGGGGGGGGGAGACCTTGAACTCACTGCCTGGATGGGTGGTAGAGGAAGAAATCCTCAACTCAGTTAAAAAAGTGCTTGGATGTGCACTTGAAGTGCTACAACCTATAGGGATATGGACCAAGTGCTGGAAAATGGGATTAAGCTGTATAGCTCTTCTTCGGCCGGCACAGAAACGATCGGCCGAATGGCCTCATTCTGTGCCGTAAATTTCTATGAAGAGCATGCCAGATGCCCCGGTGGTGAAGGGAGTGAATGTTTAGGGTGGTGGATGGGGTGCCAATCAAGCGGGCTGCTTTGTCGTGGATGGTGTCGAGCTTCTTGAGTGTTGTTGGAGCTGCAGTCATCCGGGCAAGTGGAGAGTAATCCATCACATTCCTGACTTGTGCCTTGTAGATGGTGGAAAGGCTTTGGGTGATCACGAAGTGAGTCAATCTCCGCAGAATACCCAGCCTCTGATCTGCTCTTTTAGCCACAGTACTTACGTAGCTGGCCCAGTTAAGTTTCTGGTCAATGGTGAACCCCCGGATGTTGATAGTGGGGGATTCGGCGATGGTAATGTCGTTGAATGTTAAGGGGGTGGTTTGACTCTGTCTCTTGTTGGAGATGGTCATTGCCTGGCACTTGTCCCGCTCGAATGTTACTTGCCACTTATGAGCCCAAGCCTCGATGTTGTCTAAGTCTTGTTGCATGCGGGCATGTATTGCTTCATTATCTGAATTGTAGCAAATGGAAATGAACACTGTGCAATCATCAGCGAACATCCCCATTTCTGACGTTATGATGGGGGGAAGGCCATTGATGAAGCAGCTGAAGATGGTTGGGTTTCGGACACTGCCCTGAGGAACTCCTGCAGCGGTGTCCTGGGGCTGAGATAATTGGCCACCAATATCCATGACAATCTTCCTTTGTGCTAGGTATGACTCCAGCCATTGGAGAATTTGCCTCCTGATCCCCTTTGACTTCAGTTTTACTTGGAGTCCTTGATGCCACACTTGGACGAATGCTGCCTTGATGTCAAGGGCAGCCACTCTCACCTCACCTCTGCAATTCAGCTCTTTTGTCCATGTTTAGACCAAGGCTGTGATGAGTTTAGGAGCGAAGTGGCACTGGTGGAACCCAAACAGAGCATCATTGAGCAGATTATTGGTGAGTTAACAAAGTTGACGACACCTTCCATCGCTTTGCTGACGATTGACAGTGGACGGATGGGGTAGTAACTGGCCCGATTGGATTTGTCCTGCTTTTTAGGACAGGACATCTGGGCAATTTTGTTCGTTGTCGGGTAGTTGACAGTGTTGTAGCTGGACTGGAACGGGGAACGGCTGCTTCTGGAGCACAGGTCTTCAGTACTATACCCATGAAGCTGTGGTGATCATTAGCCTTTGCTGTGCCCAGTCCACTCAACCATTCCTTGTTATCACATAGAGCCAACAGAATAGGCTGAAGACTGGTATCTGTGATGATGGGGATTCTGGAAGGAGGCCGAGATAGTGCATCCACTCGGCACTTCTGGCCGAAGCTGGTTGCGAACATTTCAACCTTTACTGTTGCGCTCAGGGAATCAAGGGAAGTGAGGGCGGGTGGGGGGGGCGGTGGCGGGGGGTGCAATTGAGTTAGACGTTTAGCCATGACTTTATTGGCCTACCCCTGCTCCTATTGCTTACATTCTAATGTTCTCATGTGCTGGGCTGCGCTCTCATTGAGCATGGAAATATTCATGGAGCTTCCTTCTCCAGTTATTTGCTTAATTTTCGACCTCCATTCGTGACTGGACATGGCAGGATTTCAGAGCTTTGACTTCATCGGTTGGTTTTGGGATTGCTAATCTCAGTGCATTGCATGGTACTCTCACTGTTTATAATGCATGGTAATCCTTTGTTGTGGCTTCAAAAGTTGGCACCTGATTTTCAGGTAGGCCTGGTGGTGCTCCTGGCATGCTCTTCTACATTCCTCATTGAATCAGGTTTGGTCACCTAGCTTGAGGGTTATGTCGTGCCCTGCGGTGACAAGATTGTGGTAGCATACAATTGTGCTGCTGCTTATGGCGCACAGCGTCTCATGGATGCCCGGTTTTGAGCTTCTACATTTGTTATTAATATATCCCACACAGCATGGTGGTAGTACCAATCGACACGATGGATAGTGTTCTCAATGTGAGGACAGGTCTTATTCTCTGAGTATGTCAGACTGTTGCTTGACTAGTTTGTGAGGCAGCTCTCCAAACTTCGACACCATTACCCAGTTGATAACTGGGAGGAACTTGCAGGGTCAACTGGGCTGGGTGCGCCATTTTGTATCCTATTTCGATACCTAGGTCGCAGCCGAGTGGTGCTTACAGTTTTATTCTTGTTTTGTTACCATGGAGTGGTTTAGAAGGCCATACGAGAGGGCAGGAAAGAATCAACCACATTAGTATGGGAATAAAGTCACGTACAGGCCAGATTCGATAAGGACGGCAGGCTTCCTTCCATAAAGGACATTAATGAACCCGTTGGGGTTTTACGAAAATCGAAAAGCATCATTGTCACTTTGGGTAGATATTGACTTTTTGAGATAGTTTAAAACGTGTGATAGCGAGTTGATAGCTAAAAATAAAAATCAGGAACGATGTTAAACGGGCTACATACTCGTTATCACCGGTTTTACGCTATGGCGTCAGTTTATTACAGTTGGTGCTGAGCTGGTTTTGAAGCTATTGATAATTTCTAGACTTTTGGATACTAAGGGAAAATGGAGTTGATGTCGAAGATCTGCCATGATTTTATTGAATGACGGAGCAGGCTCGAGGGGCCGCACGGCCTATTCCTGCTCCGATTTCTTATGTTCTGATGACACAATCTCAAGACCTCCCCCTTTTCTGATACCAGATTTTTATTTTCGCATTTTTGAACTGAATTCAAATTCTCAAATTGCAATGGTTGGATTTGAACTCAGAAGTTTTGGATTACTAATCCAGTAAAATAACCGCTGTGCCAATGTAATAACTGATCTGATTTACTGCCCACCCGCTGTTTCATTGGTCTTTCAATGTTGTGACACTGCAAAAGTTCCTCATTATATTTAATACCCTTTGCTGTGTTAATGTGCTTTGCCCCAGAATCCCTTTTGCCCACATTTTCCATTTACATATTGCTGTCCTAGAGAAGCATTAAGTGGGGATACCTCCTTACTCTTTTAAATTCTTTTGGCAGGTGGCGATGTGACCTTGACAGAGAAACCAAAAGTTCTGAACCAAATAATATTCAACATGGCCAACAATGTCCCCTCTTCCATTAACCAGCAGACAAAAATATCTGCTCTCTCGTGGGGTAAAAACCATGATCAGTTTCCTACAGACCACTACTTCATCCTGGGTTCGGATATCGTCTACAATATTCCACTTACTGATGAAGAACCTGCAACATCTGAGCAACCAAAACAATATCATTGACCTCTGCTCGAAGGTGCTTCAGGCCATTGGATACATCGATTGAAATGCGAAGCTTATTCCACAGCATTTTAACTCCGAAATTGTTCACACAATCCCAGGTGGAGAAATCAACCTGTAAAAAGTTACCAACAAAGGTCCTGGCGCTTATTAGTGATGGAATTCCAAAAATAGGGTGGAGGCAGTTAAAGGTCTCATAACGGGAAAAAAGCAAGGGGCAGACGGGCACAAGAGGCCGCAGCAAGAGGACTGGATGGTGTAGGAGGAGGCTGCAGAGAGAGAGAGGGAGTGGGATTTCCAGTTAAATCTAACACCCTAACCTGAGACCCTTACACTAACCATAACCCTAAACCTGACATCCGAACCCTGATATTGTAGCCCTCGACCAATCCTAGCCCTAACCCTAACTAACTGACCAGTCCCCTAACTCATTAACCCTAACCCTATTATTGTCAGTGTATCCTGACTAGAGTAGTGGCAGGCAGGGAAGGTTAGGGGTTAGGCTTATGAACCCTGAACAGAGTCAGCTTACCCTGTATCTAACTTGAGTCTAACATAGCAGAACACAGCACGTGACCTACAACTTCCCCTCCTGAAGCGTGGCTCTCCTATTACATTCATTTTTGTATGATGATTGCATCAATGGAAGCTTAAATTGAACCAGTTGAAGATTGCAATGATGTTGTGCAGCAGAAACTATATTAAGAGATCAATACTTCAGAACACACTACCTAACAGCTAATGAGACACATAGAATGCAGCGGTTCAAGAAGAAAGCTCGCCAGAACCTTGTCAAGGGCAACTAGGGAGGGGCAATGTATTCTGGCCTTGCCAGCGATGCCCACATCCTGATAATGAATATTAAAAAGTAAAAGAAAACTTGTGAAGTTCTCTGTTTCGAATTAGCCCTTTGCCACATTTTGCAGTGAGCTTCAATATATAAAGAACAAATGCATTTACAAGAAGATTCATTCGCAGAGATCTGGCTCAGTCTTAGCACGATACCAGCTCGACACACGTAACTGACATAGTTCCACCCTACCCCAATTTGAACCCAGGTGTGAGAGGGTGAAAAGTCAGTATCTGACACATTGTGACACTCCCATGGCTGGAGGTCAGATAGTACAGCTAGAGACAATACGGCTAGGTTCAGCGCAGCACAGCTGGAGACGGTACGGCTACGTACAGGATAATACAGCTGCAGGAAGATAGTACAGAAGCAAGGAAGCTATGCTAAATCTTTATAAAACACTGGTTAGGCCTTAGATGGAGTGTTGTGTTCAATTCTGGGCACCACTCTTCAGGATGGATGTCAAGGCCTTAGAAGTGGTTTACTGGAAGGGTACCTGGGATGATGGACTTCAGTTATGTGGAAAGACTGGAGAAGCTGGGATTGTTCTCCTTAGAACAGACAAGGTTGTGTGGAGATTTGATGGAGGTGTTCAAGATCATGAACAGATTTGATTGAGTAAATAAGGTGAAACTGTTCCCAGTGATAGAAGGGTCGGGAACAAGGGGATACAGATTTAAAGTGATCCACAACAGAGCCAGAGACGACATGAGGAAACATGTATTTAGTCGGTCTATCCCTCGCTCACTTTTTAAGCAATGGTACAACGTTAGCAGTCCTCCAATCCTCCGGCACCACGCCTGGATCCAGTGAGGATTGGAAAATGATGCTTGGAGCCTCTGCTATTTCCTCCTTTGCTTCTTTTATTAGCCTGGGATATATCTTATCCGGACCTAGTGATTTATCTAATTTCAAGGTTGGTAATCACCTTAATACTCCTTCTGCAACTATATTTAATCCATGCAATATTTCACACTCCTCCTCCTTAACTAAAATGCCTGCATTATCCATCTCTTTTGTGAAGACAGACGCAGAGTATTCATTAAGAACCATGCCAATATCTCCCGCCTCCACACATAGTTTAGCCTTTTGGTCTCTGATAGGCCCTACTCTTTCCTTTGTTATCCTCTTGCTCTTAATGCATTTATAAAACATCTTTGGGTTTTCCTTGATTTTACTTGCAAATATTTTTACAAGCCCTCTCTTTGTTTTCCTAATTTCATTATTAATTTCACCCCTGCACTTTTTATACTCCTCTAGGCTATCTGCAGTATTGAGTACTCGGTGTCTGACATAAACTCTACTTTTCTGCCTTATCTTACACTGTATGCTCCCTGACATCCAGGGGGCTCTAGAATTGGCAGCACCAACCTTTTTCTTAGTGGGAACATGTATTTTTGTTATTCGTTCATAAGATGTGGGTGTCGCTGGCGAGGCCAGCATTTATTGCCTATCCCTAATTGCCCTTGAGAAGGTGGTGGTGAGCCGCCTTCTTGAACCGCTGCAGTCTGAGTGGTGAAGGTTCTCCCACTGTGCTGTTGGGAAGGGAGTTCCAGGATTTTGACCCAGTGACGATGAAGGGACGGCGATATATTTCCCAGTCGGGATGGTGTGTGACTTGGAGGGGAACGTGCAGGTGGTGTTGTACCCATATACCTGCTGCCCTTGTCCTTCTAGGTGATAGAGGTCGCGAGTTTGGGAGGTGCTGTCATGAAGGACAGTTTCTGTAGCGCATCCTGTGGACCCCTTGTATCTCCACCTTGAACACCTCCCACTGCTCTGACATTGATTTACCTCCAAGTAGCTGTTTCCAGTCCATTTTTGCTAATCACTTCTCAGCTTAGGTAAATTAGCCTTTCACCAATTGAGAACTTTAACTCCTGTTCTTTCTTTGTCTTTTTTCAATAGCTCTGCCACTCCTTCCACCTGCAAAGTTTCATTTCCTAAAACTAAATCCAGAACTGCCCCACTATTGTCGGGCTTGCTACGTACTGGCTAATAAAGTTCTCCTGAATGCAATTTAAAAATGATGTGCCCTTTATCCTTTTCAAACTGTTTGTATCCCCGTTAATATTAGGGTGGTTTAATTCCACATTATTATTGCCCTATTGTTTTTCCACTTCTCAGAAATTTGCCTACATATTTGCTCTGCTCTCTTCCTCTGACTGTTCGGGGGTCTATAGTACACGCCTAGCAGTGTGATTGCCCATTTTTGTTCTTTGGTTCAACCCATTTGGCCTCATTTGATGATCCTTCTAACATATCATCATTCTTCATAGCTGTAATTGTTTCTTTAACCACAAGACTGAGTGATGTAATTGTCCAGACATCACCTTTCGCACTGGCAAAATTAAACTCAAAATTAGATTAACCCAGAACAAACATCAACTGGCTCGCCTGTTTGATCTGCTACTGTTCTGTTAGTCTTCACTTACACACACCAGGCTGATTAAAATGAGTTGTTTGTTTATTATTATTTAGTGTTTTATGGATGTTAATCTAATTCCTGTCCTGCCGCCCTGTTTTTATTTGTAACTGTCTGAGTTTCATTATCCTTGTCTCTCAGTTTATATCTCTCATTCTCCAGTCTTTCCCTATGTGTTTTTCTGCCTCATTACTTCAAGCCTCTTTTAATTTCTCTCTCTCTCTATTGCCGTTTTATATCTCTTTTTGCCTTCACCCTTTGCTTTCTCTCCATGGGTCCCTCCATCTCAATGCTGCTGCATGATTTGTCTCGGTATCTGCCTTCTTTGTCTCCTCTGTCCATTTGCCTCATTCTCACTCTGGCTCGTTCTCTGCTATCTCTGTCTATCCCTTTTATTTTGCATTTCCAGCCCGTTCACTTCTCTTGCTCTCTCATTCTGCCCGTCTCTTTCTGTCTACCTTTGACTATCTCTGAGTCTGTGGGTGTACCTCTTCCTTTTTTTCCTTCTTTCTGTTTGCCTTTTTATCTCGGTCTTTCTGCACCGTCCCGTTTGTTTCTCATTCTGTTTCTCACCGATTTGTCTATATCTTTCTTGATATCACTAGTTTTATCTCTTTCTATATCTCTTCTAATTTTCATCTATGTCTGTTTTACATTCCATGTATCTCTCTCTTGTCTCTCCTTTTCTCCTTCTCTCACTGGGCCTTGCTATCTATGTTCCGTCTCTCCATTTACCCTCTGTGCCTTTCTCTCTCTCTCTCTCTCCCTCTCTCTCCCCTGTTCCTCTTTTTCTCAATTTTTATTTCGTTCTGTGTGCCTTTTTCCCTCTCTCTTCTGTCTCTCAATTTCTCCAGTTCTGCCTCTCTCTCTCATTTCTCTCACTTCTTTCCTCTATTTATTTTTCCGTTTTGTCTCAGTTTCTCAGTTTATCCCTTTGTCTTCACCAACTCCTTCTATTTTGGAATTCACAATGTACTTTAATAATTTGTTTACAGACGATATTTATCTATATATAAATGACCTGGATTTGGGTATACAGGGCATAATTTTAAAGATTGCAACTGACAAGATACTCGGAAAAGTAGTAAACAGTGAAAAGGATAGTAACGAACGACAGGAGAACATAGACAGGCTGGTGAAATGGACAGACACATGGCAGATGAAATTTAACGCAGAATGAGGAGAGGTAATATAACGCAGAATGAGGAGAGGTAATATAAACTAAATGATACAGTTTTAAAGTGGGTGCAGTAACAGAGGGACCTGGATGTTTACATGCAGAAACCTTTGAAGATGTTAATAAGGCTGCTGGAAAAGAACACGGAGTCACTGCCTTTATAGATAGAGGCATGGAGTAAAAAAGCAATGCAGTTATACTAAATCTTTATAAAACACTCCATCGGCCATAACTGGAGTATCATGTCCAATTCTGGGCACCATACTTTAGAAGGATGTCAAGGCCTTAGAAAGGGTGCAGAGGAGATTTACTAGAATGGTTACAGGGATGAGGGACTTCAGTTACGTGGGGAGACTGGAGAGGCTGGGGTTGTTCCCCTTACAGCAGAGAAGGTTGAGAGGAGATTTAATAAAGGCTTCAAGACTATGACGGTTTTTGATACAGTAAATAAGGGAAAGTGTTTCCATTGGCAGAAAGGTCGGTAACCAGAGGACAGAGATTTGAGGTAATTGGCAAAAGAACCAGAGGTGAGAAGAGGAGATTTTTCTTTAGCAGTGATTTATTATGATCTGGAATGCACTGCTTGAAAGGTGATCGAAGCAGAAGGAGTAGTAAGCTTCAGAAGATAATTGGATAATTACTTGAAGGGGTGTAAAATGCAGGTCTATGGGGTAAGACCAGGATAGTGGCACTGATTAGATAGCTCTTTCATAGAACCAGCACAAGCACGATGGGTCAAATGGCCTCTTCTGTGCTGTAAGATTCTATGATTCCATGATTCTTTGACTACATGTTATTGTACATTTGTTGAACATTATATTTTAGCAAGAAAAAGACTTAACAGTAAATTAGAAATTTGGAAATCAATATAAAGACACTGTCTTCATCTATTCAGACACTTATATAGTCGTTACATTCATTATCTGATTTGCCTACACAACTCTCTCCACACTTCAGAAGTAATTCATCGTGTGAAGTGTTTGATAATTTAAAAGGCACTCTGCAAATTCCTTAGTAATTAATTGCATTCCATATTTTTAGACCAGAAAATATCAGCATCTTTATTTTGTTGTCTCGCTTTGTTTCTTTTGCTGCCTATCGCTCCCTGCACTGTTTCTTTCTTTGCTTCTGGGCCTCTTTGCTTGACTGATTCTGTCTGTATCTCTCAGTTTCCATCTCTCTTCGTAATTTTCTCTGTGTGTCTCTCTAACTTCATGTCTAACTTTCCCTCTGCCCCTTTCAGTTTCTTTCTCAGTTGGTGCACCTATTTCTCTCAACTTCCTCTTTTGCACACTCCCTCTCGTTCTTTTTATTAATCTGTGTAATTCATTTTCTGACTCTGTTATTTTAATATATCCTTGCTCCTTTCATGTTTGTGCCTTTTCTCCGTGTATTTCTTTCTAAATATGTTTTACTCTTTATATCTTTCTCCATCTCTCTTGTTTTTTTTTATTTCTCTTTCGGCCTTCTCTCTGTTTCTGCTCCAGCTTCATCTAGATAACTTATTTTCTGACTCATTATTTCCTTGTAACATTAATTTGTTACCTACCTTTTCTCTCTGCTTCTTTCCACTCTTCAGTCATTTTCAGTTCCTGTTTCTCTAAGCCTTCATTTCTATCTCTTTCTTCCCTACTTCTTTGTGACTTCTCTGCTTTTTTGCCCTTTTTTGGCTCTCACGGTCTCATTTATCTATCGTCTATCATCTATCTATCGATCTATCTATCTATCATCTATCTATCTAATATTCTATCTCTCTATCTATCTACCTATCAATATATTTGTCTGTCTGTCTGTCTATCTATCTATCTATCTATCTACCTCTGTCGTTTCTCCTCGTCGGTTATCTCTCTCTCTCTCTGTCTCTCTCTCTCCCTCCATTTATGTGAAGTGCACCCATTTTGATGAGGCCAACAGCAGTGATTTTGATTGGCAGCTTTGCCCATTTTGCAGGGTGGCCATTCAGCTGAAGTCCAGCTGAGCTCTTTAGTGCTGCCTTTTTCAGAAAAAAATATTCATGTGTCATCTGCAGAACAAATCCTGCCTTAATAGGTCAGATTATCAATAAAATATATCCGGACCAGATTCAAGATCATTTCAGGATTATGTACTGCTAATATAAAATGTACTTTCTGTCCCCTGGGCACTGCAGGGGATACTGCGTGAAACTCTTCAGCTCCTTCAATGATTTAACTAATTTAACAATTAAACTCAAATGGGATTTAACAGCGTTCTTCATCTACTCATTGAATTGAGTTTGACTCAGGACATAAACCCACTTGTCTGTGCAGGAACTAAGAATCTGAAGCATATTTCTGTGTATTCTGTGATTTAAAAAAAGAGGATCATTGATGGAGTAATGGCAAATCTTTGTAATTCGCGGATAGAGGTAAAATAAACCAGAGTCACCCAAAACAATATAAAACTGCCCGATGTACTGAAGGGTAAAATTATGTTATTTTTCAGTTCTCCATCTCCGGATCCTCGTGATTCTCTCCATTGCTGCAGCACCGGAGTCCTCTACGGACTCAACTGGCCGCTAAATTGTGTCTGACCTTCAAACTATTGAACAGTAAAATCAGCAAGATCGGGAGACAAGGGGTTAAGATGCGGCGAAGCATGCCATATACAGCCAGTGCAGGGGAAATATAGGAGCTCGGCTTAACCAAACTAATTCATGGGAAAATTATCAATTATATACACAGATTCAATTGCCAAGTACCAGGGGACACTCTCTAAACAGCCCAGGACATTTACAGTTCCTTTAACCACTGCCGCCATTTTCTCGGTGCAATATTTTGTTTTCAGTTTCTCACAACAAATGGTCACGAAATCGATCCAAGGTGAAAGAGACTGTGAACCAGACAGAAACCTCTGTGGTTGAAAGCCAGGAGGTAAACGAGACTAAACACAGGAGTAATTCTAACGAAATTGGGAAATAAATCTCACCAATGTACCTCAATACGGTATCTGTTATGTCGACCAGGCGATCGATCGCTGCCATTCCCAACAGGAAGCGAGTGATATGTTTGGAGAGGCCGCACTTTACTCGGGACAGGATTACAATCGCCACAAATTTAACTGTAAGAGAGAGAAAAGGAAATAGGGAAATTACTGCTCAGACCTGGAGCCAAAGCAGCAGTTTGAGAGGAACTGGGGTGAAATTTCCATCATTGTTGTTGCATCGAAGAGTGTAAAGTGATTAATTGCAGCGCTTCGAGTGGAGAACTGTTTTTAAACACAATTATCAATAATAAATTTGGAAATGGCTACAGAAAGTGAATAAAATGAGCACCGGAACCACTGCAAGAGTCCAGTGAGGGCCCAGTGCCGATTGCGAAGGGAGAAGCGTTTACACTGAACGGGAATACAACGGGTTCAACCCGGATTTCAGCTCCATATGGACGGTAAAGAGAGAAAAGGTCGGGAAAGCGAGGGGACAGGGGAGGTGCAGCTGGTTTGTTGCTCTGGATTAAGAGAACCGCCAGGGGCTGGCAATAAAAGGGAAGGCAGCGGGAGACCGAGCCAGTGAGTGAGATTGGGAGGGAGATAAGGAAAAGGGTATTTAGGAGCTGGAAGCGAGTGAGTAGCAGATGGTTTGGGAAAGCGAATAAATTCAAGCAACGGAAGAGCAGACAGTGGAATCAATGCAGTGGGAGGAGAGGCTGGGATTCGCAGGGAGAAACTGCAGCAGAGTTTTGGAGGAAATCTAATCTATAGGTCCCACTAACACAATCCAACTAATACATTCAACAGTAAAATTCTATTTTTAGTGGTGTCAGGGAACGATTGTTGTGTATAAAATGTGTAAAAAGTGATGGAAGGTATCGTCGAGCGGCACTTACTCACCAATACCCTGCTCACCGATGCTCAGTTTGGGTTCCGCCAGGACCACTCGGCTCCAGACCACTTCACAGCCTTGGTCCAAACATGGACAAAAGAGCTGAATTCCAGAGGTGAAGTGAGAGTGACTGCCCTTGACATCAAGGCGGCATTTGACCGAGTGTGGCACTAAGGATCCCTAGGAAAATTGAAGTCAATGGGAATCAGGGGGATAACTCTCCATTGGCTGGAGTCATATCTAGCACAAAGGAAGATGGCTGTGGTTGTTGGAGGACAATCATCTCAGCCCCAGGACATTGCTGCAGGAGTTCCTCAGGGAACTATCTTCAGCTGCTTCATCAATGATTTTCGCTCCATCACAAGGTCAGAAATGGGGATGTTCGCTGATGATTGCACCGTGTTCAGTTCCATTCGCAACCCCTCAAATAATGAGGAAGTCCGAGCCCGCATGCAGCAAGACCTGGACAACATCCAGCCTTGGGCTGATAAATGGCAAGTAACATTCGCGCCAGATAAGTGCCAGGTAATGACCATCTCCAACAAGAGATAGTCTAACCACCTCCCCTTGACAGTCAACGGCATTACCATCGCCGAATCCCCCACCATCAACATCATAGGCGTTATTATTGACCAGAAACTTAACTGTGGCTGCAAGAGCAGGTCAGAGGCTGGGCATTCTGCGGTGAGTGACTCAACTCCTGACTCCCCAAATCATTTCCACCCTCTACAAGGCACAAGTCAGGAGTGTGAAGGAATACTCTCCACTTGCCTGGATGAGTGGAGCTCCAACAAAACTTAAGAAGCTCGACGCCATCCACGACAAAGCAGCCCGCTTGATTGGCACCCCATCGACCATCCTAAACATTCACTCCCTTCAACACTGGCGCACAGTGGCTGCATTGTGTACCATCCACAGGATGCACTGCAGCAAGTCGCTAAGGCTTCTTCGACAGCACCTCCCAAACCCGCGACCTCTACCACCTCGAGCGCAAGAGCAGCAGGTACATGGGAACAACACCTCCTGCACGTTCCCCTCCAAGTCACACACCATCCCGACTTGGAAATATATTGTAAACAATTTTACAACACCAAGTTATAGTCCAGCAATTTTATTTTAAATTCACAAGCTTTCGGAGGCTTCCCCCTTCGTCAGGTGAACGATGTGAAATGAAATCCTCATTTCACATCGTTCACCTGACGAAGGGGGAAGCCTCCGAAAGCTTGTGAATTTAAAATAAAATTGCTGGACTATAACTTGGTGTTGTAAAATTGTTTACAATTGTCAACCCCAGTCCATCACCGGCATCTCCACATCATGGAAATATATCGCCGTTCCTTCATTGTCGCTGGTCAAAATCCTGGAACTCCCTTCCTAGCAGCACTGTGGGAGAACCTTCACCACACGGACTGCAGCGGTTCAAGAAGGCGGCTCACCACCACCTTCTCAAGGGCAATTAGCGATGGGCAATAACTGCCGGCCTCGCCAGCGACGCCCACATCCCATGAACAAATAAAAATATAGAGATCTATGCACTAAAACGCCCAGATCTATTTCTTTCTCCACGTGCCTTAATGCTTTTCCCTGAAGGGTGTATGTATGTTCAGCATTCACCCTGCACTTTCTCAAGTTAAACATCATTAGACAGTCATGAGCCCAATTCCCCAGAGCATCAAGGCGCGCCTGAAGCATTCCAGCATCGTCTACAGTCTCACAAATCTTAGTATCATCTACAAACTTGCGGATGGTGCCCCCAACACCTGCAGTAAGGCCACAGCTGGAGTATTATGCGCAGTTCTGGTCATTCCATTACAGGAAGGGCGTAATTGCTCGAGAGAGAGTGCAGAGAAGATTTACAAGTATGTTGGCAGGGCTTGAAAATTGCAGCTACGAGGAGAGATTGGATAACTGGCGTTGTTTTCCTTGGAACAGAGGAAGCTGAGGGGTGACTTGGTTGAGGTGTACAAGTTTATGAGGGGCCCAGATAGAGTAGACAGGAAGTACCTATTTCCCCTAACAGTGAGTTCAAGAACTAGAGGACATAGATTTAAGCTGATTGGCGGAAGGATTAGAGGGGACATGAGGAAAAACTTTTTTACCCGGAAGGTGGTGGGTGTATGGAATTCGCTGCTCAAATTGGTGGTAGAGGCAGGGACCCTCAACTCTTTTAAAAAGTACCTGGACCTGCACCTAAAGTGCTGTAAGCTGCAGGGCTATGGACCGGGTGCTGGAAGGTGGGATTAGAATGGGCACCTGGTTATTCTTTGAGCCGGCGCAGATACGGTGGGCCGGCGCAGATACGGTGGGCCGAATAGCCCCCTTCTGTGCTGTATTATTTCTATGGTTGTATGGTTCTATCTACATCATTAATAAAAATAGTAAGGAGCACTGATCCCTGCGAGATACCACTGATGACCGGTATCCAAAAGTATCTAAATCCATCAATAACTACTTTTTGCCTACCGGCCTTCCGGCCAGTTCTCAACCCAGCTCAATGTATTAGCACTAATACCAGAGGCTTCGATCTTTTAGACAATCCTCTTGTGCTATACCTTGTCATAACTTTTTTGGAGCCCTCCGATGTACAGTCTCGCATGCCAGGTGTGAAAGGAAAATGGAGAGCCTGGAAAGGGCTGCAGCACTGAAGAGGGGGATAATGTGGTCCATGAAACGAGGTGACCATAAGAAAAAGTGGAGATTGGGGAGATTCAACCCGTAACAGGCAACCGAATGCCATTTTCCAGATCAAGAACCGGGTGGAGAAATGTGCCCTGTGAAACAGGAAAAATATACTGTTGTTCCAAACAATGCAAGACACGGCAGCAAACATTCCATAAATCCATTGCTTCACACACAGTTGGAGAAATAGATGCTCCCAAATTATAATCCGACTCTCAATTACACCATAGCCTGCTGTAGCCTCCAGTTGAACCATATCTTCTCACATTGTTATACAGCTTTCCTAACGATAGAGTTGAATGGAGATATTGAGAACGTGAGAAACAAAGAAAGAGAGTGTGATAGAAGAAACCGTTTGAGAAATATGGAGAGAGATATATGTGCAGTGCAGTGAGCACAATCCAAAAGAAAAGAGGTCCCTGCCCTCACAGTTCGTCGAACTGCTCCCTCAATGTAACTGGAGCTATAACAAAAGCAAAATACTGCGGACGCTGGAAATCTGAAATAAAAACAGAAAATGCTGGAAATTCTCAACAAGTCCAGCTGCATCTGTGGAGAAAGAAACAGAGTGAACATTTCAGATCAATAGCGAAGGGTTAACTCTGTTTCGTTCTCCGCAGATGCTGCCTGACTTGCTGAATATTTCCAGCATTTTCCGTTTTTATAAGGTAACTGGAGCTGTTCTCCGCTGCAGTGTCTCAATGACCGGCCTTCTCAAACGACAATGAGGCTCCCTGCTATATCCCTCCGAGGATTAGACCTGCCCTGCAAAATAAGGGTACAGCTGGACACAGACAGACCTGCAGCACCCATTTCCCCACATAGACTTTATTCCATAAGAATTCAGGCTTGTAGTTCTAACATTGTAATCGCTGTCCTTCTCGAACTGCTTTCCCGAGGGATTGATTCAGCTCACTATGTTGAACACTGGTCCCTTCCACACTCCGTCTATATTATATTTGTGTGTTCTTAAATGAGAGGGTCAATACCCAGTTACACCAAAAAGGGAGAGAGCCCGACTCCTCCAGTAATTTGACGGTGCTTTAAAATCACTCGATCCCTACATCTGGAATATAGAACGACGAATACTCAGCAAGTCAGGCCGCATCTGCGGAGAACGAAATAGAGTTAACCCTGCGCTATTGATCTGAAATTTTAACTCTGTTTCTTTCTCCACGGATGCAGTCGGACTTGCTGAGTATTAAAGTTCATAAAATAATCTGGTCTTTGCGCGAGATGGTCTGGCTACGATCGTATACTTAGAGAGTGGAACCAAACAAAGGCAATCCAACTGAGCTGGACAACGAAGGAAAGGAAGTGGAGGACGATGGGGTAGTTGACCCTGCCATGAGCCTGCCGAGAGGTAGAGGAATGCTGCGAGGGATAGTGCGCCACAGTCACAGAGGATGTCATTTCTGACTTGATCAGGGCCGTGTCTTTGCGTTAGCTGGGATAGAAACTTTATTGAAGAGATGCATTAACGGAGTTGCGAGAAAGGTGGGCACGGATTTGGGAGACGGCAACATGTTCAATAACTTTCGAAAGGAAAAAGAGGTTGAGTTGGGGCGGTAGAATGTTTTTTGAGGACGGTTGATCAAAACTGTTTCGAAAGGGGAGGCACAGTGCCTGAGAATAACAAAAGATTTGCAGTGTCAGCTAGCATGTGAGACAGGAAAGGTAATTGGGTGGTCAGCACTTTAGTGAGAATGGGGTCAAGGGAGCAGGAAGTGGGTTTCATTGATAAGTTGAGCTCGGAGAACGCTTGATGGGAGGTAGAGCAGAAACTGAAGAAAGACTAGAGAACGGTTCGCGTGGTGGACAAGGGGAAGGAGGTAACAGGACATAAGAACATAACAAATATGAGCAGGAGTAGTTCATACGGTCCCTCAAGCCTGCTCCGCCATTCAGTAAGATCATGATTGATCTTCGACGCCAAATCCACTTTCCCTCCCGATACCCATATCACTTGACTCCCTTAGTTTGCAAAAATCTACCGATCTCAGTCTTGAATATACTCAACGACTCGGCGACAACAGCCCCCTGGGTAAAGAAATTCCACTTCATCTCATTCCTAAATGTGCGGCCCATTATCCTGAGACTATGTCCACTCCCCTTGACATTCAACGGCATTACCATCACCGAATCCCCCACCATCAACATCCTGGGGGTCACCATTGACCAGAAGCTTAACTGGACCAGCCATATCAATACTGTGGCTAAAAGAGCAGGTCAGAGGCTGGGTATTCTGCGGCGAGTGACGCACCTCCTGACTCCCCAAAGCCTTTCCACCATTTACAAGGCACAAGGCAGGAGTGTAATGGAATAATCTCCACTTGCCTGGATGAGTGGAGCTCCAACAACACTCCAGAAGCTCGACACCATCCAGGACAAAGCAACCCGCTTGATTGGCACCCCATCCACCACCCTAAACATTCACTCCCTTCACCACCGGCGCACTGTGGCTGCAGTGTGTACCATCCACAGGATGCACTGCAGCAACTCGCCGAGGCATCTATGACAGCACCTCCCAAACCTGCGACCTCGACGACCTAGAAGGAAAAGAGCAGCAGGTACATGGGAACACCACCACCTGCACGTTCCCCTCCAAGTCACACACCATCCCGACTTGGAAATATATCGCCCTTCCTTCATCGTCGCTGGGTCAAAATCCTGGAATTCCCCTCCTGACAGCACTGTGGGAGAACCTTCACCACACGGACTGCAGTGGTTCAAGAAAGCGGCTCACCAGCATCTTCTCAAGGGAATAAATTCAAAACAGAAATAGACAGTTTCCCAGAAGTAAAGGGAATTAGGGGTTACGGGGAGCGGGCAGGAAATTGGACATTAATTTAGATTTGATGTTAGGATCAGATCAGCCATGATCTTATTAAATGGCGGAGCAGGCTCGAAGGGCCGATTGGCCTATTCCTGCTCCTATTTCTTATGTTCTTATGTTCTGAGTTAGGGATGGGCAATAAATGCCGGCATCGCCAGCGACGCCCACATCCCATGAACGAATAAAAACAAAAGATATGGATAGTCCTGCCAGGGGAAACATCCTCTCAGCATCTACCCTTTCAAGCCCCTTTAGAATCTTATGTATCAATGAGATCACCTCTCATCCTTCTAAACTCCAGAGAGCATAAGCCCATTCTCCTCAATTTTTCCGCTTAGTTCAGCAGTTGCAACTGAACGGGTGGTATCAGTCTTAGCAACAAAGAACTCCATGAGCTCCTCGAACGTGTTGTTGGAAAAGACGCTGCAGTGAGCAGTGGCGGGGGGCGTGATGTTTGGTAGTTTAGAAAATAAGCCAGCGGTTTTTCTTACTTTCCATGATGATCAGGGCAGTTTTGGTGAGGCCTGATAGTGCTTCATGTGGTCCAGCCAGATCTGTTGATAGATGGCTTAACCAGTTGTGCGCCCCTTGGACTTGAGGAAGCAAAGTTAGAGCCCATAACAGGGGAATCAGCCGGGCTGGAACAGTAAAGGTTTGCTGGAGATCAGGGCATCAGAGATGGATGTCAGTGGGTGGCTAAGCAGATCGACGGCAGCAGAAGAATCATGGTGATGGGAGGCAAAGGTTAGCTAGTTGGGATTTATAAAGGGCAGTTATACAGAATTGGGCAAGAGTTTTTTCTAGGGGTGGACACAGCAGGAGGTGGGATTGGATTGGGTGAAGGAGTGGGTGGTAAGGAATAAAAGGAAGGAATTGGAGACTGTCATATCTCTGAAAGAGGCCATAAGAGTTGCGACTACACGGAAGATGGCCAGATAGAGCGGATACCATCAATATGGATAAGAGAGTTTTATAGAGAGAACCCGTTTAAGGCAGTGAATTCAGAGGAGAGAGGAAAGGGGAGCTCAATTGATTGAAATCATCAAGGACGAAGAGTCATTAAGTGACGAGCCAAGGGAGAAAAGGGGGGAAACTATTTTGGGGAAACTCAGAATTGGTTGGGGGCAGTAACCGAGGAAACTTTTAAAGGAGAAGCGGGTGAGGTGGGCCAAGGTAGGATGGGCCAAGGTAGGATGCTCAAAAGACGAGATGGTAGCAGAGAAGTAAGGAGAGAGACTAAGGTGTGTTCGATGAAAATAGCCACACTGCCACCACGGCACTATGGGTGGGACAGGTGGCGAAAAGTGTAGGCAGGCTGGGAGGCTTCAGTAAGGGATTCGATGTGACCACCCATGAGCCAAGTTTCTGTCAAAGCCAGGATTAGAACGCCAAACGCCTTGTTTAGGAGAGAATTGACTTTCTCGCGGGAGATATCGAGAGGGGCGGTGATTGATGATCAGCTGGCAGAGTCCAAGGCGAGAATGTTGGATGAGGTGAGCAGGGCGGCAAGAAGGCTGGCGAGATTAGCCCTCAACCGACACGGTGTGTGGTAATGCCAGCGAGGGAGTAGAGGTTCGGGCAATTGGCTACTTGCTGCCTGTAAGGAGGCAGCGATTGGCACCTAGGTGGATCCTTCCAAGAATGTCTATAGAGGTAAAGAGGTTAGCTGTGGACTTATTCCAGGTGCATTAAAGCCTGGAAGGGAAGCTGCAGTGTAGGAAGTAAGAGGAGTAGTGATGCGTTAGTGCAGCAATTGAGGGGCAAAGTACTCAAGAAGGGAGAAACTAAAGGTGCCATGACTAAGCGACAGGAAGGGAAGAGACAGGAGAAAAGGGCTCGAGAAGGGCCAGGAGAGAAAAACAAGGAGATAGAAGGAATGAGCTGGCGTCCAGAGAGTCTGCCAAAATAGACTCGCAATTGTACACAAAGGGGATTTGTGTTATGCTGATGGCAGAGATTGGGAGGGACATGCCCAGTGATTGGAGGGACATGTCTAGTGATTGGGAGGGACATATCCAGGGATTGGGAAGGACATGACCAGGGATTGGCAGGGACATGTCCAGTGATTAGGAGGGTCATGTCTAGTGATTTGGGGGGACATGTCTAGTTCATGTCCAGAGATTGAGAGGTACATGTCCAGTGATGTGGAGGTACACATCCAGTGATTGGGAGGCACATGTCCAGTGATTGGGAGGCACATGTCCAGTGATTGGGAGGCACATGTCCAGTGATTGGGAGGCACATGTCCAGTGATTGAGTGGTACATGTCCAGTGATTGAGTGGTACATGTCCAGTGATTGGGAGGCACATGTCCAGTGATTGGGAGGTACATGTCCAGTGATTGGGAGGCACATGTCCAGTGATTGGGAGGCACATGTCCAGTGATTGGGAGGCACATGTCCAGTGATTGAGTGGTACATGTCCGGTGATTGAGTGGTACATGTCCAGTGATTGAGTGGTACATGTCCAGTGATTGAGTGGTACATGTCCTAGTCAAAAGAGAAAGCCTCTCCCTTGCTCCAGGTAGCTGTTATTGGATAGAACAGAAATTGTTACAAATTGGGCACAGGCCCATTTCAGCGGCAGTCCTGCACCTGAAGATCTACAGGCTAATGCGAATCACCTGGGCCAGGTCTCCTCAGTTCAGTTCTACTGAATTCAATTCATGCATAATTCTGCAGTGTTCCGCCCGCCTGCTCCTCTTGCAGGTAGTGGTGGTGGTGGTGTAGGGGGGAGGTGAGATCCTGAAGAGCATCCAGTCAGGATGTAAGATGAGCACATTCTGACCCAACAGGGTGTTTGGGGCACACCTGGAGAGGCGGAGTTCTGCTGTGAGACAGGAGAGTACCTTTTGTACCGAATACTGATACACAGAGCGATTCTCACCCATTTCCCGTGAATAGTTGTGCAATGTTGGGGGGTATGTGATATCGGATTCATCCCGTGTCATTGAGTCCACTGCTGGTACTAGAGGGCACCTGCAGCGGAGATCTGGTGGCATATGGCGTTGTTGCAGGGATCGTAGGTGTGTCCTAAGCGGGGTAAATTAAGGACTGAATTCTTTGAAGGGGTGAACTCTTTTGGGCGTACCACTGTACCACTGGGCAGATCCGGAGGGTGAGATTGCCGGTATTGCCACTCAGATTCAGGTGAGAACTGAAGGGATACCAGCAGCGGAGGCAACGTCAGTGCAGTTGTGGCTGATTGATGATTTTACATCCTTGGAAAATGCTTTTGTAGCAAGGATTTCAATTCTGTTCAGGAAAGGAAAGAAAAGATAAACGCAGTAATTATAAAAGGGATGCTGGAAATGCAGAGTTGACCGCTCAGTGTCTTGAAGGGTTGTATTGAACCTGTTTGTTCCCTTTACCAGATCCAAGTTCAGAATTGTCCACAGAAAGTCGAATCGTGCTTTTTGAAGACAGCGAATTCAAACTTACGTGGCTCCACAAACATTCAATCGCCCTGGAGCAAGAGGTCATCTCAAGGGCCCATATCATCTCAGCTCGGAACAACCACCGACTGACCGGAATGTGTGATGGTGCAATGTAGATCTCGCAGTCAGGTCGAGTTTCTGTTTGATGCTCTGTAATTCTTCCATTTCACTTTCCGATTCAGAAATCTGGCCTCTGAGTCTTAGCAATTGTTTTGCCGCAGATGTTTTTAGGAAAGTTCAAAGTAAAGAGGAGCAGAAACCCCGTTAACTGAAACCGAGGTTGAAATTTTTAAGCACAAAGGACTGCTGGGCAGTTAGTTGTCTGGAATATACAAAGTAGAAACCAAATTCTTTGGCTTCTATAGTAGCTGTGCTATGTCTGGTGAGGTTGTACCTCAAAGGTTAGATGCATGATGTTATGCCTCGGGTTCGATCCCCTACATCCCCATGTAAGTCCGATTCAGAATGCATGACTCCAATGTATAAAGATCCTCTTGCACGTTAAGATGCAATAAAGCCAACGAGAGATACAACTTCCTTTACCGACAAATCCAAACTAAGCACAGGAGGTAATTCAATAGAAAGCGCACGCTCGATTTCATAGGGCTTCCAGCGCCAGCACATCTTTCGTCACAAAATCCAACTTAAGGCATGTTCCGGGTTCACCCTTTGTGAACTGAGACTCAATAATCTTTGCCCATCATATTTCCTCTTCTACGGTTCAAGCCCTGAAAGTATTCCACGTCTGTTGCCTGGATGGAGCATACATTAAAGCTCAGGGAATTTTTGGATGGCGTTAGGTTGACTGCTATTTTGAAAGGGAAGAGGACAGTGCCTGAGGGGAGGGAACCATTTATAATATCAGCTCGCAATGGGGGTAAGAAGGCAATTTGTTTATTCAGAAGTTTCGTGGAGTGGTTCGTGCGAGCAGGTGGTGACCCCCATAGACAAGATAAGCTCGCAGAGAGCGTCGCAGCAGATCAGAGTGAAAGTAACGAAGGACATGGGATCAGGACAATGGCTTGGCGAAGGCCAGAGCAGGTTTGCTTTAGTGGGCAAGGGGAGCAATAGGGGTGACAGAGTCACCTGAACGAATGGTCTCAATCTTAGTCACAAAGCAATTCATGCCCTCCTCACACCTGTTGTTGGAGGTGAGGATTGAAGGGGCAAAGGTAGAAGAATTAAAGGAGATTGTGAGTAACGGGAAAAAAATCCACGGAATGTCTTTGCTCTGCTGGTTGATCCTGGAATAGTGGGTCGTTTTCGCAGAGCAGAACTCGACCTGACAATGCTTGATGTGGTCCAGTCAGATGTGGTGATGGAAGCATCAACTAGTTGCGCGCCAGTTACGCTCAGGTCTGTGCCCTTTGGACTTGGCGGATTGAATATGGAGTCATACCAAGGGAAACACCAAGGTGGGCGATAGTAAAGCGCTAACCGGGGACGAGGGCATTCAAATTGGAGGTGAGGGAATAAGGTGAAGTCAGGGAAGAGACTGGATGAGGGATCCAAAGGTTAAATAACATGTAAATTAATCATTTTCCTTCGGAGGCAGAGCTTTGTGTTCATTGAATTATGCAAACAAATGGGGCCTGCAGTAACTACACAAACGCCAGCACTGTGCCAATATAGTTCTGTGTAACTGCAATACATTTATTAAATACTGAAAGCATACTATAACTGTACAATCAAACGGACATTATTTTATAAAGCTTTTAACAACGTCTTAAATGGCGGTAAACTGTAACCATGATTTCCCTGCAACAATGTGAACCCTCATTCCACTGTGATATGGCAGTTGATTACCGTCTTTAATATCTGAGCAGTTAGCATTGCCCGGGCGGAGCGCAGAGTGGGAAATCTGGAAGGGGCGGATCCTACGGTTTTAACAAAAAAGCGCACCATTAATAGCAATAGAAGGGAGATTAATCACGTTCGCTAACGGGCGTGCAATCGTTCCCGCTAGATTTTCCTCTCTGCGTTCTGCTCAGGTGAAACTTAATGACCAGACCGTAAAGACGCAAATCTACTCTTATTGGACCAGTTTTTCTGAGCACAATTAACTTCCTGGGGGGAGAAAAATAGGAGTAAAGGAAAGAACAATGATACTGGTGCATCTTCCTCGTTTACCTTAAGTTGCCCTTGGTGAGACCCCAGGTCATGAAGGTATATATTACTAAAGTATCGCTTCTAACCTCCCAGCGCATGCCGAGAGCCAAGATGCATCGTGAAATTCCACATCCCCGAATCCCGGGATTAACTGACCATCAAAATTCACCAACTGGGGACTGAATTTTGCGATTTGCATCCGGGCTGTGCAGAAGCAGCGATTGATCTGACATTTTAAGGGAACTAAACACTAGGAGGTAGGTGGGACTTATTGATAGGTTACATTTCCCTATACTGCTATTTACAAACACAAACTATCTCTGGATTACACTGAAAAGAATGAAATGCTAATGACCATCCCATTGCTCAGCACTCGACCTCTTCACCATTGTGTAGATGCTGAAGTCCTCATTGAAGGTTTGGATGGTATCTCGATGACCCTGAAATGAAATGACGTCAATTGGTTAGAAATTCAATCCATCGGCTTAAAATCTGGTCAAAGCCCATCGTAATTATATCAGCAGATTAACGGCGGCAGGAGGGTAAAACGCCGAAAGCGGCGTTGTTCCAGTGGGCGGTCGATAACTGGAAATATTGCACCACTCTAAAGGATTTTGACCACCTGCTATGTTACTTTTTCTGATTAATTTACCTGCTCAAGGTAATGCTGTTTATATAAAAACAAGGAGGGACTTGCGAGCAGCAGCAGAGGAACAGGGGATTCAGCAAAACCATAGCGTGAAGAACTTTCGACTTCAGCCATGTCGTGAAACGGGCGAGATGGCCCATTGATTCGATAACTAGGAAAATCCGGAGGGGGGTATAGCGGGCGGCCGAAGCCATATCGCCCGTTTTGCACCCGTGCCATGTGGAAAGTTTCCACGCTTATTCGGACAGGAAAACTTAACATTCCAGGTAGGATACAAAGGTGGCTGGTGTAAGACCTAGAAACCTCATGCTGCTTCAGTGGGTAAATAGAAACGTGTCTTCTTTATACAACAATGCTCTGCACTCTCCACACGCAGAACAAAAGCTAAAACTTCACTGCCGTACACGGTCTAGATTCGGTTGAAAAAAAAAGTGTTCATCGGCTGCAATAAGACCGTAAGTGATAGGAGCAGGAGTAGGCCATTCGGCCCTTCAAGCCTGCTTCGCAATTTAATGAGATCATGGCTGATCTGATATTTACTTCAACTCCACTTTCCCACCCTTTCCTCATATCCTTTGACTCCCTTCCTGATCAAAAAATTGTCTAACTCAGCCTTGAATGTATTCAATGACTCAGCCTCCACAGCTTTTTGGGGTAAAGAATTCTAAAGATTCACGACCCTCTGGAAGAAGAAATTCCTCCTAATTTCCGTCCTAAACGGGCGACCCCTTATTCTGATACTATGCTCCCTAGTTTTAGATTCCTCCATGAGGGGTAACAACCTCTCACCTCCTACCTATCGAGTCCACTCAGAATCTTGCATGTTTCAATAAATCTCCTCTCATTCTTCTAAACTCCAATGAGTATAGACACAACCTGTTCAATCTTTCCTCTAAAGACAGCCCTTCCACACCTGGAATCAACCTAGTGAACCTTCTCTGAACTGCCTCCAATGTAAATATATCCTTCCTTAAATAAGGGCACCAGAACTGTACGCTGTACTTCAGGTGTGGTCTCACCAGCACCCTGTACAGTTGTAGCATGACTTCCCTGCTTTGATACTCCATCCCCCTAGAAATAAAGGCCAATATTCCGTTTGCCTTCCGGATTACCTGCTGCACCTGTATGTTGATGTTTTGTATTTCATGTACGAGGACATCCAGATCCCTCTGTACCGCAGCATTTTGTAGTAGTTCTCCATTAAAATAATATTTTGCTTTTTTATTATTCCTCCCAAAGTGGATGACTTCAGATTTTCCCACATTATATTTTATCTGCCCAATTTTTGCCCATTTGCTTATCCTATCAATATCCCTTTGCAGACACTTTGTGTCCTCATCACAACTTGCTTTTCCACCTATCTTTGTATCATCAGCAAATTTGGCCACAAGACACTCTGTTCCTTCATCCAAGTCATTGTTATATAATGTGAATGGTTGAGGCCCCAGCACTGATCCATGCGGCACCCGACTAGTTACAGATTTCCATTTGAAACTTGACACATTTATCCCGACTATTTGTTTACTGCTAGTTAGCCAATCCTCTATCCATGCCAGTATATTACCCCCAACACCATGAGCTCTTATCTTGTGCAGTAATCTTTTATGTGGCACCTGATCGAATGCCTTTGGAAACCCAAATGTACTGCATCCATTGGTTCGCCTTTATCCACCCTGCCCGTTACTTCCTCAATGAACTCTTTTAATGCTCAGACATGATTTCCCCTTCATAAAACCATGTTGATTCTCCTTGATTCTTTATGAGTCTCCAAATGTCCTGCCACTACTTCCTTAATAATGGATTCCAGCATTTTCTAAATGACAGAGGTTAGGCTAACTGATCTATAGTTACCCGCATTCTGCCTCACTCCCTTCTTGAATAGGGGTGTTACATTTGCGGTTTTCCAATCCGCTGGGACCTTTCCAGCCTTTCCAATCTTTGTAAGTAAACCTGTTATTGATTCATTTTCTATAGGTGGATCACCTCAATGATTCGTGTTCTAATGAGAATCACTTGTTCAATCCGCTGAGAAAAGCAGACAGCCGTTTAATTCTCTCTCTCTCTTGCATACATTTCTGCCGCCGTTTCAGGACATGTTGAAATGTGATTGAAAATATATTTGATCTCATGGATGTTAACTTACGGGACTATCAATTGTGATGTTGAATAAAGAACAAGGATATCCTGACAGAATGCGACAATATATTTGCACATATATCTCCAGGGGCATGAATGAGCGAAATAAACGACAACATCAAAGGAAGGAAATTGACCCCAGGACATTTGTAACTTACATTGTCTTTCTTCTACTGTGTTTGTATGTTAAGGACAAGATCTAAATTTAAAAAAATGAAAATAAGTCACTGATTTTTAAATAGTTAAAGCCTTTTTCCCCTTTGTTAAAGAGCTTGATATCAATAACTAGTCTTATTAAATCACCATCTCCGTTGCCAAGAGAGGTCAATGGTTGTTCATTGACAAACACCAATGAATCTTTGGATATTCACTAGGAAGAGAATATATCTGCAATGCTGGGCTTCCCTTCCTATTTCCACCCTTTATCCTGGAAATGGAGCTCATGTCCAAGGTTTCTCTGGGGATGGGATCAGGTTTGCACTCTGCTGCTTCTTATTTTTAGGACTTTCATAAATGCAGCTTCAGTGTGAGTCACAATGAATGCTTAACTGTATCACTTTCTACTTTTGACTATTAATGCATATTCATCCATGCTTTATAATTTTATGAATTCTGACATGGAAGGAAAGAATTCTGAAATATTAACAAATATTCAATATATTAAAATCGTCATTGTAATCGTAATATGATAATCTCACTATCTGTTGCCTTACTTCCTGCTGCCATGTATTTTCATTTGTAAACAATTTTACAACACCAAGTTATAGTCCAGCAATTTTATTTTAAATTCACAAGCTTTCGGAGATTTTCTCCTTCCTCAAACATTTGCCTGAGGAAGGAGAAAATCTCCGAAAGCTTGTGAATTTAAAATAAAATTGCTGGACTATAACTTGGTGTTGTAAAATTGTTTACAATTGTCAACCCCAGTCCATCACCGGCATCTCCACATCATGTATTTTCATACTATTGTGTCAATCATTTCAAATTATAAACCCCCATGTCTTCATACTGGATACTTTCTACGTAAACTTGTGACACTGTATTTATATCTTCTCACCACTGGCTGGACCGTAGCACCAAGTTTTTGTGTTTCCCAGAACATCAACTTGTATGGTAGAGAAAGGTTTGTGCTCCAATCAACTCTACTTCTTTATGTCACTAATTGCCAAAGGTTTTGCTATTTTATTAAAAATGTTGATAAAAAGTGAAGTATTCTATAAAACGCACAGAATACATAATTTAACGAAGTTATTTAATTGCATCTGTGCAACCTGGTACAATAATCCCCTACTCCCCAGCCATACGTTGTGTGGAAAACTAACTAGTCCTGACCGCACCTGTCCAATGCCATTCGAGTTCAATGAACAATATATTAGAAATGTTATAACTGCGTCAAACTTCTTGTTCATCAAAAAATGCTTCCAGTCGTCATCTTTGTTCACACTTTTCTGTCAGCATTGCAATTATGAATTCCTATATTCATTTTTTATAATAGAAATCACGTAAGTAAATTTGTCAGGCTGTAATTACACCTTCCCACCAGTGGTTACACTGTAGCGCTTCATTTTGCTTCTCAGCCTGCACTGCAAAAAAGTGCCATTCACCAAGCACTCTATGCGCTTAAAAAATTGCCAAATATTTAGCTATTTAATTCTCAGCCCATAATAACAACAATCTTACATATGCATATATTTCCAGTCAACAAGTCATGAAAAGTAAAGGAAGAACTTGCATTCATATTGTGCCTTTAACGACCTCAGGACCTCCCAAATTGCTTCACAGCCAATTAAGTACTTTTGAAGCGCACTCACTGTTGTAATGTAAGGAAATGCACCATACAATTTACGTACAGCAAGATCCCACTGGCAGCAAGGAGACAAATGTTCAGTTAACCTGTTTTAGCGATTTTGTTTGAAGGATGAATATTGCCCAGGACAATGGGGGCACTCCCCTGCTTCTCTTTGAATAGTGCTAATGGGATCCTTTAACTTATCTGGAGGATGGTAATTCCCATGATGCAGTTGTCTCTCAGTAAGAGTCCACCTTAGCTAAGTTGGTATTAATCTAAAAGTTGTTCAGGAAAGATAGGGATGGAAAGATAAGAGGCGGGGCGGCAGTATTGGTTAAGGAGAATATTGAAGTGCTGGAGAGAGCAGATATCCTGGAGGGGTCAAGGACAGAATCTATTTGGTTAGAGTTAAGGAACAATGGAGGTGCCATTACACCACTGGATGTATTCTATAGGCCACCAACTAGTGGGAAGGATATAGAGGACCAAATTTGCAGGGAAATTACAGAGAGGTGCAGAAGCCATAGATTAGTGATAAGGGGGATTTCAACTATCCTAATATAGACTGAGATAGCAATAACATAAGGGGCAAAGAATGAGGGGAATTTTTGAAAAATGTTCAGGATAACTTTCTCGACCAGTACGTTTCCAGCCCAACGGGGAAGGACGCATTGCTGGACTTGGTTCCAGGGAATAAGACGAGCCAAGCTGAGCAAGTGTCAGTGGGAGAGCATTTAGCGAGCAACGATCATAGTATAAGGTTTAGAATTGCTATGGAAATGGACTCTGACCACTCTAAAGTAAAGATACTCAATTGGAGGAGGGCCAATTTCAGTGGCATGGGAACAGATCTGGCCCGGGTAAATTGACATCATAGATTGGCAGGCAAAACTGTAATTGATCAGCGGGCGGCCTTTAAAGAGGAGATGATTCGGGTACATACAATATACATTCCAACAAGGGAGAAAGTTAGAGCAACTAAAACTACAGCTCCCTGGATGACAAAGGGGGTAGAGAATAAGATGAAGCGGCATATGACAGGTGTCAGGTTGATAACACAAGTGAGAACCAAGCAGAACATAGAAAGTTCAGAGGGGAAGTGAAAAGGAAATATGAGGGGCAAAGAGAAAATATGAGAATCGACTAGCGACCAACATAAGAGGGAATCCAAAAGCCTTCTGCAGACATGTTAACAGTAAACGCGTTTGAAGCAGAGAGTTCGGGCCAATTAGGGACCTTAAAGGAGATCTGCTCATGGAGGCAGTGGGCATGGTTGAGGTATTAAATGAGTACTTTGCATCGGTCGTTACCAACGAAGAAGATGCTGAGAGTCTGGGTAAAGGAAGATATCGTTCAAAGGGTGGACAGGCTAAAAATTGAGAAAGAAGAGGTTCTAGAAAGGTTAGCTTTACTTAAAATAGATGAGTCACCTGGTCCGGATGCGATGCACTCTAGGATGCTGAGGGAAGTAAGGGGGGAATTGCGGAGCTACTGGCCATAATCTTCCAGACATCCTTAGATAAGGAGGTGGTGCCAGAGGACTGGAGAATTGCAAATGTTACACCCTTGTTCAAAGAAGGGTGTAAAGATAAACGCAGCAAACATAGACCAGTGAGTTCAGCCTCGGTGGTGAGGAAACTTTTCGAAACGATAATGCAGGACAGAATTAACAGTCACTTGGGCGAGTTAGATTGATTAGGGAAAGCCAGCACGGTTTGTTGTTACAGGCAAATCGTGTTTAACCAACTTGATAGAGATTTTTGATGATGTAGCAGAGAGGGTAGATGAGGGCAATACAGTAGATGTGGTGTATATTGATTTTCAAAAAACGTTTGATAAAGTGCCACATGGTAGGCTTGTTATTAAGATTGTGGTCCATGAACAAAAGGGGACAATAGCAACATGGATACAGAGACAGGAAACAGAGAGTAGTGGTGAGCGGTTGTTTTTTGGACTGGGGGGAGGTGTGCAGTTGTGTTCCCAAGGCTGGGATCACTGATTTTATTGATATATGTTAATGACTTGGACTTGGGAGCACATGGCACAATTTCAAAACTTGCGGATGAAACAAAACGTGGAATGGTAGTGAACAGTGAGAAGGATAGCGATAGTCTTCAAGATGATATAGATACTCTGGTTGCATGGGCGGACACGTGGCAGATGAAATTTAACGCGGAAAAATGCGAGGAGATGCATTTCGGTAGGAAAAATGAGGAGAGGAAATTGAAACTAGTGGGTAGAATTCTTAAAGGTGTGGAGGAACAGGGGGATTTGGGGATTGTATGTGCATAAATCGTTGAAAGTGGTAGGGTAGGTTGCGAAAGCGGTTAAAAAGGCATACGGGGCCCTGGGCTTTATAAGTAGAGGCATAGAGTACAAAAACAAGGAAGCCACGATGACCCTTTAAAAAACAGTGGTTCGGCCACAACTGGAGTATTGTGTCCAGTACTAGGCACCAAACTTTAGGAAGGATGTGAAGGCTGAGAGGGTGCAGAGGGGATTTACTAGAATGATTCCAGGGATGAGGGACTTCAATTATGGCGATAGACTGGAGAAACTGGGATTGTTCTCCTTGGAACAGGGAAGGTTGAGAGGAGACTTGATAGATGTGTTCAAAAACATGAAGAGTCCAGACAGAATGTTTAGAGAGAAACTGTTTTCATTGGCGGAAGGTTCAAGAACAAGACGGCATTGATTTAAAGTGATTGGCAAAAGAATCAAAGGTGATATGACGAAAAACGTTTTTACACAGCGATTAGGATCTGAAATGCACTGCCCGCAGGACTGGTGGAGGCAGGTTCATTCATGGCCTTCAAAAGGGAACTGAATAAGTACATGAAACAAAAAGATGTGCAGGGCTACGGGGATAGGGCAGTGGAGTGGGACTAGCTGGATTACTCATGCATAGAGCCAGCGTGGACTCGATGGGCCGAATGGCCTCCTTCCGCGCTGCAAGCTTCTATGATTCTATGATTCTATGAATCTTTGTTCTCAATCAGAAAGCCTTGGGTTTCAGCTCCAGTCCAGAGACTGGAGTCCATAACTGGCTGACTCTTCTGCACTGAGAGAATGTTGCACTGTTGGCGGTGCCGTCTTTTGGATGAGACATTAAACTCTCAACTGGACGTAAAATATCTCATGGTACTATTTGAAGAAGGACAGCAGAGTTTTTATGAGGTTTTGAGCAACATTTATCGCTAAAACTAACTGTCTGATTCTTTATCTCACTATGACATCGCTGTTCACAAATAGGCTACTCACGTGTTTGTGTGTGAGTGCTTGTCTGTGTCTGTACATGTGTGTGTATGTCTGTGCTTGTGCGTGTTTGTTTGTGTGTGTTTATGTGTGTGAGTAAAAGTGTTGGGTATTCGATTCTAAAATGTAAAAGACACAGATGCTGAACATAGTTGCGAATGTTTGCGTCTAGATATTACTTTGGTGGGTTGTGATTAGTGGTCCAATTTGCAAAACAATGAATTATAAAATAGACAATTTAACAGTTAATGTTCTCACCTCATTTCTCCGATGCTCTTGAATTCGGCTAATGTTATAATCAGAAGACAGGCTGGCTTTATTTTATATACATGTAGTGACCACTGAACTGTTGAATTAAGACTGACATTAAAACAATGGTCAGTTTAGCTAATTAACCTAATCAAAAGACATTCCAGTAATTACTTAATATTCAGTTGTGCAGAAGGAATTACAAAGCTGGCGAGTTATACCGGTCTATGGAAAATTAACTCGTTAAAAGTAAAGTTATTGCATGGACGCAGAACAAGGAGAAAAGCTGTCTTCGTTCGGAAGGCTTGAAGCCATACTTGTAGATCAAAACCTGACTGAGGAAGAACGTAAATCTGGAAAGTTGGGGAGTATAGCAAGTTCGGGAATACAGATCTATGGCCGCAAGGACAGAACAATCAAATCAGTGTTGAGTGATAACGATGCAATGTAACTTTGAAACATGCGAATTGTTATGTAGAAGGGTGGGTATTGAAATAGATACTTTGAAATTCGTTTAAAGTCTGATCAATCTGAAAATCGCGATTAGGAACAGTAACGTATTTTTGATTCTTTGGCTAAAAGCTCGCAAGGATTTGTTGTAAGTGCCGCAGTTAAGCGTACGTTTAATTATTGTTAATAATGATTTTAATTGTATGCTTAATCATTCTATGATGTCTAACATTTAACGTTGTGAATCTATTATTTTGAGGAGTTGAATGCAAGAACGAACAGTCCTCGCCTATTAGTTTGCGTCTAGGTATGATTTCAGTTAGGTGTGGCCAGTGGCCCAATTTAGTAAAACCATGAATGATTAAATTGTCAATTTAACACATAATGTTCTTACCACATTTCTCCGCTGCTTCTCGATTTCCCTGAGAGGAAAGAATAAGCGTTAGATATCCGGAGTCAATTACTGGCTTACAAAATAGGAACATGCGAAAAGTGAAAGAGCAGAAAAGGTCTTTGAGCGACTGAAACATATGCCTACCCTTCCATAACTCTCTTGTCATAATATTCAACTGTATTATGAACTAAGCCAAAGATATACGTTGAACCTAACACAGCAGGTGGCAAACAGGAGAGTTCGGATAGGACGCCCGGCTTACATGCAGCCCGATTGTATTCTCCATTGATCAGTGGAGGCAGCAACGTTTCGGGATGGAATTCCAGAGCTAAGGGCCTAGATTCTGAAGTCACGGCCGCCAATGGTGCCAGGTGCACAAGAGTTCCGCTGGTTAAGTTGACGGGGTCTGCGGCGGGAGGGTTAAGTGAGATGGGAATGACGTTGACAAGATTAGCCCCCAGTGGGCGCGCTCAGAATAAGGTTTGAACAGAATCCAGTACAATGTGATCAGGACCTGCTCTGACTACAGAAGCAAGGTGGGTAGGTGGAGTTATGATACAGATCACCAATGATCTAATTGAATGGCGAAACAGGCTTGAGGAGCCGAATGGTCTACTCATGTTTCTGTGGTTAGACAGGTTGAGCGTCGTGTCTGCTAAGACTGCAGGTCATTTCTAACTTCGTCCTTAGCTATTTCACCTTTCAGTCCATGATCTCCTTAAATTTACTTCCTGAGGTTAGGGGTCCAGTGGTAGATGGTTGGTGGAGATGATTCGTGGTGGGGAAGAAGAGAGACAGCATTTAGTTTAGACTGTTTTTTTTTTGCAATGAACGGATACTACATGTTGCTTAACCTACCTTTCTTCCAGAAGTACACACCCAGTAGAGCAATGATGGGAATCAGAAGCAGAACAGAGCCAACAGCTGCCTCCAGCCCAGCGGATGCATCTAAATGAGATAAATGGACATCGTGGAACCAAGTGAACCAACACTTTCTACACGAAATTAATAATTTCCCGCTAGATGGAACAAAAAATATGCACAGGGATGCTATAGAATCCGGGATGAGCTCCAGAATAGAAGAAAAAAATAAAAGGTTGAGATGATGCAGCGATTCCAACACTCGTGACCTTTTTACGGGTTACTTAGTTTTTCGCTGTTCCGATAACGTGCATCATTCTCTGATATTCTATGTCTGTCGCTTTTTTTTTTGCTTTTAGCCCTAGAAAAGACCAGCATTAAAACAGTGCCACAAAGGTAGATATTAGTGGTTGTTGGAAGCCAATCATCTTAGCCTCAGGACATTGTTGCAGGAGTTCCTCAGGGCAGTGCCTTAGGCCCAGCCATCTCCAGCTGCTTCCTCAATGACCTTTTGTCCAAAATAAGGTTAGAAGTGGGAATGTTCGCTAATGTTTGGTCAGTGTTCAATTTCATTCATAACCACTCAGAAATGAAGCATTCCGTGCCCGCATGCAGCAAGGCTTGGAGAACATCCAGGCTTGGGCTTTAAGTAGTAGGTAACATTCGTGACACACAAGTGCCAGGCAATGACCATCTCCAAAAAGAGAGAGTCTAAACACCTCCCCATGACATTCAACGGCATTAACATCGCAGAATCCTCAACCAACAACCTACTGGGGTCACCATTGACAAAAAACTTAATTGGAAATGACACATAAATAATGTGGCTACAAGGGTAGGTTAGAGGCTGGGTATTCTGAGGTGAGCGACTCACCTACTGACTGCGCAAAACCTTTCCACCATCTACAAGGCACAAGTCAGCAGTGTGATGGAATACTCTCCACTTGCCTGGATGAGTGCAGCTCCAACAACACAAGAAGCTCGACACTATCCAGGACAAAGCAACCCGCTTGATTGGCACTCTATCCACCATCTTATTCACTCCCTCCACCAACGGCGCTTCGTGGCTGGAGTGTGTGCCATCTATAGGATGCACTATAGCAACTCGCCAAGGCTTCTTCGACAGCACTTCCCAAACCCAAGACCTCTATCAACTAGAAGGACAAGGGCAACGTGTTCATGTGATCCAAACCACCTGCACGGTCCCCTCCAAGTCGCAGACCAGCTTGACTTGGAAATATATCGCCGTTCCTTCATCGTCGTTGGGTCAAAATCCTGGAATTCCCTACCTAACAGCACTGTGGGAGAACCTTCGCCACACGGACTGCAGCAGATCAAGAAGGCCGCTCACCACCACCTTCTCAAGGGCAATTAGGGTGGGCAATAAATGCTGGCCTTGCCAGTGACGTCCACATCCCATGAATGATTTTTAAAAAGTGAATCAGTAATAAGGTCGGCACAATGACGTTTTAACCAGTAGGGAAACATGATACAACACAAAGCTCAATTTTTGTTGGTCGGGTTTAATTAATAGCCTGATATATTCAGTGATACCTTCACTCGATATTACCTATGGACCTGGAACAACGTGAACGTTTATTTCTTCCCAGCTAGCGGCAAAAATATAACAGCATCATTGTGGAAATTAATCGGATCAATTCTTTAAGCTCCAAATGATTATAGAAGAATGAAGCTATTCAGTCGTGCCTGTGTCGGTTTTTGAAAGAGCTATCCAATTACTCCCACACCCCTGCTCTTTCCTCCTAGACCGGCATTTTTTTTTCAATTTCAAGTATTTATTGAATTCTCTTTTAAAAATTACCATTGAATCTGCTTTTTGCACCCTTTCAGGCAGAGCATTCCAGATCAGAGTCGCATGCTGCATAAGAAAAGAACCTCATCTGAACTTTGGCTCTTTTGCCGATTACCTTAATTCTGTGTCCTCTGGTTAACTACCATTCTGCCAATGAATTATAGAATTATCGATTCATAAAATGGTTAAAGCACAGAAGGAAGCCATTCTTCCCATCGAGCCAGTGCCGGCACTTTGGAAGAACAATCCAGTTTGTCGCATTCCCCGCTCTTCCCCATAGCACTGCAAATTATTTCCCTTCAAGTATTTATCCAATTCATTTTGAAATTTTCGTGCCTTTATTGAACAAGGGTCCAACATTTGCAATTGTCCAGTCCTCTGGCACCACACCCATATCTAAGGAGGATTGGAAGATTATGGCCAGCACTTCTGCAATATCTACCCTTTATTCCCTCAGCAGCCTCAGATGTATCCCACCCGGACCGGGTGATGTGTATCGTTTAAGTACAGACAGCCTTTCCAGAACGACCTCTATCAATTTTTAGCTCATCCAGTATCTCAACTATCTCCTCCTTTAATGTGAATTTGGCAGCATCTTCTTCTTTAGTAAAGATAGACGCAAAGTATTCATGTTTTCCTCAGCCATTCCCTCTGCATCCATGAGTAGCTCTCCTTTTTGGTCTCTAATCGGCCCCACCCCTCCTCTTGCTACCCATTTTCCCATTTTCTATTTGTATGCCTATAAAAAACTTTTGGATTCCCTTGTGTATAAGCCGCCAATCTATTCTCATACACTCTCTTTGCCCCGTTTATTTCCTTTTTCACTTCTCCTCTGCACTTTCTATATTCAGTCTGGTTAACTTGTATTATCAAACCGATATCTGTCACATGCCTCCTTTTTCTGCTTCATCTTACTCTTTACCTCTTTCGTCATCCAGTGAGCTCTGGCTGTAGTTATCATACCGTTCCCCCTCGCGGGAATGTACCTAGAATGTACACAAAAGAGTTCCTCTTTACAAGCCGCCCACTGTTCGATTATAGTTTTGCCTGCCAATCTTTGATTCCAATTTATACGTGCCAGATCCGTTCTCAACCCACTGAAATTGGCCCTCCTCAAATTAAGTATGTTTACTCCAGATTGCTCCGAGTCTTTTCCATAACTATTCAAAACCTTATGTTACTCTGATCACTGTTCTGTAAATGTTCCCCCATTGACTCCTGCTCCACTTGACTCACCTCCTTTGCCGGAACCAGATCAGCAATGCTTCCTTCCTCGTTGGGCCAGAAATATACCAATCAATAAAGTTCTCCTGGACACACTTCAGAAGTTCGTCCCGCTCTTTTCCATTTACAATACTACTTTTTTTATATAGGATGTGTGCATCGCTGGCGAGGCCGGAATTTATTGCCCATCCCTAAATGCCCTTGAGAAGGTGGTGGTGAGCCGCCGTCTTGAACCGCTACAGTCCATGTGTTGAAGGTTCTCCAGCAGTACTGTTAGGAAGAGAGTTCCAGGATTTTGACCCAGCGACAAGGAAGGAACGGCAATATATTTCCAAGTCGGGATGGGGTGTGACTTGGAGGGGAACGTGTTGTTCCCATGTGCCTGCTGTCCTTGTCCTTCTTGGTGGTATCGGTCGTGGGTTTGGGAGGTGCTGTCGAAGAAATCTTGGGGAGTTGCTGCAGTGCATCCTGTGGATGGTGCACACTGCTGTCACAGTGGGTCAGTGGTGAAAGGAGTGAATGTTTAGGGTGGAGGATGGGGTCCCAATCAATCGGGCTGCTTTGTCCTGGATGGTGTCGAGCTTCTTGAGTGTTGTTGGAGCTGCACTCATCCAGGCAAGTGGAGAGTATTCCATCACACTCCTGACTTGTGCCTTGTAGATGGTGGAAAGGTTTTGGGGAGTCTGGAGTTGAATCACTCGCCGCAGAATACCCAGCCTCTGACCTGCTCTTGTAGCCACAGCATTTATGTGGCTGGTGCAGTTGAGTTTCTGGTCAATGATGAACGCCAGGATGGTGATGGTGGGGGATTCGGCGATGGTAATGCCGTTGACTGTCAAGGGGAGGTGGTTAGACTCTCTCTTGTTGGAGATGGTCATTGCCTGGCACTTGTCTGGCGCAAATATTACTTGCCACTTATGAGCCGAAGCCTGGATGTTGTCCAGGTCTTGCTGCATGCGGGCACAGACTGCTTCATTATCTGAGGGGTTGTGAATGGAAATGAACACTGTGCAATCATTAACGAACATCCCCATTTGTGACCTTCTGATGGACGTAAGGTCCTTGATGAAGCAGCTGAAGATGGTTGGGCTTAGGACACTGCCCTGAGGAACTCCTGCAGCAATGTCCTGGGGCTAAGATGATTGTCCTCCAACAACCACTGCCATCTTCCTTTGTGCTAGATATGACTCCAGTCACTGGAGAGTTTTCCCTCTGATTCCCATTGACTTCAATTTTGCTAGTGCTCCTTGGTGCCACACTCGGTCAAATACTGCCTTGATGTCAAGGGCAGTCCCTCTCACCTCACCGCTAGAATTCAGCTCTTTTATCCATGTTTGGACCAAGGCTGTAATGAGGTCTGGAGCCGAGTGGTCCTGGCGGAACCCAATCTGAGCATCGGTGAGCAAGTTATTACTGCGTAAGTGCCGGTTGACAGCACTGTCGACGATGGCTTCCATCACTTTGCTGTCGATTGAGAGTAGGCTGAATGGGCAGTAATTGACCGGATTGGATTTGTCCTGCTATTTGTGGACAGGACATACCTGGGCAATTTTCCACATTGTTGGGTAGATGACAGTTTTGTGATTGCACTGGAACATTTTGGCTGGAGGCGCAGCTAGTTCTGGACTACAAGGCTTCAGCAATACAGCCGGAACGCTGTCGGGGCCCATAGCCTTTGCTGTATACAGTGCACTCAGCCGTTTCTTGATATCACGTGGAGTGAATCGAATTGGCTGAAGACTGGCTTGTGTGATGTTGGGGATATCGGGGGCAGGTCAAGGTAGATCATCCCCTACTTGACACTTCTGGTTGGAGATGATTGCAAATGCTTCAGCCTTGTCTTTTGCACTCACGTGCTGGACTCTGCCATCATTGAGGATGGGGATATTTACAGAGCCTCTTCCTTCTGTTAGTTGTTTAATTTCCACCACCATTCAGGACTGGATGTGGCAGGACTGCAGAGCTTTGATCTGAACCGTTGGTTGTGTAATCGCTTAGCTCTGCCTATAGCATGTTGCTTCCGCTGTTTAGCATACATGTAGTCCTGAGTTGTAGCTTCATCAGGTTGGCAACTCATTTTTAGGTACGCCTGATGCTGCTCGTGGCATTCTCTTCTACACTCCACATTGAACCAGGGTTGATCCCCTGGCTTTTTGGTAATGGTAGATTGATGAATATGCCGTGCCATGAGGTTACAGGTTGTGCTGGAATGCAATTTTTCTGCTGCTGATGGCACACAGCGCCTCATGGATGCCCAGTTTTGAGCTGCTAGATCTGTTCTGAATCTATCCCATTTAGCACAGTGATAGTGCCACATAACACGTTGGATGGTGTCCTCAGAGCAAAGATGAGACTTCATCGCCACGAGGACTGTGCGGTGGTCACTCTTACAAATACTGTCATGCACAGATGCATCTGCGACAGGTAGATTGGTGAGGACGAGGCCAAGTAGGTTTTTCCCTCGTGTTGGTTCTCTCACCACCTGCTGCAGGCCCAGTCTGGAAGGTATGTCCTTCAGAATTCGGCCAGCTCGGTCAGTAGTGGTGCTACCGAGCCACTCTGATGGAAATTGAAGTCCCCCCACCCAAGAGTACATCCTGTGGCCTTGCTACCCTCAGTGCTTACTCCAAGTGGTGCTCAACATGGAGGATGACTGATTCATCAGGTGAGGGAGCGCGGTCGGTCGTAATCAGCAGGAGGTTTCCTTGCCCATGTTTGACCTGATGCCTTTATTATCCAAGGCTATATTTGGATACTTGAAACCCCCATTATCACAACTCTACAGTTAGTGCACCTTTCTGTAATTTCCGTGCAAATTTGCTCCTGTATATCCTTCCCACTAGTTGATGGCCTATAGAATACACCCAGTAGGGTAATGGTGCATATATTGTTCCTTAGCTCTAAACAAATAGATTCTGTCCTTGACCCTGAAGGATATCCTCCCTCTCCAGCAAAGCAATATTCTCCTTAATCTATACTGCCACCCCCTCCTTTTTCCCTTCCCCATCTTTCCTGAACACTTTGTATAGAGAAATATTTAGTATCCTGTCCTGCACATTTTTGAGCCACGTCTCCCTTATCGGGACCACATCATATTCCCATGTCGCTATTCTCGCCTACAGCTCACCAGCCTTATTTACCACGCTTCGTGCGTTTACACACATGAACTCTAAACCTACCTGAGACCGTCTTTTATGCTCTCTTTGTCTGATCCCACCTAATACTGCACTATTTCTTATTCTAGTGATTTCTGTCTCTCCCAATCATTTTGCACTTTGTTTTTCCTTTCTAATGCCACATCCTGGTACCCATCCCCCTACTAATTCAGGTTAAACCGTCTCTCATAGCAAGAGTTAACCTTTCCGCGAGGACATTGGCCCCAGTTCTGATGAGGTGCCACCCATCCGTCTTGAACAGGTCACCCCTGCCCCAGAACTTGCCTCAATGATCCAAAAAACTGAAGCTCTTCCCTCAGTGGAAACAGTTCCTCATGATTTACTCTATAAACCCTTCATGATTTTGATTAAGTCTCCCGTTAACCTTCTCTGCTCAACCCCAGCTTCTCCAGTCTCTCCAAATAATTGTACTCCCTCTTCTCTGGTACCATTCTAGTAAACCTCCTTCATACCTCGCCAAGGCCTTGAAATCCTTCCTAAAATCTTGTGCCCAGAATTGGACACATTACTCTAGCTGAAGCTTAACCAGTAATTTTAAATATTTAGCAGAATTTCCTGGCTTTTGTACTCTAAGCTTCTATTTATAAAGCCAAGAACCCGGTATGGTGTTTAAACAGCTTTGTCAACTTGTCCAGCCACCTTGAAAGGTTTGTGTACGTACACCCGCATGTGTCTCTGTTCAAATGCCCCCTTTAAAGTTGTACCATTTGGTTTATATTGCCTCTCCTCATTCTTCCTTCCAAAGCACATCACTTCACACATCCCTGCGTTAAATTTTATCTGCCACGTGTCTGCCCATTTCACCAGTCGGTCTAAGTTCTCCTGAAGTATGCTGCTATCCTTCTCACTGTTTACTGCAATAACGAGTTTCATGTCACCTGCAAACTTCAAAATTATGCCCTGTATACCCAAGTGCAGGTCATTAATATATACCAAAAAGCTCATTGGCCCTAAGATCGATCCCTGGGAGACACCACTACCCTCCAGTGTCAAAAACAACCATTCACCACTACTCTCTGCTTTCTGAACCTTACACAATTTTCTTATTCACCCTGCCAATGCCCCTTTAAAATCATGGCCTTCAATTTTGTTAACATGTGTATTATGTGATACTTTATCAAACGCCTTTTGAAAGTCCACAATCGCAATATCAACCGCATTATGCTCAGCAACAACATCCATTCGGTCATCAACGAAGTCGATCAACTGGTAAAGCACGATTTGCCTTTAATAATTCCGTGCTGACTGTCATTGCTTAATCTACGCTTTCTAAGTGAGAATTAATGTTGTCAAAGTTTGTTGTCTCTAAAAGATTCCTCGGCACTGATATTAGGATCACGGGCTTGTAGTTACATGGATTATCCAAGTCCCCTTTTGTGAACAGGAGGAGTCTAACATTTTCAACCTTCCAGTCCTTTGTCACTACTCCCATATTGGAAGAATGTGGCCAGAGCCTCCGCTATTTCCACTCTTACTTCCCTCAGCAATCTAGCATGCATCCCATCCAGACCAGGTCACTTTTCTACTTTGAGTGTTGCCAACTTATCAAGTACCTCCTCTTTACCTATTTTTGTCTAATCCAATTTCTCGGTTACCTCCTCCTTTACTGCGACAGCAGTATCCTCATCTTTTGTGAAGGCAAATGCAAAATATTAATTCAGTACCTCCACCATATCGTCCGCCTACTCAAGGAAATCTCCATTTTGTTCCCTAATCGGTCCACACTTCCATTGAGTATTCTTTTACTATTTATATGTTTATAAAAGACTTTAGTGTCTTCTTTTATGTTACCTGCTAATCTATTCTCGTGAACCCTCTTTGCCATTATTATTTCATTTTTCAGTTCTCCTCTGCACTTTCTGTATTCAGCTTGGTTCTCCACTGAATTATGAAACTGATGTTTATTGTAAGCCTCCTTTTTTCTGTTTCAATTTAACCTCTATACCATTAGTCATCTGGGAAGCGTTATCTTTGCATGCCCTTACTTTGATACTCGTAGGAATATATCTATTCTGTGCCCAAAATAACTCCTCTTTGAAGGCTTCCCAGTACACATTTACTGTTTTATCTGCCAATCTTTTATTCCAATCCACCAGGGAAAGATCACTTTTTAACTCACTGAAATAAGCCCTCCTCCAGTTGAGTATTTTTACAATTGATTACCGTTCCTGTTCTTTTCCAAAGCTACTCTAAACTTAATGATATTTCGATCACTGTTTCCCAAATGCTGTCCCACTGAAACATACTCTACTTGTCCTAAAATTTGTTCTTAATTCCCAAGAACTAGATCCAGTGCTGCTTCCTTCCTTGTTTGGCTGGACGCATACTGAATAATAATGTTGTCTTGTACAAACATCAGGAATTCCTCTCATTCTTGGCTCTTTAAATTGTTAATTTCCCAGTCTATATTAGGATAATTTAAGTCCCCCGTTATAACGACTCTATTGTTCCTGCATCTTACTGAAATTTGTCTGAAACTTTGCTCCTTCTCACTATTTGGTGGCCTATAGTAGACACCCGGCACCGTATCAGCTCTTCCTCTGTTCCCTAACTCTGCACAAATAGATACTTACTTTGAACCGCACATCATTCCTTTCCGGGGCTGTAACAGCACCTTTGATCAATACTACCACCACCTCCTTTTTTCCCTTCATTAATTTTCCTAAATCCATTGCAGCCAAAGAAATTAAATGTCCATTTCTCCGCTTCTTAAAGCCAGGTCTCCGTTATTTCCACTATATCATACTCCCATGTTGCAACTTGTCCCTGCAGCTCACCAATCGTATTTGCCACGCTTTTATGCACATTCACATCTTAGTTTGGCTCGTATTTCTCCCCTGTCTCACCTCTAATATTTCTGAACTACTCTTTTTCCAATGTTGCTTGTCTCTCCCTGTCCACTGTGCACTGTCCATTTGTTCTCCTCTCTGATGCTTCATCCTGGTCCCCTCCACCCCACCCCCGCCAAATGAGTGAATACCCACTGCCACAACAAGAGTTAAACTCTATGCAAGGACATTAGTCACAACTCTGTTCAGGTACAACCAGTCCACCTTGTATAGGTCCCTCCTGGTCCCAATGCTCCAGGAACACGAATCTCTCCCTCGTGCCTCATTTCTCCAGCCACGCATTGACCTGATTTATCCTATACTGACTGGGTTAAACACATCACATCTGCGGAGAGAACAGATAATTTAAAGTTTCAGATGCGGCCTTTGGTCAGAACTCAACTGCTCTCTCCACAGTCGCTGACTGACGTGCTTTATGTTTACAGCTTCTGCGATTTGTTTGTGTTTTGTTTACTAGATTTGATTACCTTTCGTTAAAGATCGTAGCGTGGATGTTACTTGTTTCTCAGCTTCTCTGGGGACAACTGTGGATCGGTGAGGAACTACAGGACAAAACTAGTGAATTAAACTTTTGATCTGAATTGGAGAAATAAAACCATTCAACCATTGGTGCTAAAATGAAAAAGAAACTCATGTTCCTCCTTTCGGACGAACACAGTCACTGTGTGAATCTCACTCACCTCTTACAGTTATATGTACAGGATCACTCTGAGCCGACGTTAGCAGCCTCCCCCTCACATCCGCTTTATACAGACAGGTGTAATTTCCTCCATCTGTGTGATCCATATTCGTGATGTTGAAGGTGACAGAATTGTTCCGTGCAGCAGCAAGCTGGACATCCGAGTAATTCGCTTCTCCATGTCTGTGCAAGTAAAATGTGAAGCCAGGAAAGTCGCGGCTGCTTGTACAGTTAATATTGGTTTTTCCACCCTTCACAACAAGACTAGAATCGGCTGATATACTTGGTTTGGGTAGACCTGTGATTCGAAAGGAACAAGCAGTGACGGTCGATTTAAATGCAATTCAGCCTTATATGTTTGAACCAAACTGCAACACACCGGGTACAACATTCCCGACAAATAACACCGAACACCATTCATTGCCACTAGTCCTGCGGCTGAATAATTAAGGGTGAATTTAAGCAACTTTTAGCACTTTCAACAGTTCAGTTGCTTCATATTCAGGATCCGGGCACCCAGGCAGTCACCCCAGGCACTGTTCAGTAGATTAAAAACGGGGTGTAGTGGGTGACGAGAATCGATAGAAATGATTGTAAAACGGACAACTTTCATTCACTTAATTTTTCTGGTGTAGAGATTATGAAAATAAAAAGATGGCTCAAAATCTCCGACTGTTGCATGTAATTTGAAATATTTCCCTTCTAATAGTTACACTTCGTCATAACTAATAAAGGGCTGTTAAAAAGCCTACCAGGTCATTGTCATTATCAATAGGGGCATAAAGTACAAAAACAAGGAAATCATGGTCAACCTTTATAAAACACTGATTAGGCCTCAGCTAAAACAATGTGTCCAATTATAGACACCACGTTTTAGGAAGGATGTCAAGGCTTTGGAGAGGACGCAGAGGAGATTTACCAGAAGGGCACCAGGGATGAGGAACTTCAGTTATGTGGATAGACTGGAGGATCTGGCGTGGTTCTCCATAAAACAGAAACGGTTAAGACGAGATTTTATAGAGGTATTCAAAATTATGAAGGGTTTTGATAAATTAGATAGGGAGAAACAGTCTCCACTAGTATGAGGGTCGGTAATCAAAGGACCCAGATTTAAGATAATTGTCATCAAATCCTAGGGTGGGAAATGTGGTGACATTTTATTTATGGAGCGTGTTGTGATCTGGAATTCACCAGAAAATGTTGTGGAACTAGATTCAATAGTAAATTTGAAAAGCGAATTGGATATATACATGAAAAGGAGAAATTTGTAGGGCTATGGGAAGAGGCCAGCACAATGTGACTTTCAAAGAACCGGACCTGATAAGATTTGCCGAATGGCGTCTTTTGGTGCTGTATGATTTTATGATAATCGTTCCATTCAGCTTGGATTTATCGCAGACACAAATTTAAAAGTTTCAAGTTCTATTTAACATTACTATTGGTAACAAAATACGATATTCCCTGTAAACCACTTATCAGAAGGTTTGATTTCTTATTTGAACTTGATGTCATTATGTACTTTATTTAAAGGAACGTCGTTACTGTGCAGTTCGCATGATCATAAAGTCCGAAGTGGGATATTCGTTGATGATTGCACAGTGTTCAGTTCCATTCACAACCCCTCAGATAATGAAGCAGCCCGAGCCCGCATGCAGCAAGACATGGACAACATCCAGGCTTGGCCTGGTTAATGGCAAATAAAATTCACGCTACACAAGGTCCAGGCAATGACAATCTCCAACAAGAGAGAGTCTAACGACCTCTGTTTGACATTCAACGGCATCACCATCGTTGAGACCCCACCCTCAATATTCTAGGGATCGCCATGAACCAGAAATTCAACTCAATCAGCCACATAAATGCCATGGCTACTAGAGCAGATCAAGGGCCGGGTACTGTGCGGCGAGTGGCTCAACTCATGATTCCACAAAGCCTCTCCAACAACTACAAAGCACAAGTCAGGAGTCTGATGGACTACTGTCCACTTGTCTGGATGAGTGCAGCTCCAACAACACCCAAGAAGCTCGACACCATCCAGGACAAAGCTGCCCGCTTGATTGGCACCGCATTCACCACATTAAACATTCACTCCCTCCACCACTGGTGCAAATGGCCGCAGTGTGTACCATCTACAGCATGCACTGCAGCAATTCACCAAGGCTTCTTCTGCAGCGCATCCAAAACCCACGGCCTCTACTAGGTAGAAGGACAAGGGCAGTAGATGCATGGGAACACCACAACTTGCACGTTCCCCTCCAAGTCACACACCATCCTGAATGGGACATATATCGCCGTTCCTACAGCGTACCTGGGTCAAAATCCCGGAATTCCCTACCTAACAGCCCTGTGGAAGTACCATCTCCACATGGACTGCAGCGGTTCAGGAAAGCGCCTCACCACTACCTTCTCAAGAGCAATTAGTGTTGAGCAATAAAAACAGGCCTTGCCAGCGACGCCCACATCCCGAGAGTCAATAAAGAAAAGTAATAGTGACCGTTTTCCTGAAACGCTTGTCCCATACTGACAGATGTAAGGCCCTTTGTTACTGATGGAAATACGACAGATGACAAAATGGATGCGAGAATATCTTGGGTACTGTCTGTTACCGGGTCATGCAATCGTCCTGCATTAGTAAGTTACCTATTATCTGGGTTCACTGGCAGTTCTCTCGCCACTGAATTAGAAGGTCTCGGGTTTAAACTCAACACCAAGATCTGATCCTTTCAATTATGTCAACTGTTCATTGTAGTGGAACCTGAAGGTAGCTCGAGGCACCGCCTGCTCGTTTAGGTTGGAGTGAAAAAACCTCTGGCCAAGCACTCAGCCTGCGTTTAACTGGAGAACAACAGTGACCACACGTCACCGGTTATGAAATGCTTCATCACATCCGGAAAAAAAACAAATCCACTCACTGAATGCAATTCATTTTTGTTTACATTTCGGATTACTGGCTGGAAAATGCTTGTTCTTACCTAAGTATCAGCAAGAAATGCTTAGGAAAGATAATTTGGGGTGCAATTCGCCTTGGTTGGGATCGCAAAACGGGCGATAACTATCGGCAGCCCATTTAACAATCATCTCAATGTTCTTTTTCATTCAATTCCAATGGGTCCAAGGCGAATTTCTCCCCAAACTTGGATATATTAACACAGGGGTTACAGTGAATGCTTGTCTCTAGTAATGCTTTCGCTGGCAGTTACCGACCATCCTGTGAATTGTGCTCTCTTTGTTACAGAGACCATGTGAAAAGCTGAGCTCGGAAAACCCCTCTATGAATATTAATCACTGTTACATTGATATCACGGTATTTTTTTTTGAAAATATCAAAAGCGTTGAATCGATATATTAACAATCTCTGTCCCCCTTCACTCACTTGCTATAGTCACCGTCACAGCTTCCCTGAGCTGGGACCACAACTGCCTTGTTTTCACCGAGGTTCCATATTGACACTGGTACCGTCCTCCTTGGTTTGTACTGGTGACTGTGAATGTTCCAACGTTGTCCTTTGTGAAGAGTTGACCAGAGGACAGCAGTTGATTATTCCTGTAAAAGTAGATTTGATCGGAATATTCACTGTTCACGGCACAGGTAATGGTGACCGTCTCTCCTTCTAAATACACTCCAGTCGATTGATCAAGCGATATCCCCGGAGGTGTTAGCGGCTCTGTGGTAAAATAAATGGCAAGAACAATTTGAAATAGAACTGTAGATTTTCATGGAACGTTAGTAAATGAATATCGATTTTGCTGTGTTGAAGGAAAGTCGGGGATTGAGATTCCATCAATGAGGAATTCGCGATTTCATTCGTGGAATCAAACGGAAGCTTGACTAAAAAGACATCAGATGGGGTTTCTATTTCCAAAACCAGGTTTCAGGCCACACATTCCTCTCTGTAATATCAGTGGAACTAGGAAAATTCTTTGAAATACAATTCCTAATTAGTCCAATTTAGCCGCAGCGCGAACGCAATTAAAGAGTGAACATTTCCGCTAAACAGTATGGGGATTCACTTTTCAAATAAAAGAGTTAAGTGTAAGTGAGCTAGAATTATTTTTATCATGTTTTCCGGTATGCTGAGATTTATTGTCCAGCCTTCCTTGCCCTTGAGAAGAAGGCGATAGGCTTTCTACTTGAACTGCTACTGTCCATGCAGTGAACGTGTTAGGTAGGAAATTCGATTATTTTGACTCAGAGGTAATAAAGGAATGGCGATATATATCGAAGTCAGGATAGTGTGTGAGCTAGAGGGGAACTTTGAGGTGATGGTGTCCCCATGCCCTTGCTGCCCTAGTCCATCTCGGTGATGCAGTTCGCGGGTTTTGGACATGAACATAAGAATATAAAAATAGGAGCAGGAGTAGGCCATACTACCCCTCGAGCCTGCTCCGCCATTCAATCAGATCATGATCTTCAACCTCAACTCCACTTTCACGCCCGATCCCCATATCCCTTAATTTCATTAGAGTTCAAAAATCTATCCATCCCAGCCTTGAATATAATCAACCACTGATTATTCAATGCCCTCTGGGGTAGAAAATTCCAAATATTCACATACGTCTAAATTAAGAAATTGCTCCTCATCTCAGTCCTAAATGTCCGACCTTTTATCCCGAGACTATGCCCCCTAGTTCTAGACTGTACAGTCAGGGGAAACATCTTCTCAGCATCTACCCTGTCAAGCCCTCTTAGTATCTTATATGTATCAATCAGATCACCTCTCAATCTTCTAAACTCGAGAGTATAGGCCCATTCTACACAATCTTTCCTCATAGGGCAACCCTCTCATCCCAGGAATCAATCTAGTGAACCTTCATTGCACCGTCTCTAAGGCAAGTATATTCTTTCTTAGATAAGGAGATGAAAACTGTACACAGAACTCCAGGTGTGGTCTCACCAAAGCCCTGTACAATTGCAACAAGACTTCCTTGCTCATGTACTCCAACCCCTTTGCAATAAAGGTCAAAATACCATTTGCCTTCCTAATTACTTCCCGTACTTGCATGTTTACTTTCTGTGTTTCCTGTACAAGGAGATCCAAATCCCTCTGAACACCAATATTTAATAGCTTTTCACCATTTAAAAAAGTTCAGTTTTTCTATTTTTCCTTCCAAAGTAAAATACCTCATACTCCCCCATATTTAACTCCAACCTTCTTGCCCACTCACTTATCCTGTCGATATCCCTTTGCAGACTTCTTGCGTCCTCCTCGACATGCTGCCGAAATGAAATTCAGTGAGATAATATGGAAAACCACAATATAATTAAGTCAAATTATTCCCGAAAACAGGGTCATTTTGAAAATCTCGGCTCGCAATTTCGGTTACCGGACAGAAAAAATCTTTTACGTGACAAGGCCAGTCGGTCAAGTGGCGCCTTATGAGGTGAAAAGCCTGTGGATGTGACGTTAAACTGTTCGGTCCGCTAGTTCAGAAATTTAATGGATAAAACTGGAAATCTGGAACATAGAAGTGTATTAATATCACACAACCTGCATTTACTGCTTATGGTCTCACATTGACATTGGGCCTGATCGGCTGCCTCGAGCTAACGGCAGAATGGAAGGTCCATCTCCGGAAAGCAGCATTTTCTCAGTATCGAACTAAAGGGGCAATTCTAACCTGAACCGCCAAATAGCTTGACTTCAATTAAACAAAAAATCAGGCGGAGTGTCATATGGGCTTCAATACACTATTGCACAATTGGATATATTGAAATAGAGACAATTTACTTTCGCTGGCAGTAAACGGTAAGCCCGTGTGTTCAGGACTCATTGTTGCAGAGACCCTGTCAAGAGCTGAGCTCGGAGACCCTCTCTGTAAATATTAAACACTGTTTATTGAAAGAAGTATGATTTTTAGAAAATAGCAAGAGCGTTGAACTGACATATTATCATACGAACATAGGAACAGAGGGTGTACTAGTACATGAATCACAAAAAGTTAGTATACAGGTACAGCAAATGATTAGGAAGGCAAATGGAATGGAATGTAAAAGTAGAGGTGTTTTGCTACAGTTGTACAGGGCATTGGTGAGACCACACCTAGAATGCTGTGTGCAGTTTTGGTCTCCTTACTTAAGAAAGAACATAATTGCTTTAGAGGCGGAACAGAAAAGGTTCACTCGACTGATTCCTGGGATGAGGGGGTTATCTTATGAGGAAAGGTTGGACAAGTTGGGCCTGTATACACTGGAGTTTAGAAGAATGAGAGGTGATCTTATTGAAACATATAAGATCCTGAGGGGACTAGAAGGGGTAGATGCTGAGAGGATGTTTCCCCTTGTGGGAGAGACTAGAACTAGAGGCCACAGTTTAAAAATAAGGGTCTCCCATTTAAGACGGAGATGAGGAGATTTTTTTTTCTCTTAGAGGGTCGTGAGTCTGTGGAACTCCCTTCCCCAGAGAGTGGTGGAGGCAGGGTCATTGAATAATTTTAAGGCTGAGTTAGATAGATTCCTGATTAAGTAGTGAGTCCAAGATTATAGTAGACGGGAAAGTAGGGTTGAGGTCGCAACCAGATCAGTCATGATCTAATTAAATGGCAAAGCAGGATCGAGGGGCCGACTGGCCTATTCCTGCTCTTAATTCGTAGGTTCGTATATATGTTCATATGTTTGTATATTACAAATCTATGTTCCCCTTCACTCACCTGCTATAGTGACCGTCACAGCCTCGCTGAGCTGGGATTCGAACCACCTGGCGTTAACAGAGATTCCATATTGGCATTGGTACCGCCCTCCTTGGTTTATACTGGTAACCGGGAATGTTCCAATGTTGTCCTTTGTGAAGAGTTGATGAGAGGAAAGCAGTTGATTGTCTCTATAAAAGTGGAAGGTTCTACTGAGATATTTTCTGTCCACAGCGCAGGTAACGGTGACCGTCTCTCCTTCTAAATACACCCCAGTCGATTGATCAAGCAATAACCTTGGCGGAGTTAGCGGAGCTGTGGTAAAAGATTAGAAACAACCATGACAAAATGGATCTGTGGCTGTTCAGATAGCGTGAAAGCTTGGTAACTCAATAACAATTGCGCTGTGTTGATCTGAAGTGTTTACATCACGAATGAGTTTCCACAAAAGGGGAATTCGTGATTTGTTAAGCGCGATCAACGGAAGTGAGAAAGTAAAAAATGAGTTGGGCGTTCTATTTCCCAAATCAGGTATTAGCCCTGAAATTGCAATCTGAGAATCAAATGGAATAAGGAAAATGCATTAATTTGAAATTCCCATTCTTACGCATTGATCGAGGTGCAAACCCGATTAAAAAGAACGAACAGTTCTATGTCACAATAGAAGATCGTGGGTTAACAAATGACAGCCAACATGGATCTGTTTAAGGAAAATTCTGTCTGACAAACTGGATGAGGTTTTTTTGTTGAAATAACGGAGAGGGTTGATGAGAGTACTGCGGTTAATGTTGTTTATATAGACTTTGAAAAGGCGTTGATAAAGTGCCACATAATAAATCGTTAGCAAAGTGGAAGCCCACGGACTAAATGGACAGTGGCAGCGTGGATCCGATATTGGCTGAGGGACAGAAAGCAGAGAGTGGTTGTCAACGGCTTTTTTTTTTAAGACTGGACGGAAGTATAAAGTCGTGTCCCCCGGTGTAAATGTTAAAACGAATGCTCTGATATATAAACAATCTGTGTTTCCCTTAACTCACCTGCTACAGTGACCGTCGCAACCTCGCTGAGCTGAGATTCAAACCACCTTGTTTTGACGGATGTTCCATATTTGCATTGGTATCGGCCTCCTTGATTTAAACTGGTGAACGTGAATATTCCTATGTTGTCCTTTGTGAAGAGTTGTCGAGAGGACAGCAGTTGATTATCTCTGTAAAAGTAGAAGATTTGACGGCGGTATTCTCCGGCCACGGTGCAGGTAATTGTGACCGTCTCTCCTTCTAAATACACACCAGTCGATTGATCAAGAGAGATCCCTGGAGTTATTAGCGGATCTGAGGTAAAAAAAAAATGGAAAGAACAATGAGGAATCGACCTGTGGATTGCCATGTACAGTGGAAGGTTGTAAACACAATAACGATTGGACTGTGTTGAAGGTAAATGTTTGCATCGGGGATTGTAATTCGCGTTTTCTTGAGCGCAATTAACGGAAGTGCGAAAGAAAATATTCAGCTCAGGGATCTATTTTCAATATCGGGTTTCAGCCCAGAAATTGAATTCTGGGATAACAGCGGAACAAGGGAAATGCGTCATTTAAAATTCCCATTTTGGCTAATTTTGCTGAGGCAGCAACACGTTTAAAAAATTTGAACACATCCTCCGACAGTGGACATTCACATTTCAACTAAAGGAACTGAGGCTGATGGCTTCGCTTTTTCTCATTATTCTGACTGTTGGGGTCGCTGGAATGGCCGGCATTTATTACCCATCCCTCATTTCCCTTGATAAGGTAGTGATGGGCCTTCTTTTAAAACGTTGCAGTTCAAGTGTGGATGGCGAGTGACTTGGAGAAGAAATTGGAGGTGATCGTTTTCCAATACACCCGCTGCCTTCACAGTGGTGGAAGTCGCGGGCTTGGGATATGTTAGCAAATTGCAGTTCAGTGAGAGATATGGAATAAAAACAGAAAATGCTGGAAATACTCAGCAAGTCAGGGAGAATCTGTGGAGAAAGAAGCAGATTTAACGCGTCAGGCCAATGACTCTTCGTGAGAATTGGAAAAAGTTGAAGATTAAACAGTTTTTTTAAAAAAGTACAGGGTTAGGGAAGGGGTGGGGGGGGGGTGATAAGGGGAGGGAAGAAATGAACAAAAGGGAGAGGTGGAGCTGTAAATTACCACATCAGGACCATCACCAGCACCTGCTGCCCGAGAGTGCAAAAGACAAGGCTGAAGCGTTTGCAACCATCTTCAGCCAAAAGTGCCAAGTGGATGATCCATCTCGGCCTCATCCCGATATCCCCACAATAACAGAAGCCAGTCTTCAGCCAATTCGATTAACTCCACGTGATATCAAGAAACGGCTGAGTGCTTTGGATACAGCAAAGGCTATGGGCCCTGACAACATCCCGGCTGTAGTGCTGAAGGCTTGTGCTCCAGAACTAGCTGCGCCTCTAGCCAAGCTGCTCCAATACAGCCACAACACTGGCATCGACCCAACAATGTGGAAAATTGCCCAGGTATATCCTGTCAACAAAAAGGAGAAATCCAATCCAGCCAATTACTGCCCCATCAGTCTACACTCAATCATCAGCAAAGTGATGGAAGGTTTCGTCGACAGTGCTATCAAGCGGCACTTACTCACCAATAACCTGCTCACCGATGCTCAGATTGGGTTCCGTGAGGACAACTCGGCTTCAGACCTCATTACAGCCTTGGTCCAAACATGGACATAAGAGCTGAATTCCGGAGGCGAGGTGAGAGTGACTGCCCTTGACATCAAGGCAGCATTTGACTGAGTGTGGCACCAAGGAGCCCTAGTAAAATTGAAGTCAATAGGAATCAGGGGGAAAACTCTCCAATGGCTGGAGTCATACCTAGCGCAAAGGAAGATGGCAGTGGATGTTGGAGGCCAATCATCTCAGCCCCAGGACATTGCTGCAGGAGTTCCTCAGGGCAGTGTACTAGGCCCAACCATCTTCAGCTGCTTCATCAATGACCTTCCCTCCATCAATAGGTCAGAATTGGGGATGTTCGCTGATGATTGCACAGTGTTCAGTTCCATTCACAACCCCTCACATAATGAAGCAGTCCGAGCCTGCAAGTAGCAAGACCTGGACAACATCCAGGCTTGGGCTCATAAGTTGCAAGTAACCTTCGCGCCAGACAAGTGCCAGGCAATGACCATCTCCAACAAGTGAGAGTCTAACCACCTCCCCTTGACATTCAACGGCATTACCATCACCGAACCCCCCACCATCAACATCCTGAGGGTCACCATTGACCAGAAACTTAACTGGGCCAGCCATATAAATACTGTGGCTACAAGAGCAGGTCAGCGGCTGGGTATTCCCCTGACTCCCCAAAGCCTTTCCACCATCTAGAAGGCATAAGGCAGAAGTGTGATGGAATACTCTCCACTTACCTGGATGAGTGCAGCTCCAACAACACTCAAGAAGCTCGAAACCATCTATGAAAAAGCAGCCCGCTTGATTGGCACCTCATCCCCCGCCATAAACATTCACTCCCTTCACCACCAGCGCAGAGTGGCTGCAGTGTGTGCCATCCACAGGATGCACTGCAGCAACTCGCCACGGCTTCTTCAACAGCACCTCCCAAACCCGCGACCTCTACCACCTAGAAGGACAAGAGCAGCAGGCACATGGGAACAACACCACCTGCACGTTCCCCTCCAAGTCGCACACCATCCCGACTTGGAAATATATCGCCGTTCCTTCATTGTCGCTGGGTCAAAATCCTGGAATTCCCTTCCTAACAGCACTGTGGGAGAACCTTCAACACACGGACAGCAGCGGTTCAAGTTGGCAACTCACCACCACCTTCTCAAGGACAATTAGGCCTGGGCAATAAATGCCGGCCTCGCCAGCGACGCCCACATCCCATGAACGAATAAAAAAATAGATCTGAAATAATTGAAATCAATGTTGAAGTGAGATACATGGAAAACCACAACCTAATTAAATCAAAGTATTATGCATCACATGATCATTTCCAAAATGTCGGCAAACAGTTTCAGTTATCTGACAGAGAAATCGGTAGTGAGACAAAACCAGTCAGTCTGGAGTTACCTCATGAGATGACACTACACTCAGTGCAGTTAGCAACGGTTAAAAGCCGTGCTATCATTGGGGTATTAAGATGTTTGTATGTGATAGTTCAGCCATGGAAGCGGTAAAATTGTTGTTCGGCGGTAGAGTAAAACGCGCGATAATCAATCGGAGGACAATTTTACACCCTACTTCAATGGAAAAGATATTCGAGTGGGAATAAACCGTGCTGCAGATTCGCGGTCGCCTGCTTTGGTTTACCGCCGATGATCAGTTTCACCCCGGTATATTTTCATGGCGTTAGCGGGCATCAAGTGATATTGATTTTCTTAAAGTAAAACAAATTGAAACATACCCACTACCGTTACTTTCACGGTGTCACTTCGCTCTGAGATTATCTCCCGCTCTGACACTGTGTTTTTATACACACAGGAGTAATCATCTGACCCAGTCCTTAATAGGTTCGTGATGACAAAGGTGACCGCGAATTGCGATGATTTGGCTGTGACAATTTTGACTGGTGTATTTTGACCTCTTCTGTACAAATAGAAACTGCTGCCTAAATATGGAGAATGTGCTTCACAGTTAACCGTGACCGGTTCGCCTGTGAGAAATACTTGATCTTCACGGTTTAGAGACAGCGACGGTTTCGGAGGGTAAGCTGTAAGGAGAAAAAGGAAACACATTAATGTTGAATACACGAAGACATGCGGAGGTAATTTTGAACTAACCCGCCGGCTGGAAACGGGTCGGCGCCGGTTTCACGTGCAGTTTTACTTCAATTATGTCAATGGAGATTAAAATGTATCGGGTGTGAAACGGATGGTCTGCACCATCCCGTTAGCTTCCTGCCGGGTTGGATAGAGAAAACCAGCTTTATTGGAAGGCGAGCCTATCAATCTTCCTGACATGTTGGTCCCATACTGACAGGCGTAAGATACTTTATCAATGATAAAATATTACGGCTAACAATATGGAACAAATTATGTCCGCCAGCAGCGTTTGTGCTGCTTAGCTATTTGTGAGAAGTAACCAATGCCGCCCCGATACCGCCTATTGTCGGGACATGCAATGATCTGTCCATTAACAAGTTCATTATTAGGGATGCTCACTGGTAGCATTACCGCCTTTGAGTTCGAAGGCAGTGGGTTCAGGACCTGAGACCATAAGTTCTGTTGATACTTCATTGTAGTGGGAAACGGATGCTGCAACATGATATGAGATGTTAAATCAAGGAACTGTCTTCTCTCGTACGTGGCCGTAAAAGATCCGGTATTTTGCTCAATTCCCACCCTTAACCGCCCCTACCAAGAGTAGTTGAATTGATCATTTTTCAGTAGCTCTTTGCATATGCGATTCCCCACGTTTACCAATACAACAACGGTAGCTACAATCTAAATTCATTCATTGGCTGTGAAATGCTTCAGCGTATCCTGAGGCAGTAAAAGGCATTTTCGGAATGTAATTTATTTCTTTCCTGTATAAAGTTCTGCGGGTCTAGAGAAATACTTGAAGTTACCAAAGTATCTGAAACAAGTACTTAAGAAAGGATATTTCCAAAGACACTTTGACATATTGACGTAGCAAATTAAAATGAGACCCTTAAATCCAGTAACGCTCTTGCGAGCAGTAGGTGTACCGCGGGTGAATTCAGGGCCCATTGTTGCAGGGATCATATCAAGAGCATTGAGACCAAAAACCATTCGGTTATATTCCTCTCTCCTAATATTGAACATTCAATTTTGTTGCAGTTCTAAAGTATGAATGTTTGAAAATAACAAGGGCTTGCTTGAATAGGCATATTCACACTGTTTTCTGTCACTTACCTGCAATAGTTACCGACACAGCCTCGCTGAGCTGGGACCAAAACCATCTTCTATTGATGGATGTTCCATATTGGCATTGATAGCGCCCTCCTTGGTTTGTACCGGTAACCGTGAATGTTCCAGTGTTGTGTTTTGTGACGATTTGACTAGAGTATAGCATTCGGCTATCTCTGTAAAAGATGAAGGCTTCACCGAGATATTCTCCCGTCACAATGCAGGTAATGGTTACCGTCGCGCCTTCCAAATACACACCCGTAGATTGATCAAGAGTTAGCACTGGCGTTGTTAGCGGATCTGTGGTAAAATAAATGAGGATAATTTGATCAGTCGGGTTTTCTTGTGCAGCAGACCGATGGCAACTCAGTGACTATTACACAACGTTGAAGTGAATTGCTTGCTTCGGTGACTGAGATTCCACAAAAGAGGAATTCGTGACATCTTCAAGGAAATCAAACCGAAGTGCGAAATAACAAAAAAAAATCAGCTGCGGGTGATATTTCCAAGATCGAGTATTAGCCCCGAAATTGCATGGTGGGAAGCGGATGGAAGTCGGAGAATGAATTAGTTTAGGATTCCTATTTCTGCTAATTTAGTGGAGAAGCAAATCAGATTAAAAAGAGTAAAAGCTTCCGCTAACTATTGGAGAATCGGTTTCCAAATGACCGAGTTAAGTGATGGTTGGCACGTATACGGCGGGGTAATTTCTGGTTTACTTCACCAGCAGCCTACACAAGCAGTTTTCCACCCTTCATTCATTCCAATCTCGGCGCACAGGGTGATTTTAAATGCTGTCATTCCCATTTTCTCTGTTGCTATGTATTCCACTCAGTATAAAATATCACTCCCATGTTTATGAAACCGTATTTTACGCTTTAATATTATTGCAGCTCCCGCTGAAAAGAAACGGGACCTCACCCCTTAGTGTTCTGCAGGCAAACTGTTCAGCAAGGATATTAATCAAGCTATGGATTCATCTTTCACAAACACTTGATTCTCACCGCGAAGACACGCTGAGGATTTCTGAGGGGAGGTTTAAAGCTAAACAATGAAAACATATCATGTCAAAACATTAAACACATACATACGCCGCCCCATATTTAGATCAATTGAAGTTCATTCCTGTGTCTATCTTCCCGTTTCTTCCCGTTGGAGAAATCAATTTGATTCCTACTTTTCAATTCCAAGGTCGAGTTGACATTTTGTGGAACACGTTTCCAGAATCTCAACACATCGGCTGTTTCCCAACAATATTTGCGATACATTAGTTTAAACAAGTAATTGTAAACTTATTGCAAATGAGAGGCACAAATCATTTACCTGTTACCGTTATTTCAACAGGGTTGCTGGAATGTGATTGCACCTCTCTTCCTGAAACAGTTTCTGTGTCCCGGCAAGTGTACGATCCTCTGTCCCCATCAGAAACGTGATCAATGCGGAGCCAATGAAATCTCCGATCTTGCTCTGTGCGGGTAAGCAACTCGCTATTTCTGTAGAAAGTGAACGGGCCGCCGCTGTCATGCCCGAGACTCGTGCATGTTAGAGTGGCCGCCTCGCCTTTTAGATACACACCAGAATGTTGGTCCAGACCAATTATTGGAGTCACCAGAGGATCTGAAACAAAAGTTCGAAGAATTTTTTTACCTTATAAACTTTGACAGAATTACATACATTCATGCATTATGAAAGTGAAAATTAATCTCTATTAACGCAGTGCTACAAGTGGATATGTATAAGAAACGTGTTAGATAGTGAACCAATATCCAAGTTTGCCGATGACACAAAGATAGACAGCATTGTAAGCAGTGAAGATGGAAGCATAAACTTACAGAGCGATATTAATAGATTAAGAGAATGGCCAAAACAGTGGCAAATGGATTTCAATGTAGGCAAGTGTGAGGTCATCCACTTTGGACATAAAAAGGATAGATGAGAGTATCTTCTAAATGGTGAAACTTTCGAAACAGTGGAGATCCAAAGTGACTTAGAGGACCACGTACATAGATCATTAAAATGTCGTGGACAGGTACAGAATATTATCAAAAAGGCTAATGGAATGCTGGCCTTTATATCTGGATGTCTAGAATACATGGGTGTAGAAGTTATGCGACCGCTATACAAAGCCCTGGTTAGACTATACTTAGAGTATTTTGGTCAGATCTTGGCACCGCACCATACGAAGGATATATTGGCCTTGGAGGGACTGCAAAGTAGATTTACTAGAATTATACCCGGACTCCAAGGATTAAATTACGAGGAGAGAATACACAAACCAGGGTTTTAGCCCCTGGAATTTAGAGGATTAAGGGATGATCTGATCAAATTTTTCAAGCTATTAAGCGGAACTGATAGGGTAGATAGAGAGAAACTATTACCCCGTTGGTTAGGGAGTCTAGAACTAGGGGACATAGCCAAAAAGTTAGAGCTAGGACTTTCAGAAGTAAGTTGGGAAACACTTCTACGTGCAAAGGGTGGTAGAAGTTTGGAACTCACTTCTGCAAACTGCAGTTGATGCTAGCTCAATTCTTAATTTTAAGCCTGATATTGATAGATCTTTGTTAACCAAGGGTATTTATGGATACGGGGCTAAGCCGGGTATATGGATCAGCCATGATCTCATTGAATGGTGGAACAGGCTCGAGGGACTAAATGGCCTACTCCTGTTCCTATTTTCCTATGTTCATAGATATGTATAAGTAATGTGTTTTCAAGACTTCGAGTTGAGCTGAAAACAGTCAATGCGTATCAACTAACAACCGTCCGGTGTGATGGTTCTAATCCTTCCGTCTATTCAAAAATCTGGACTGTTTTCTTTGTAGCAGGCGAGAATCGAGCATTAGGAAAATAGGAAGAAATGAACAAGAATAAGCCATTCAGCCCTTCTAGCCTGTTCTACCGTTCAATTAAATCATGGCTGAAGAAATGCTTCCTGATTTCACTTCTGAATCTAATTTATCATCTGCCCTTACTCCTCTGGCTCTAATTTATCATGGTGCTATGCTCAGGTTGGACTGGGGGTCGGAGTCAACTATGAATTAATGGATTGGCTAGAATAATAGTTGTAAGTTAGGCACTGGGTGGAGGTGAAAGTACCAGTGGAGTAGAAGAGAAAAGGTGTGATTTGAGATCAGGGCTAGACTGCTAGCACAAAGGTTTTGGCGACGCAGGTGGTGGAATGTACAAGCTTGTGGGTAGGTGTCACTCAGAATCAACATGTCACCATTGTAAGCCCAGTCTCAATTAAAGCAAGTATATCAACACAATCACATAATTAAGTATTTGTATGGTAAAGGCTTTTTTGGCGAGTGATCCGTCCTTCTGGATGGAAATGAGGAGGAGTGGTGATTGATCCACTGAAAAGTCCAAGCGTTTGCTGGAGGGTGGGGTAACTGGGGGAATGAGATTATGAGACCTGGCCTCGGCCGGCGCGTGGGGTGCAAAGCTCGGCAACAGAGGAGTTTGGGCTGCTGCTCGTAGGAAGCGAGCGACAGGGCCTTCGATGAACCCTTTCGATAACACCAATAGAGGCACAAAGACCGGCTGTGTATTTATTCAAGGTGTTGACGCCTGGGACCGTAGAAGGCGAGAAGTAAAGGAGAGGAGCAGTGGTGCTTTGGTTTAATGGCAGGGTGAGCGAGAAGTACGCAAGAGGGAAATAAAACCATAGAGATTCAGGAAAGGGATCTGTGCGTAATGACAGATTCATCTTTCAACTCATCCAGTCAGTTCTGGGATTTTGGTTGCTTACAAAGTGAAATACAGGTTAGATCTAAAGAAGAAATATTAACATAAAATAAAGCATTAGAGTGCTGTTTTCAGTTTTGTAGCCCGCACCAGAGAAAGGATATGGATGAACTGTAAGAACACAAGGCCACATCCCATGATGTCTTCACAATGAAAGCTGCGGAGATACTGACCTGCATTAATGTTACCAATGCCACAACAGGTATGATTACAGCAGTCAAATTCATTTACATAAAAACTGACTAATTGATTTAGCAGCATAGAAACAGGCCATTCTGCCCAACTGGTCTATGCCGGCGTTCATGTTCCAGACGAGTGGCCTCGCTCCCTATTTCGTCTGCTCCAATCAGCATATCCTTCTATTTCTTTCTCTTCCGATTGTTAATCTAGCTTCCCCTTAAATGCAGCTATGCTATTTGCCTCAACTATTCCCTGGGGCAGCACGTTCCACCTTCCTAACATTTTCTGGGTCAAGAAATTTCTCCTGAATTCCCTATTGGATTTATTAGTGATTATCATATATTGATGAGATCTAATTTTGGAATCTCCCACAAGTGGAAATATTTTTCTATGTCTAACCTATCAAACACGTTCATGATCTTATAGACCTCTATTGGGTGATCTGTTGGCCTCCTTTTTTCTAGAGAGAAGACCTCTTGCCTTTCCTGAAAAGTATATCCTATCAGTTCCAGTATCATCCTTTTTTTTTTGCACTTTCTCCAATGCCTCTACATATTTTTATAATATGAAGATCAGAACTGTGTACAGCACTCCAAGTGTCGTCTAACGAAGGTTCTATACAAGTTTAATATAAATTCACTGCTTTTCAATTATAGCCCTCTAGAAATGAACCCTAGTGGTTGGTTTGAATTTTTTGATGGATTACTAACATGCGTCGCTAATTTTATGGATTTGTGTAATCTGTATCCCGAAATCTCTTTGATCCTTTAACTATTTGCCAATTACACGCCAATTCTGCAAGTTTATTAAAGTCTTCTTATATTTTAACGCATTCTTCCCTCGTATTAACTAGCCACCACCCGCTCCCAATTTCGTGTGCTCCACAAATTTTGAAATTGTACTTCCGATTCCCGAGTTTAAATCTTTCACGTAAATTGCGGATAACAGTGGTCCTGGCACCGATCCCTGTGAAACATCACTTTCCATCTATTGCCAGTATGAGTAGCTACCCTTAACCCCTACTCGCTGTTTTTTGTTTTGTTGTCAGCTTGCTATCCATTCTGCTACATGTCCCTTGACTCCACATGCTCTGACCTTAGTCATGAGTCTGAAATGTGGTATCTTAACGAAGGCCTTTTGAAAATCCAAATATATTACATCCAATACATTACCCTTGACTACCCTTTCTGTTACTTCTTCAAATAATGCAATGAGGTTGGTCAAGCATGACTTTCCCTCCTAAAATCCGTGCTTACTACTGTATTATATTTTCGGTTTCTAGATGTTTTACCATTACATCTTTGAGTAAAGATTCCATTATCTTTCCCACTACCGACGTAAAGCTAACTGGTCTATTGTTCCATGGACTTGTTCTGTCTCCTTTTTTAAATAGAGGAATAATATTAGCAGTGCGCCAGTCCTCTGGCACTATTCACTTTTCCAGGGAATATATATATATATATATATATATATATAGATATTATAGTGCCTCTGCCACTTTCCTAACTTCTTTTAATATGCGTGGATGCAATCCGTCCAGACCAGGCGTATAATCTTCTCTAATTTTGATTGGTTTATCAATTATCTCCACCCTTTCAAACTTAAATGTCTTTATGCCTTTTTTGGTCTACCGTTCTACTGTCATACCCACCTTGCTAGTCTCCCTGGTAAATACTGAGGCAAAGTATCTATTCAATATTCCTGCCCTATCGCTCTCATTAGCTTAAATTTATCTTGTGAATCCCTTGGTGGCCTTATCTCTGTCCTGGTTTTTCTTTTATTATTTATGTGTCTGTAGTATACTTTACTGTTTCTTTTTATATTCCTTGATAATTTAGTTTCGCAGTTCTTTTTTCTTTCCTAATTGCTTTTCACATGCTACGTAACCTTATCTTATTCCCTTTTGTCGTCCTCAACTTTATTTTCTATATACTTAGAGTATGCCTGTTTTAGTTTCTATTTCACCCTTGTGTCTTCATTCATCCATTGTGATTCATTATTGGCTAGTTTGATCTTGTTTTTTTAGAAGAATATATTTCTCCTGAATCCCATTTATCACCGTTTTAAATATTATCCACTGCTGCTCTATTTCTTTGTTTTTCAATTTTTTCCACCTTACCTTCCCTAGTTCTACTCTCATCCCCTCAAAATCAGCGTTTTTCCAATCTATTACTTTGGTCTTTGTCGTACTTATGTCTTTCTCAATCATTATTTTAAACCTTATTATGTTATGATCACTGTTGCCTAGATGTTCACCTACACTTACTTTTCTTATCTGCAAAGTGTTATTTCCCATTAATAGATCCAGCAGGGATTTCTATCTTGTTGGGCTTCTCACATACTGGGTAAGGAAGGAGTCATGTAGACACTGTAAAAAAAATCATTCCCTTTTCTCCTTTCCCTACCTCTTCTTGCCATTTTATTTGGGGGTAGTTGAAAACTCCCATGATTATTACTCGATGTTTTTTCCTCATTTCATAGATGTGTCTACATATTTCTTCCTCCCCTTCCCTTCCACTATTAGATGGTCTCTAGAATACCTCCATTAACTTGATCGAACCCTCCTTATCATTTGTCTCAATCCATATGGATTCTGTTTCTATCTTAATGTTAGTTATGTCCCTTTTTTCTATTGCCATTATGATGTCCCTAATTAGTACAGCTGCTCCACCCCCTTCTTCCTTCCTTATCCTTTCTAATTATATTATATCCTGCAATATTTTACTGCCAGTCCTCTATGTAACAATGCTACATTTATCCCTACTACGTCTGGCTCCTCGGTACGAATCATTGCCTCCAATTCTCCCGTTTTGTTTCGGATGCTCTGCGGATTGCTGTACTGGGCAATTTCGTTTGTTTTTAATAATTGTTCTTCTCACTTTATGTTTAAGTCATTTTGTACTCATGATCGATAACTATATTTGTTCCCTGACCGTTTTTATTACCCTTGTTCCTTACCTTCGTCTGACTTTTAATCTCACCTCCTATTTCTTTTATCTTCAGACTTATGTTATTTGCACCAGATCCCTTCCCCTGTCGCACTAATTTAAAGTTATTCAATTTCATTATTTTAGAGAAAAACGTCAACACTAACCTTGAGAAACGCTCCGCTGAGCCCGAAAAAGCACTAAAAGGAGAAAATATGAATTCGTTATACTTACGCCAACAACTTTAAAGGATCAATGTACACACGTACTTTCGTACATTGTTTTATGGATATTTCTCAGTATGATTGAGTTGGTAGCAATATGGTCCGTTTTGGTTGAACTCCCGCACCAGGAGTTGAGCAGACATTGAAGGCAGACATTAAATGCAGCTGTGAGGCTGTGTTGCTTTGCCAGAGGTGCCGCTTTCCCAATGAGATGTTAACCCAAGGCCCTGTCGAGATGTTCAAATGGACACAGGAGATCAGAGGTGGTTCATTAAAGTAGGGGGAATTCACTCCAGATTACGTTGGTGATGTGCGTTAGTACTGCAACACTTCCAAAGATATCGGGCCCAGCGTTAAACAAGCATCCGATGCAACACCGCCTGTTTTGCGTCTCCGTCCATACCCAATTTCACCCTCAGAATCTTCTTGATATAACTGGGGCGAAATTGATCTCCGGCAGTAGTACAAAACGGGCTCATAATGAAACGTGGCCCGTTTTACATCACAGCGGATTTTCTTTTCCGCATAGGCTACATTCGTGCTGCAAGTTTAACAGTGTTATAGGACCGGTAGCACAAAATATTCGAAACCTGAAACTTCATGAGCATAAATCGTGCAACGTCCGAAAGAAACCGTGCGATTTATTTATTTTCCTCAATTCCTTCCCCTTTCTGATGGAGGTGACTCACCTCGGAACACGGTTGTAAGGAGGGCGCCTCTCTGTTTTGCGCTTCGGCAGAGTGGACACTCTTCACGTCTGAGATCAGACACCGTTTGTCCGCGAACAGTTTGACTCCAGAAGGTGTGAGCATGGAAACTGATAGTTTCCCCAGCCGACATCGACTATTCAATATTTAACAACTGAGCCACGAGGTAACGATCAGCACCGGCAACTCTCTCTGCATTTCTCTCCGCCCTAAATCGCTCACCTTTCCCATAAATGAATCCGATTTGCACATCCTCACCGTTACCCACTGAAAATCAAGTACAAGCAGGCAACCGCTCCGATAGCTGTCCAATCGAAACGGATCCACATCAAACTACGAGTCGCTTTTATTCACTGCGTTCCGGGAGATCGGATACCGCCGTGGTCACTCCCACTTTCCCGCTCACATTTGCCCACTCAACTGCCTCGGAGACCGGTAATCCAGTACCTTTGGTATAAAATTGTATCACGACTCACCAAAGAGCAGTAAAAGAGCGACTGTGTCCATTTTCTAACAGGAACTTCTTTGAGACGTGAGAACTGTAAGGAACTACGACTGAATCACTTGGTCCGCCTCGCAGGAGGAGAAACCAGGGAGTGTTTAAAGCATCAGACTGAAACACAGGCTGGGAGGAAGTGACGTCGTCCACACAATTAAAGCAACAATGCTGAGTTGTGTACGACCTGGAATAAAACATCGATTGGAACGTTGCAAGGGTCCACATGCCAATCGTTCAATATTATACCGTGATCACAGGACGAAATAGGCTGGAATGTAATATATACCTACAACAACACGGTAAATCATTTGTGTTTGACTAGAATTGTTGCCCTCGTCATGGTCAGGAAGTACAGTGCTGGAAAGGGTCCTTTTACCACTTCAGAGACTCATATCAGCATCAAGCGCACAAGCATCGGGCGCAGCGCAGCAAAATGTAATTACAAGGTGCCTCAACCCAAAACCTATTTCCCAAAAAAGCCATCCTGTGAGTTCTTTTAGTGAGACGCTGTTGCAAATTTTGTGTATCAGCCGACTTTTTAAAAAACTGGTTCATCCAAAACTGGTAGCAATTTATTCACTAGGAAGCCTGCTGTAATCGACATAATCAGGTATGTTTAAACTGTATTGGAGTTGATTTACAATTCGTAATAATTATTTGAACTCTACCTGTTTTAATGCGGTCACGGCTGTTGGAGCTAATCACGTAATTTAGGCTAAGCTTTTGATTGTATAGCTGCAGCGTTTATAATTGGGTTGTGCAGGTGTTAACTAATTGGGTTGAGAAACAGATGTTGTTTTGTGGGACAATTGCAGCTTCTCGAGATATCAAGTAAATGTAGGTATATAGATGTCCCTTCTTGAAGAAAATGGAAGCTAAATTTTAGCTGAGTCGAGATAGTAGAGGAATGTAGGAATGGCTCTTGGGGTTTCCCTTGAGCAGAGATAACCATTAATCAAATTGGCAAGAGTTAACTATAAATATGGCTGTTTTACAACAGACCGAGGGAAAAGGGTTTTCAACACATCATAACTGTTCTCCAGGTCAATTTCACAGATAAACAAATACAATTTTTTATACACATTCCAAACAGTTCACTGGAAGTATCAACTGTAAAGACACTGTAAAGCTCTGAGAAATAAACATGCACTAAATTCACGAAGAATGCAAAGCGCGTTATTTATTAGTGATGAGAACATGAAGTCTATTCTGCAGTGAAAATGTGTTAATATTTTTTACAATTATTCAACTATTTTGGCGATAAGATAGCGACTGGTAGTATCGCTAAATCAAATTACACAGAAAGCCTAAACCTTGGAAATAACTGACCGACACCACTCCCAATCACCAGTTGAAACTTTCTGTTCTTTTATCTCCATTGACGTATTTGATCTGATGAATTAACACAATGTTCCTCAGTTTGTGAAGACGCTTATTTAAAGAGATTGCTACATATGTAGATGAGTGGCGGTTAGTGAAAGTAATTTTGATAGTTTATCCCAGTTAACTGAAGGGATGTGTTACAATGAACCGAATCATGACGGCCGACCAATATTGCAACATTGACAGAACATTCAGCATTTCAGAGGAATGACCTTGGATCTGCCCGTCATTATCCTTCGTTCCAGAAGTAATCTCGTGTCTAAAATATAAAATTCTGCTCCAGCTCGTTAAAGTGGGACAGGCAATAACAACGACGACGCTTTGAACGTAGAAAAACATCCCAAGACACGTCAGAGGTGGGTAATTAGACAAGCATTTGCGCAGATCAATGAAGGAGATATTAGGACGGGTGATCATAACTTGATCAAAGAGGTAGCTTTTAGGATGAGTCGTAAAAGAGGAGAGAGAGGTGGAAATGCGGGATGATTTGGAAAGGAAATCCGGACCTTAGGGCCGAGATCGCTGAAGTCACGATCGCCAATGGTGAAGCGAAAGCAGATGAAGATGCACAAAGGAGGAGAAATGTCGGAGGGTGGTGGTGCTGGAGGAGATTACAGGGTTAGCGAGGGCTTGGCCATGGAGGGATTTGAACAGAAGGATTAGAATTTTAAAACCTAGGCGTTGGTGGATTGTAAGAAATTGTAGGTCTTCGAACACAATGGTAATGTGTGAGTGGGAGTTGTTCTAGGTTAGGATAAGGCCAGCAGAGTTATGGATGCATTATTGCGTATTGCCATTATTTCACAACCTAAATGATCTGCGCAATTGAAATAAAACTAATTGATAGAAAATAACCTGCAGTGTTTGAATTAAGCTTGAGTTACGCCCACAGTGCCTGATTTAACATTGTAAAATGATCTATTAAAGGGAAAAAGTGAAGGATTTTGAGAAAATTCAAGACAATCTATAATAATCCCTAATGTCCTTTAGGGAAGGAAACCTGCCGTCCTTACCTGGTCTGGCCTATATGTGATTCCAGACGCATAGCAATGCAGTTGATTCTTAATTGCCCTCTGAAATGGACCAGCAAGCCACTCAGTTGTAAAATATCGCTAAAAAAAAGTCACAATAAGAATAAACCCGGATGGACCAACAGGCATCTGACCACGAGGCAGCGCACACGACAAACGCAAACCAAGCCCAGTCGACCCTGCAAAGTCCTCCTCACTAACATCTGGGGACTTGTGCCAAAATTGGGAGAGCTGTCCCACAGACTAGTCAAGCAACAGCCTGACATAGTCATACTCACAGAATCATATCTTTCAGCCAACGTCCCAGACTCTTCCATCACCATCCCTCGGTATGTCCTGTCCCACCGGCAGGACAGACCCACCAGAGGTGGCGGTACAGTGATATACAGTCAGGAGGGAGTGGCCCTGGGAGTCCTCAACATTGACTCCAGACCCCATTAAATCAAATGCCATCCGGTCAAACATGGGCAAGGAAACCTCCTGCTGATTACCACCTCCCTCCCTCCCTCAGCTGATGAATCAGTCCTCCTCCATGTTGAACACCACTTGGAGGAAGCACTGAGGGTAGCAAGGGCACAGAATATAGTCTGGGTGGGGGGGTTTCAATGTCCATCACCACGAGTGGCTCGGTAGCACCACTACTGACCAAGCTGGCCGAGTCCTGAAGGGCATACCTGCCAGACTGGGCCTGCAGCAGGTGGTGAGCGAACCAACACGATGGAAAAACATACTTGACCTCGTCCTCACCAACCTACCTGTCGCAAATGCATCTGTCCATGACAGTATTGGTAGGAGTGACCACCGCACAGTCCTCGTGGAGACGAAATCCCATCTTCGCACTGAGGACACCATCCAATGTGTTGTGTGGCACTACCATCGTGCTAAATTGGATAGATTCAGAACAGATCTAGCAGCTCAAAACTGGGCATCCATGAGGCGCTGTGGGCCATCAGCAGCAGCAGAATTGTATTCCAGCACAATCTGTAACCTCATGGCCTGGCATATTCCTCACTCTACCATTACCAGAAAGCCAGGGGATCAACTCTGGTTCAATGAGGAGTGTAGAAGAGCACGCCAGGAGCCGCACCAAGTGTAACTAAAAATGAGGTGCCAACCTGATGAAGCGACAACTCAGGACTACATGCATGCTAAACAGTGGAAGCAACATGCTATAGACAGAGCTAAGCGATTCCACAACCAACGGATCAGATCAAAGCTCTGCAGTCCTTCCATATGCAGTCATGAATGGTGGTGGACAATTAAACAACTAACGGGAGAAGGAGGCTCTGCAAACATCCCCATCCTCAATGATGGTGGAGTCCAGCACGTGAGTGCAAAAGACAAGGCTGAAGCGTTTGCAACCATCTTCAGCCAGAAGTGCCGAGTAGATGATTCATCTCGGCCTCCTCCCGATATCCCCACCATCACAGAAGCGAGTCTTCAGCCAATTCGATTCACTCCACGTGTTATCAGGAAACGGCTGAGTGCACTGGATACAGCAAAGGCTATGGGCCCCGACAACATCCCGGCTGTAGTACTGAAGACTTGTGCTCCAGAACTAGCTGCGCCTCTAGCCAAGCTGTTCCAGTACAGCGACAACATTGGCATCTACCCAACAATGTCGAAAATTGCCCAGGTATGTCCTGTCCACAAAAAGCAGGACAAATCCAATCCGGCCAATTACCGCCCCATCAGTCTGCTCTCAATCATCAGCAAAGTGATGGAAGGTGTCGTCGACAGTGCTATCAAGCAGCACTTACTCACCAATAACCTGCTCACTGATGCTCAGTTTGGGTTCCGCCAGGACCACTCGGCTTCAGACCTCATTACAGCATTTGTCCAAATATGGACAAAGGAGCTGAATTCCAGAGGTGAGGTGAGAGTGACTGCCCTTGACATCAAGGCAGCATTTGACCGAGTGTAACACCAAGGAGCCCTAGTAAAATTGAAGTCAATGGGAATCAGAGGGAAAACTCTCCAGTGGCTGGAGACATAGGACAAAGGAAGATGGTAGTTGTTGTTGGAGGCCAATCATCTCAGCCCCAGGGCATTGCCGCAGGAGTTCCACAGGGCAGTGTCCTCGGCCCAACCATCTTCAGCTGCTTCATCAATGACCTTCCCTCCATCATAAGGTCAGAAATGGGGATGTTCGCTGATGATTGCACAGTGTTCAGTTCCATTCGCAACCCCTCAGATAATGAAGCAGTCTGTGCCTCGAAGGACAGGGGCAGCATTCACATGGGAACAACATCACCTGCACGTTACCCTCCAAGTCACACACCATCCCGACTTGGAAATATATCGCCGTTCCTTCATCGTCGCTGGGTCAAAATCCTGGATCTCCCTTCCTAACAGCACTGTGGGAGAACCTTCACCACACGGACTGCAGCGGTTCAAGAAGGCGGCTCATCACCACCTTCTCAAGGGCAATTAGGGATGGGCAATAAATGCCGGCCTCGCCAGCGGCGCCCACGTTCCATGAACGAATAAAAAATAATGATTAACTCACACAAGCTTGACCTAATTAGAAAAGGCACAATTAAAATAATTATCCTCAATTGTGAACCAACTCAATATCGGAGTTGGATTAGACATGCCGGTGTTCATTCATTATACCAGATATTCGTGTAACTAAATTGTTATCAGTTTCTGGATGTTCCAGTTTTCTTTTTAATCGAATAAAACATAAAGCTCACAACGAATCCGGCGGAACGGCATCTCACTAAAAGATCCGACAGGATTGCTGTTTAATCTAATAGTAAAAAGGTGATCGATACAGTAAGGGGCGCTCTTCTGAGGTTTGGTTTGAGACATTTTGCTGTTGTATTTTTCTGCTGCGCCAGTCTTTTGGGTGGTTGAAGCTGACACTGAGAGCCTGAAGGAGGACTAGGCCCCTTCCCAGCACTGGGACTCCTGACCATGAATAGAGCAAAAACTCTAACTAAAGATTTCGGGTATTGTTCTCGGTACCTGGTACATTCAATCCCTTTCATCCTGTGATTACCGTATAATATTCAATGGTTGCCGTGTTGAAACCTTGCAACGTCCCAATCCATTTTCAATTCCAGGTTGGATACAACTCAGCGCCCTTGCTTTAATTGTGGGTACCAACTCATTCCCTCCCAGCCTCTGTTTCCACTCTCATTCTCTAAACATTTTCGGGTTCTTCCTCCTGTGAGGCGGAGCAAGCTACTCAGTATCCGTTTCTTACAGTTCTCAGGTATCAAAGAAGCTCTTCTTAGAAAATGCATTGAGCCTCCTTTTACTGCTGTGTGGTGAGTCCTGAAACAATTTTATACGAAAAGTACTGGATTCGTGATCTGTGTTGCAGCGGGAGAGTGGGATTGAGCCCCGGGGTGTCCGGCCTCCGGTAGCTCAGTTGATTAATGCAACTTGTAGTTTGGTTTGGAGCCCTCGAGACTGAAAAGGTATTGTATCAATTATTTGCTTGTGTTGATTTCTCAGTGGGTAACGGTTAGTGAGTACAACTGGGATAAGTTTTCGGGAAAGGTGAGCGATTTAGAGCGGTGAGAGGGGCAGAGAGATTGCATGTTGTTGATCGTTTCCTCCTGGCCCGGTTGCAAAGTGTTGATTAGTGGGTGTCCGCTGAGGATACTGTCAGGGTCCCTGCTCCCACCTTCTGTGGTCAAACTGTTCGCCGACAAACAGCGTCTGAACTCAGGCATGAAAATGTCTAATCTGCCGAAGGGCAAACCAGTCAGGGGCCTCCCTTAGAACCGTGTTCCGAGGTGAGTCACCTCCTTCATCAGAAAGGGGAACGAATTGAGGAAAGGAATTAAAACATTCAGTTTTTTTCTGATAACGCGCGATTTGAACTGATGAGGTTTGAGGTTTCACAGTGGCTTTGAGTTGAACGATGCCGCTCTGTCGGTTCTATAACGCGCTGTTACATTTGGGGCACAGAGCAGGAATGTGTTCTGTGCTTGAAGAAAATCGAGCTCGTTTAACATGGGCTGGGATTCGCTATCAGCTTGTTTCGTGCTTCTGGCGAAGAACACATCCCCACTCCTTATATCAAACACAATCTCTCTTCACATCGTGGCTGAAGGGCCTTGAGATTATTTTTGGGGTTAATTCTCTCCATAAGAATCAGTGAGTCCCTGATTTTAGTGGCGCCAGTTGTGGACATTTTCAAAATGTTCCAGGGTAAGTGACCTTCTTCAAAAAAAGGGGAAAGAATGTAGAAAAGACAATAAAATGCCGAGGTTTTTTTCTCATAATGCTCATAAGGTTTCGTCTATTTCGTTCTATCAGTTCTATAAAGCACAGTTTTGTGCTATTAGTAAACCAATTTCACCCCGGTTATAGAGAACGGGGTAAAATTGGACGGGGACATGAAAGAGGCGGTATTTTATCAGTCGTCTGTTTGGCGCCAAGCCCATATTCACTTTCATTGATGTTTCTGGTGAATAAATCAAGAACATCGGAACAAGAGGAGGCCATTTAGCCCCTTGAGCCAGTTCCAACATTCAATGCGATCTTGGCTGATCTGTGACCTAATTCCATATGCCCGCCTTAGCCTCTTATCCCTCAATCCCTTTGGTTAACAAAAATCTATCAATCTCAGATTTAAAATTAACAATTGAGCTGACAATAACTGCCATTTGCGGAAGAGAGTTACAAACTTCTACCACCCTTTGCGTGTAGAAGTGTTTCCCAACTTCACTCCTGAAAGTCCTGGCTCCAATTTTCACGCTATGTCCCCTAGTCCTAGACTCCCCAACAAGCAGAAATAATTTATCTCTATCCACTCTATAAATTCCCCTTAATACCTTGAAAACTTTAATCTTTTAAATTCCAGAGAGCACAACGCTAGGGACAAGAGGCGCGCCTACGAGAGTGGACCCTGGAGAACAACAGGGGCGCCGGCGAGAAATGACCCGGGAGAATTAGGGAAACGTTGAGAGAGCGGACCCGGGAGAAAAAGTGGAGCGGCGAGAGAGAGCAGTCCAGGGAGAATAAGAGGAGCAGGGAGAGGGTGGACCAGGGAGAACAGGAGGTGCGGTGAGAGAGAGCAGACCAGGGAGAATAAGAGGAGCAGGGAGAGGGCGGACCAGGGAGAAGAGAAGCAGGGAGAAGGCGGACGAAGGGAGAACAGGAGGTGCGGTGAGAGAGAGCAGACCAGGGAGAATAAGAGGAGCAGGGAGAGGGCGGACCAGGGAGAACAGGAGGTGCGGTGAGAGAGAGCAGACCAGGGAGAATAAGAGGAGCAGGGAGAGGGCGGACCAGGGAGAACAGGAGGTGCGGTGAGAGAGAGCAGACCAGAGAGAATAAGAGGAGCAGGGAGAGGGCGGACCAGGGAGAAGAGAAGCAGGGAGAGGGCGGACCAGGGAGAAGAGAAGCAGGGAGAAGGCGGACCAGGGAGAAGAGAAGCAGGGAGAAGGCGGACGAAGGGAGAACAGGAGGTGCGGTGGCGACAGCAGACCAGGGAGAGCAAGAGGAGCTGGGAGAGAGCGAACCCGGGGCAACAAGAGGAGCGGAGAGAGTGTGGACCAGGGAGAACAGGAGGCGCGGGGAAAGAGTGGACCAAGGAGAACAGGAGGAGCGATGGCAAGAGCAGACCAGGGAGAACAAGGGGAGAGGGAGGAAAGTGGACCAGGGAGAATAGGAGGACCGGGGTGAGAGCGGACCAGGGAGAATAAGACGAGCGGGGAGAGCAGACCAGGAAGAAAATGCGGAGTGGGGAGAGAGCAGACCAGGGAGATTAAAGAGAGCCAGGAGAGCGCGGACCAGGGAGGTTAAAGAGAGCCAGGAGAGCGCGGACCAGGGAGGTTAAGAGGAGCGAGGAGAGAGTGGATCAGGGAGGTTAAGAGGAGCGAGGAGAGAGCGGATCAGGGAGGTTAAGAGGAGCGGGGAGAGAGCGGACCAGGGAGAATAAGAGTAGCGGTGATGAGAGCGGACCAGGGAGAATAAGAGTAGCGGTGATGAGAGCGGACCCATGAGAACAAGAGAAGTGGCTCTGAGCACCAGGGGAGGAGCCCCTCGTATCAGAACAAAAGCGGGAGTAGACCGGAGTCGAGAGAGCAAGCACTGAGCAACAGGAGAGTAGCCCAGCGTAGCAGTGCAAAAGCAAGAGTGGAACGGTGTCGAGAGCAGCAGCGCTGAGCACCAGAGGAGGAACCCTCTTAAACAGGTGTTCAGTATTGAATGCCAGTGAGGGTGATGACACGTCCAAGGCGTGCAGTCGTGAGCATAGCACTGTCGGGCAAAGGGTTTCACAAGGGGGCACAATGAAGTGTAACATGCAGTAGTCAAAGGGGATTCGATAGTCAGGTGGAGAGACAAATGTTTCTATGACCATTGACGTGAGTCCTGCATGCTGTGTTGCCTCTCTGGTGCCAGGGTAAAGGACATTACAGAGGGGGTGGAGAACAATCTGTTGGGGTGGGTGGGTTGGGGGGGGTGGTGTTGAGTGGAACAGAGAGAAGCCGTGGTCCATGTGGGTGTCAACGACATAGGAAAGAAAAGGGATGATGTCCTGCGTAAGTTTTAGGAGCTACGGAGGAAATTAAAAGGCAAGATCTCAAAGGTAGTCATCTCTGGATTACTCCCAGTGCCACACGTCAGTGAGTACTGAAATAAGAAGATAATACATGTTAATGCGTGGCTGGGGACAAGGTGCAAGAGGGAGGGCTTCAGATTCTTGGGGCATTGGGTTCAGTTCTGGGGCCAGAGGGAGCTGTTCAAGACGGACAGGTTGCACCTCAACAGAGCTGAGACCAATGTCCTCACGAGGAGGTTCACTCGTGCTGTGGTGGGGGAGGGTTTAAACTAATTTGGCAGGGGGGTGGGCACCAGGATGTAGCATTAGAAAGAAGAAACAAGGTGCGAAAAGAATTGAGAGAGAGAGATTACACTCGAGTAAAAAACTAATAAAGTAATAGGTGGGATCAGAATAAGAGACAATACAGGAAGGTCTAAGATAGATTTACATTGCATGTGTTTAAACACAAGAAGCGTGGCAAATAAGGCTGGTGGGCTGCAGGCGCAAATACCCACACGGGAATATGATATGGTGGCGATAACGGAGACCTGGCTCAAAAAGGGCGGGATTGAGTATTAAATATTCCTGGATACAAGGTGTTCAGGTTAGATAGGGAAAGGAATAAAAGGAGGGGGTGGCAGTATTGATTAAGGAAAATATTACGTTGTGGAGAAAGGATGTCCTTGAGGGGCCAAGGATAAAATATATTTGGTTAGAGTTAAGAAACAATAGAGGCACCATTACACCACTGGGTGTATATTATAGACCACCAACTAGTGGGAAGTATATAGAGGAGCAAATTTGCAGGGAAATTACAGAGAGGCGCAAGAACCATAGAGTAGTGATAATGGGAGACTTTAACTATCCTCATATAGACTGGGATAGTAATCGTGTAAATGGCAGAGAGGGGGTGGAATTTCTGAAGTGTGTCCAGAAGAAATTTATTGATCTGTAGGTTTCCAGCCCAACGAGGAAGGAGGCATTGATGGATCTAGTTCTGGGGAATGAAATGGGTCAAGTGAAGCAAATGTCAGTGAGGGAATATTAGGGAACAGTGATCATTTTATCATGAGGTTTAGATTAGCTATGGAAAAAGAAGAGGAGCAATTTTGAGTAAAAATGCGCAATTGGAGGAGGGCCAATTTCAATAGGTTGAGAACCGATCTGGTCTGGGTAAATTGAAATCCAAGATTGGCAGGCAAAACTGTACTCAAACAATGGGCGGTCTTTAAAGAAGTGATGGTTTGGGTTCAGTCTAGGTACATTCCCATGAGGGGGATAGGTAGGGCAACCAAAGCCAGGGCTCCCCGGATGACGAAAGAGAAAGAGTGTAAGATAGAGTCATAGAGTTATACAGCACGGATAGAGGCCCTTCGGCCCATCGTGTCCGCGCCGGCCATCAAGCCCTGTCTAATCTAATCCCACATTCCAGCATTTGGTCCATAGCCTTGTATGCTATGGCATTTCAAGTGCTCATCCAAATGCTTCTTGAATGTTATGATGTGGAGATGCCGGTGATGGACTGGGGTTGACAATTGTAAACAATTTTACAACACCAAGTTATAGTCCAGCAATTTTATTTTAAATTCACAAGCTTTCGGATGCTACCTCCTTCCTCAGGTGAACGATGTGGAAATCAATGTGGAGTTCTTGAATGTTGTGAGGGTTCCTGCCTCCACAACCCTTTCAAGATGAAGTTGAAAAAGGGGGCGTATTACAGAACAATGTACGAAAGTGGTTAAAAAGCATACGGGATACTGGGCTTTATTAATAGAGGCATAGAGTACAAACGCAATTACGTTATGTTGAATACACAAGTGAGAACCAGGCTGAATATCGAAAGCACAGAGAAGTGAAAGGGGAAATAAGACGTGCAAAGAGAGCGTCAGAATAGACTGGCGGTTAAAATAAAAGGGAATCGAAAAGTTTTCTCTAGGCATATAATAAAAAATGGTTGGTAAGATGAGGGTTGGGGCGAATTAGGTACGATAGAGGAGATCTACGAAAGGAGGCAGAGGGCATGGCTAACGGACTAAATGAGCATTTGAGTCTGTCTTCACCATGGAAGAAGATGCATCCAACTTCACAGTAAAAGCGTAAGGAATCTAACAACACCAGGTTATAGTCCAACAATGTTATTTTAAAATCTCAAGCTTTCGGAGATTATCTCCTTCGTCAGGTGAGTGAGTGAATGAGAGGTTCTCAAATTGCATATCTTATATTAGGCTGGGACACCATCACACCAATCAAAGGTATCGTTGGTGTTCAGACAGGTTAGCCACGGAAAACAGTAGGTCCCAGTATACTGAATACACAATGGGTCAAATTACACAGACAGAGAGAAAGAGACCAGAAAGGCAGAGAGAGAGAGAGAGAGAATTTCCAGTTGTATTAAAAACAGATAACTTTTTTTTTCCTGCTGGTGGGGTTACGTGTAGCGTGACATGAACCCAAGATCCCGGTTGAGGCCGTCCTTGTGGGTGCGGAACTTGGCTATTAATTTCTGCTCGACGATTTTGCGTTGTCTTGTGTCTCGAAAGCCGCCTTGGAGAACACTTACCTGAAGATCGGTTGCTGAATGTCCTTGACTGCTGAAGTGTTCCCCGACTGGGAGGGAACCCTCCTGTCTGGCGATTGTTGTGCGGTGTCCGTTCATCCGTTGTCGCAGTGTCTGCATGGTCTCGCCAATGTACCATGCTCCGGGGCATCCTTTCCTGCAACGTTGGCCGAGTCACAGGAGTATGAACCATGTACCTGGTGGGTGGTGTCCTCTCGTGTGATGGTGGTATCTGTGTTGATGATCTGGCATGTCTTGCAGAGGTTGCCGTGGCAGGGTTGTGTGGTGTCGTGGACGCTGTTCTCCTGAAAGCTGGGTATTTTGCTGCGAACGATGGTCTGTTTGAGGTTGGGTGGCTGTTTGAAGGCGAGTAGTGGAGGCGTGGGGATGGCCTTAGCCAGGTGTTCGTAGTCATCGATGAAATGTTGAAGGCTGCGGAGAACATGGCGTAGTTTCTCCGCTCCGGGGAAGTACTGGACGACGAAGGGTACTCTGTTGGTTGCATCCCGTGTTTGTCTTCTGAGGAGATCTATGCGATTCTTTGCTGTGCCCCGTCGGAACTGTCGATCGACAAGTCGAGCGTCATATCCCATTCTTACGAGGGCATCTTTCAGCGTCTGTCGGTGTCCATCGCGTTCATCCCCATCTGAGCAGATCCTGTGTATTCGTAGGGCCTGTCCATAGGGGATGGCCTCTTTGACGTGGTTAGGTTGGAAGCTGGAAAAGTGGAGCATCGTGAGGTTGTCCGTGGGCTTGCGGTGGAGTGAGGTGCTGAGCTGCCCGTCTTTGATGGAGATTTGTGTGTCCAAGAAGGAAACCGATTCTGAGGAGTAGTCCATGGTGAGTTTAATGGTGGGATGGAACTTGTTGATTTTATCGTGTAGTCTCTTCAGTGATTCTTCGCTGTGGGTCCATAGGAAGAAAATATCGTCTATGTATCTGGTGTATAGCGTTGGTTGGAGGTCCTGTGCAGTGAAGAAGTCATGCTCGAACTTGTGCATGAAAATGTTGGCGTATTGGGGTGCGAATTTGGTCACCTGACGAAGGAGATAATCTCCGAAAGCTTGTGATTTTAAAATAACATTGTTGGACTATAACCTGGTGTTGTAAGATTCCTTACATTTGTCCACCCCAGTCCATCACCGGCATCTCCACATCACAGTAAAAGTGGAGATAGTTGAGATACTGGATGGACAAACATTGACAAAGACGAGGTACAGGAAAGGCAAGCTGTACTTAAGGTAGTATGTAACCCAGTTCGCATGGGATGCATCATAGGTTGCTAAAGGAATTAAGGGTGGAAATTTCAGAGGTGCTGGCCATAATCTTCCAGTCCTCCATAGATATGGGGTGTGGTGCCAGAGGACTGGAGAATTGAAAATATTACACAATTGTTCAAAAAAGGTTGTAAGTATAAATCTGGCAACTACAGGCCAGTCAGTTTAAGCACGGTTGTAGAAACGATAATCTGGGAGAAAATTAATAGGCACTTGACAAGTGTGGATTAATTAATGAAAGCCAGCACGCATTTGTTAAATGCAAATCGTTTTTAACTAACTTGATTGAGTTTTTTGAAGTAATAGAGAGAGTAGATGAGCGCAATGCAGTTGTTGTTGTGTATATGGACTTTCAAAAGGTATTTGATACATTGCCACATAATAGTCTTGTCATCAAAATTGAAGCCCGTGGAATAAAAGGGGCAATGGCAGCATTGATACGAAATTGGCTTGGTGACAGGAAACAGAGAGTAGTGGTGGATGGTTGTATTTTGGACTGGAGGAAGGTATACAGTGGTGTTTCCAAGGGGTCGGCACGAGGACCACTGCTTGCTTAGCTATGTATTAAGGATTGGACTTGGGTGTACAGGGCACAATTTCAAAATTTGCAGATGACACAAAACTTGGAAGTGTATTGAACAGTGAGGAGGATAGTGATATATTGCAAGGGAACACAGACAGGCTGGTCGAATGGGCGAACACATGGCAGATTAAATTTAACGCAGAGAAGTGCGAAGTGATACATTTTGGCGGGAAGAATGAGGAGAGGCAAAATAAACTAAACCGTACAATTCTAAATGGAGTGTAAGAACAGAAAGATCTGGTGGTATATGTGCACAAAACTTTGAAAGTGCCAGAACAATGTTCGAAAGTGGTTAAAAAAGCATACGGGATCCTGGGCTTTATAAATAGAGGCATAGAGAACTAAAGCAAGCAATTTATGTTGAACCTTTATAAAACACTGGTTCGGCCACAGCTGGTGTATTTTATCAAATTCTGAGCACCGCACCTTAGGAAGGATGTAAAGGCATTGGAAGTGGTGCAGAAAAGATTTACTAGAATGGTTCCAGGGATGAGGGACTTGAGTTACGTGGATAAACAGGAGAAGCTGGGGTTATTCTCCTTAGAACAGAGAAGGTTAAGAGGAGATTTTATCGAAGTGTTCAAAATTATGAAGAGCTCAGATAAAGTAAATAAAGAGAAACTGTACCAACTGACGGAAGGGTCGAGAACCAGAGCACACAGATTTAAGGTGATTGGCAAAAGAGCCAAAGACGACACGAGGAAAACCTTTTTTTTATAGAGTATGTAGTTATGATCTGGAATGCGCTGCCTCAAAGTTTCGTGGAAGCAGATTCAATCGTGGCTTTCAAAAATGACTTGGAAAAATACTTGAAGGATAAACAAATGGAGGGCTATGGAGAAAGAGCAGGGGAATGGGACTAACTGGATTGCTCTTTTAATGACCTGGCAAGGGCTCAATGGGCTGAATGGCCTCCTTCTGTGCTGTAACCGTTCTATCATTGTATGATTCTAATTTGCGCAATCTCTCTTCGTAATTTCACCCTTGGAGTTCAAATATCATTCTAATAAATCTAATATGCTTTCCCTCCAAAGCCAATATATCTTTCCTAAGGTGCAGTGCCCACAACTGAACAGAGTATTCCAGGTATAGTCTAGCCAAGTCTTTGCATAGCTGGAGCACAACTTCTACCCCCTTGTGTTCTTATCCTCTAGATTTAAAGACCACCATTCCATTAGCCTTTTTCATTATTTTCTGTACCAGTCCATCACATTATAATTATCAATGTACATGGACCCCTAAGTGTCTTTGGACCTGCACAGTTTCGAACTTTTTGCTGCTTAGAAGGTTCTCTGATCTATACGTTTTAGGTCCAAAGTGGATGACCTCACACTTGCCTATATTGAAATCCATTTGCCACGGTTTCGCCCACTGACTTAATCTATTAATATTTCTCTGTAATTTTTTACTTCCATCTACACTCCTTACAATGCTACCTATCTTTGTGTCATCAGCAAACTTGGATATGTGGTCTCTATCCCATCATCTAAGTCGTTAATAAATAGGGTGAACAGTTGAGGCCCCAACACAATTCCCTGTGGGACACGACTGGTCACATCCTGCCAATTTGAGTACCTGCCCATTATTCCTACTCCCTGTCTCCTGCCGCTCAGCCAATTTCCTAACCAGGTCAGTAGTTTGCCCTCAATTCCGTGAGCTTCAACTTTACCTAATAGTCGTTAATGAGGGACTTTATACAGTGGCTTCTGGAAGTCCATATACACAACATCCAAAGACATTCCCCTGTCCAATAATTAGTCACCTCTTCAAAAAATTCAAAAAGGTTCGTTAGGCATGACCTACCCTTTACAAATCCATGCTGGCTCTCTCTGATCGTCTGACAATTTTCAAGGTGTTCAGTCACTCTCCCGACAACAGATGTTAGGCTATCTGGTCTATAATTCCCTGGTGTCCCTCTC